>NW_020664420.1:12082578-12394197 GCF_002925995.2 Terrapene triunguis | reverse complement strand
ACCACGTCCCCCTTTCAGCTCTGAACAAAGACGGGGTACGGTCTGCTTAGTTAACTGATACTCAAGGAAAACAAACTCTGACATGAGACTGAACAGTGAGCATTTCTCTCTCTCTCTCTCTCTCTCAGCTACATTGTAGAGCATCTGCCTAGAATCTTCTCCTGCTGCCCTCCTGCTACCGATTTTAAATCTGTAGGCATACCTTGACGGTGTGTATCCTGCAAGTGTTGATAGGCAAAACAACTTCTCACTGAAGTGAAAATCACACTTGCAGGTGTACATAGAGGGACAACCTGTTATGACCTGTTCTAGTTTAAGCCCACAGTAAATGTGTTTTACATGATGAGGATTCATGCTGAGCTGACAGATTATTGGTGTGCATGTTATTTGGTCTTATGCAGCTATTCTGGAACCCAAATACTATTAATTGACATGCATTGTGGAGGCACAGGTTTAAAATGTTTAGCCTGTGTGGGTAATGCATATAATGTCTTTAAAAATAAACTTTTTCTAGTATTACGAGATCACAAATTCCAAAGCTATGAAGCTATAGGCCTCAGGAAAGGGTTGAGGTTTTTGGTAGACAAGGGAATTGTGAACAAAAGCATCATAAGAGTCAATCTGCTTCAAGTGCTTAAAGATCTTCAAATCAAAAGTCTGAAATACAGCTTTAGTTAGTTAACTATGTTTCAGTGAAAGCTCAGGGCCAGATCCTCAGTTGGTGTTGTAGTAGGAAGAGAGCCTGAGACATAAGCCCCTGGTATCTGAGGCCTGAGACCTGGGCTAAAGTAATGGTCAAAGTTTTGCTAATATAAAGCAAAGTCAGGCTGTGAACTAGAGGCAGGCTCTGCTCACAGAATTTGTCAAGAACAGGGCTGATATTGCAGAAATATACATTTCTAAGTAGTGCTGAGCATAAGAATATATACACAAACACATTCCAGAGGGGTGGTAGCAGAACACCTCGATACCAACACATTCCCCAAAGATAACAGGAACATGTTGACCCATCTTAAAGATAAAGTCAGGATGACAGCATGATGGATAGAGATGTTTTGGTTGAACCAACATGTACAAGGTAATGGGTGGCACTTAGCCACATTGTTTGTACTGGTGTATAAAATGGAGTCTCAAAGAGAGTGTCTTTGGCCAGCCAAGGCGGGGAATGGAAAGTTCTGCCATTCCATGAGCTGCGTCCATTGTCATGGGCATACATGTCTTAATATCCCTGTAGAGTCTGGCAGGTGCTATTAACCTTGCTTTGTCGACAATAAACCTGGCTGGCTGCCTTTGTACCTTAACAGATCTTGTGGTTATTGGGTGGTTCATTTGAGGTCTGCTGTGCCAGCTGTCTGCGCAGAGCTGCAATGGCGCGCGCACACACCCCCCCCCCCCCATACATCTGACTGCAGGTGTAAATAGGTGCAGTTCCATTTTACTTCAGTGCAGAGCACCCAGAAAGCTGCTCTAAAGCCATTTGCACATGGGAATCTTTAGGTGGCAATGTACCTAGCTCTACTCTGCTTGTTTCTAGTTCCCCTCAGCCACCCCTCCCCATTTGATTTCCATTCTATCAGTGGAGGGAGGGGGTAGATTAGGGACTCTAGTGTCTTGGGATAATTCTTCTGTCTAAAGTAAGAATATTCTTTTTGTGGTATGAGAGTATGGTACAGTACTTGTCCAGGTCAAACATGTAACATTATACTGAGGGGATGAGTAAGGGGGGTATTGCTTCTGCAACTCACAAGCAAGGATTTTTCCATGCAGGGGATATTTTCAGGCAAGACAGGGTGACCAGTTGTCTCTCCAACAGTGTCTGCCCAAAGCTGAATTTTTCTTTGAAAAGTCTGAGCTTAAAAAAGTTTTATTTAAAAAAAAAATACAAGGAGAATAGAAAATACTCTTCCCCTTGTAAATTTGTGCAATATTTTTTAAAAAATTTTCTCTGTAGCTGAAACAGCTAGGAATAAAAGTAGAAATTTGGCTTGGAAATAGCCCTCACTAAGGGCTATTTGATTTGGCTGAATTAAAAATTTGATTTGATTTGGCCTAATTAGAATGCTTTGAAAAATCACAATACCATTTCATTTTTATATAGGCCTAGGGACAGCACACTGATGAAACAATTCAAACAAGAATACCTTCATGATTTGTAAAAGGCATGAAGACAGCCATTAATTTTTTATTTCAACATGTGTGCAGCTTAGATGATACAAAGCCAAAACTGAAGATGCCTGTAATTATTAAATTGCTTCATTATCTTTCTGGATACCAAAGCTAAGCTGACTGATCTATAATTCCCTGGGTTGTCCGTATTCCCCTTTTTATAGATAGTTACTATATTGTCCCTTTTCTAGTTGTAACCGATGCCTGCTCAATGTGGCACTGTCTCCCTCTAGCAGTGGGTAGGCCAGCTAGAGATTGATGAGTTTGCTACAGCTTTGTCTTTTAGCTCAAGCAGTAGAGGCTCATGCATTAAGCTCAAGAGGTTTGATCCCTGTTGCTGACGCCCGTGTAGGAGTCAGCGTTACCTAGTTCTTAAAGATAATTGTTAATGACTCCGATCTCTTCAGCCAGTTCCTTAAGTAGTCTAGGATGTGTTTTGTCAGGCCCTGCCACCTTGAAGACATCTACCTTGTCTAAGTAATTCATAACTTCTTTCCCTGCTTTAGCTCCTACCTTTATACTGATGTTCACTGTGTTAGTTGTCTGATCACTGCTAACCTTTTGGTGAAAACTGAAACAAAAAAGGCATTTAACACTTCGGTCACTGCTGTGTTTCCTATTATTGTCTTTCCCTCCTCACCGAGTAATGGGCCTACCTTGGTCTTCCTCTTGCTTTTCATGTATTGTAAAGTGTTTTCTTGTTACCCTTTATATTACTAGCTAGTTTAATCTTGTTTTGTGCCTTGGTCTTTCTAAGTTTGTCCCTACATGCCTGTGGGCTGTAATATTGTGGTCTAATTTCAGTTGTTGTGTTTAGTGTATGGGTGCTGGGTGGTGTTGGTGACCTGTGATCTACAGGAGGTCAGACTAGATCTGGTGGTCCCTTCTGGCCTTAAACTTTATGACTCCGATTCTGAGTAGTACACCTGGTATGCCTATACAGTAGAAATTGAAGTCAATGGAACTACAAACATGCTTAAAGGTAAACGTGCTTAAACACATGCATACATTGGGGGCTTTGGGTTTTTTGTTTTTGTTTTGCGCTGAACTGGGGCCTTGGTCTGTATTCATTAGTTTGTCTAAAACTCAGATTCAAAATTACAGGTCAGAAAATAAGCTAATTATTCAAAACAAAAAGTGTATATATAGCTTCAAATCGGCCTATAAGACACAAATGCAGATGACAGGACAAAAATCACCTTTTTCCTACAAATGCATTTCACAAATTGTTAATCCTACTTACTCCATAATGCAAGGCAATGATCACTTAATTACAATGCAATAAATGGCAACAGTACAGTTCAATTTATAGTGACTACAGGATTAACTCCAAAATATGTTCACAGTGCCTTAGAAAAGAGACTATTTTAAGCCAGGCTGACTCTAAGGTAAAAGGAGTAGAATAGCATATGTACAGCTCAACTGGAATAGATTGATAAGTGCCAAATTTTCAGCAGGGTCTCCAGAAACCTCCCCCCCTCAAAAAAAATCTGTGCATGCAAACCCCAACAGTTGCATATCCTAGTAGGGTAGCTAGGAAGGCTGTGTGAAACTGGTGGAAAAACTCAAGTGAAAATTTCCACCATTTTATTTTATTCAGTTTTCACACCCAAACTTTGCAAGACTTTGTAGCCTCTCAAAGTTTGGGGTTCTACAAAGATTAATTTGTAAAACCCATTTCAAGCTGGAAATTCTGAGCTTTCAAATTGTTGCACATTAGAGTTTTCTAAAAAGTATCACAGCAACCATCTGTTGTTATTTATTATTATTGTTTGCATTATAGTAGCAGGCAAAGGTATCCAACTGAGAAAAGGGCTGCATTGTTCTAGGCACTGTACATGATAAGAAACAGCCACTGCCCCCCAAAAGCCACAGTCTAAATAGACAAGAGACACACAAAACGAAAGGGGAAATAGAAGCACAAAAAAATTTAGTGATTTGATGACGGTCACACAGCAGGTTGCTGGCAGCACAAGGATTAAAAGCCAGGTCTCCTGAGTCCCTGTCCAGTGCCCACATACATGGCCTAAATGTATTAATGGGCAATTGAGAGCTCAGTCCTGAAAAAACTGTTGGATATAGTGCTTGCTACTATAAGTAGTTCCAATTAAGAGACAAAGAACTGTGTCCACACGGTAACGAAGGGTGGGGAGTTTAAATGCAGTGAAAGTGTGTAGCAATGTAAATTTCAGTACTTTGATGGGAAAAGTAAAGTGAGATGAAGTGTATGAATTAATAAATGGAACAGAGCAAATACAGACAAAAATTAATATGAGTGGCAGGAGCTACTTTTATTTACAAAATACTTTAAACAATGCTGTTACTCAAATATCAACTAAAATAACAACATAAAAGTTAAAATGAGATTACTTTTTCTGAACAGCTCCCCTGGATAAACAGCAAGAAATGTAAAAAGTACTTTTAAAAATAAGGCAGTGAAACTTAATTATTTTTGGCAATTAATTTTTGCTGCTGTGGCAGGTTAATTGCCTGATCCTCACTAAACCTTGGGATCTTCTTAAATTCCTCCTGTTTCTTGAAGAAAAGCTGTGCTAGAATATGATCTGCTGTGGCATGGAAGTAGTCATCCATATCAAGGGTTTGCAGCTGTCGGAAATAAATTATTTCCATTTGAAATATGGTATTATTAGATCATTTTATAAGACTATTCACAGCACAGAATATTAAAATACATTGAGTAAAAAGCCACATAGCTCTCATAAACTATCGCACATACAATAAAAAAATATCATAAACAATAAAAAGCATAGCACTTACAAGGCACTTTTCATCAAAGCTATTAAAATCTCAACTATTTATCGACACACTTTTTTTTTTTTTGGACTGGGAACAGAGAAAGTTCTGAGCTATGTGTTTAAGAATGTTTGTGTTCTTTGAAAACCAATAGTTTTTAATGCTAAAAATACAAGTAGATTATTGAACCAGAGAGATTGAGTGTATGAAGTTATGCACTTAAACACATACACAATGACTGGTTCATGAGTTGGCAATACTTAAAAGGGTAAATGTCCTATGAGATAAGGAACTAAGCTAGAATAGCAGTTGCTTCCACACTCCTTTGCTGGATATCAGGATCACAGGATATGTGTAATCACAGGTCCATGGTGCCACCCATGCTCACCATCAAGCATGTTGGCCTGGTCAATGCTTGTGCAGATCCCCTTTCTGTGGTGCACAGGGGCTATAGTGGCCTTTTCAGGCTAATCCACCCACAGCATGACCAGCAGACAAGCTCTCTCTCATGCGCGCGTGCACACCCCCCCAGTACATAGTCTCTCTCCTCTTTTTTCCTCTCCAATGTGGTGCTTTAGTGGTGCCTCATGAAGGCCCTTCACACCAGAAGTGAAGCTCACCGTCAGTGTAGCTGACCGTTACTGGCTGTGTAGCAAAGCATAAGGCAACCAATCATGGAATAAGTCCAATTTATGCTTTCCCCCCCACACACTTGCTTATAGAGTAACTGCCGTTATGAATTCTCACCTGGTTGCCCGTGCTGAATGCTAGAATCATAAGCAAATCTTCATCACATGTGCTTTTGATATAATGTTGTGTTCCAATGGGGAAAAATACAACATCTCCAGTGCCAATGTCAAAGTCGGTGGTAATTTTAGATGAAACAATAATTCCCACCTAAACAAGAGATGCAGCAATTATTCCTTGCTGGAAAATGTTCAAATATCCAACAGTACATGCCAAGCCCACTCATCATAAGATTAATTAAGAATTACGGCTCCAATTCTGCGCTGAGATCTGCTAGTGCAGACCCAATGACGTCAGTGGAGCACCAGACAGGCACAGGTATCCACAGGGGAAGATTGTGGCTATTATTATTCAACTTCCCATATGGGGAAAAGGGGTTCATCAGAAGTTTCAACTTCTTTGCCTTGGCAGAAGGATTATTAACATTATGAATTTTGGAAATATGTGGGTCAGCTCACATGAAACGCAGGACCCTTAAAAAAGAACCTTTAAACCTTTTTGTTTTTCAAAGGGTTGTGACCACTGCTGGACTAAATGTTTGGTACCTTCACCATCCCTTACTTCCCTTTTACATCGGATCCTTTTGTTGTGTTTATCAGCTTCAGTTTAAAGAGGGTGATTTTCGATTATGATCTTATTGTATCTTTGTTTGTTTGTATTATGTCAAAACAGAGCCTCAAGCATCCTGGTAAGTCGTGTTAATTAATACTAATCAGAGCAGTAATGATTATCTGGGCCTTCCTCTTGGCATAAAATCAAGACCACCCCTTTTCCTTTCTATATCATACTTACATGTGGTGATAGGGACATAGTGAAACATTGTTTTCTAAATCTTGTTGCAACTAACTTCCCCTGCCTAGGACCTGTTCCTCAGCTGTGTTGAATCAACAGGATTCCCTCTTATTTTGTCTATCTAAGACCATAAGAATTCCTACTTGAAGCAGCTTGCTGCCTTTGCCCTGAATGCAGAACAATAATGGGCTAAATGTTTCTCTCTGTTGTGGTAGTGCAACTTCTTTTTGACTTGCTAGAGCTCCATCAGCATATCTCAGAGAAAAGTTAACCCTAAGAGGAAGGGTGTGGATTTTGGAGTTTTACAGTACTAACAAGAATCAGAATTTTTTCTGAAAACATTCCAATCCTGCAGTCCTAACTCAGACAAAACCCTCATTTAGATTATGTAACAAATTACCTTTCCACAGCCACTAATGACATAGCCCATCTCGTTAGCATTGAAATGAAAATGAGGTTGCCGTAGTCCATTGCTGTATATCCTGATAGTTGCTAAGGTAAGAGTATTTTCATGCTGGAAGTCAAAATAAGCACAACAGTCAGACAACAGCCCATATGGCAACATCTTAGCTGTGTGTGACAGTGATGATGAACTCACATGCTTTGTAAATGTTACCTTACGTTTCAGCAACGAGAATGCTCTACTGAATATACGTACCGTTTGCAGTGACTCACTGAAGATTTTCTCATTGTCATTTAGACCCACTCCATTTTTGCGAAAGCGAGCCCACTGAATTACTCCTCCTGGAAGTTTGAATTCTGTTGAATCTGAATGAATGATGGTTAAATGAGAATTACTAGAAAATATTCCCTTATGTTATTGGTAATTAATTGCCAGAAGATTTGCTTCTAGCTAATGTTGCTTGATTATCGACCAAGATCATGGGTCCTCACTGGGGACTGAATTTGGGACATCCAGTGCTAAAAGCATAAGCATCTACCTTTAGCTAGTTAATAGACTCCTATCCTTTGTGAAGCAGCCGCCAGTGCAGGATGCGTAACACAGACTGATTAGTGGTTTATGCTTGCATGGTACCCCACTCTGACACATGCAAGCAGCAGTTGTACAAACAATAAGAAATCTGAAATCAGAATTTCTTCTTGAGTTTAGACTAAGACTAGTAACTAGCAATGTATTCATTGATATGAATGGCAACAGTGAAAGCTTCTTTCCAGCACTCACCCATTAGCTGTTGGCTCAAACTTTTTATCATGAGAAGTATTTGTTCTGATAGCAATAATTTCGGTTGTCCTGAATCCTGCAAGGTGCTTTGTCATTAGGAGTAGAGGGTGCGCAGCATCTCCCAGGAAATGCTCAGCACCTTGCAGGATTGAGTGCATGGTGTGTGATCATCATGCAGTAGTGGCTGGATCCACTTTATACAAAATGTTTTGAAGATGATAAGGTGGTGTTTTCTATACACCTTCCATAGATGGACAACTTTTCACCTTAAACCGGTCAGTCACACTGACAACATTTTCCATGTGCCTGAATCAGACAGGCCCTTATTCACAAACTGATGTTAAAATGTCTGTAGTATTCTACCTTGAGCATACTAAAAGTCCTAGGAAATTGTAATTGTTGCCTTATTTCCTTTAGGTAATTTGGACTTCTTTGTGCCTACAATGGTGTTCTCTATTCATTCCCTGGCACTGGCAGTCTAAGGAGTGCCAACGCATTCTCCAGACAGAGTTGCCTTTGGCTCATTTTGCTCTACCTCCCCCGAGGACAGGGTTCAGTTTTCCTTGGAGTGCACCAGCCAATTCCTCAGGTATATCAGGGACCCATCAAAAGAAGTTTTATTGGCAATATACAAAAAAGAGAAAACTATAAAATAAAAAAATAGTTAAATACACACACTCCATACTACAGTGAACATCACAGACTGACACTTTCCTTGAAGTTACAGAAGAAGAGGTTGCTCACCTTGTGCAGTAACTGGGTTTTTCAAGATGTGTGTCACTATGGATGCTTCACTTCAGGTGCTAATGCGCCTCCTGACCCATTGATATGAGATTTTCCGTTAGCAGTGTCTGTTCGGTCAGCACATGCACCCTATTCCTCCTCATGTCACACACCAAGGCTATACAGGGGAACTGCCCTCAGTTCCTTCTCTACCAGAATGTCCCATGGAAAACAGTCTGAAGCAGAGGGGAAGGAGGGCAGCTGGAGGGACGCTGGACTCAATGGTACCTGTTCCAGGGCCAGAGTCAATGGCGCCGCACGGGTTGTTGGAACCACAGAGTGGCCCGACTTGGGTCGCACTCTACTAGAATCCCTCTGCCCCGCCAACTTTGGTGTTGGGGATCAACCTCTATCGGTCTTTTTCTGCTTCTTTCTTGGCACCGATGATAGAGAGTAGTGCTGAGGTTCCCTCACTGAAGCACTATTTTTCAGCACCAGGGATGATGGACAGTGCTGAGTCTCTTGAGAAGCAGGAGAGTTTTTTCTCAGTGCCAAAGAGAAGGAACGGCACTGAGTCTCCCAAACAGTAACCAGGGCACTCCTTATGGCGGTTGAACTACCCGGCTCCAAGGGAGGTCAAAGTGCTGCCTCCATGAGGATACATCTGAGCTAGTGTCTCTACTCTTTTTGGTGCGGTCTTTGGTAAGTCTTTGTAGATCTTACAGTGCTCCCACACGTGAGTTTCCCCCAGACATTTAAGGCAGCTGGAATGGGGGTCACTCACAGGCATAAGCTTGTAACAAGAAGCAAACGCTTAAACCTCAGAGATTGAGGCATGCTCCGGTACTAGGCAGGGATTAACCCAGCTGAGTTAACTATTTACCTAACAACTGAAACTTAATTACTAAGAATAAAACATAACTATATACAACGAGGTTAGAAAATCCACGGAGGAGTGCTTGCAAATGCAAGGGATGAGGCAGTTCCAGTGGCCATCAGGGGCAGTAAGAAGGAACTGAGGGGGCTGCAGGTCAGTGGGACCTTTTATACCTGCTCTATGAGCATGCGACTCCAGGAGGCAACAGAGCTGAGGCGATGGATATCACTGGCGGGGGGACGGGGACTTTCCGTTGGCAGTGCTCAGGGTGAGCGCACACCTACATTGGAATAGACTTGAGCAAGCACTCAAAGAAGAACTAACCTATGCAAACTAACCCTAAACAAACAGCTATAGAAAACTACACAAGGTAGCCAAGACACACTCAAGGTGGACAGGCTAAGGCTCTGTCTCCTGCTGAGGCGGTTGAGAAAGAACTGAGTACAATTCACCCCCACATCCCTATGTAGCCTCAGTGTGCAGCATGAGGACGCATGCATGGGCCAAATGGACAATGCTAAAGGAAAATCTCTGATCAAGGGCTCGAGAGGGGCATACACACCTGAAGTGGAGCACCCATGGGGAAGGTGCATACTTGAAGAACATTGCAAAGTCAGCTGCATTTATTGCGTGGTAGAAAATGGGACTGGTTTCTGAGAGAGGCTTCCCAGAGAAGCTTTGTGATCAGTTCTATACTTCAGTTATAGGTCCTAATCATTAGAGGAGTAAGGTTCTGGAACAGCCTCCTAATAGGAGTTGTGAGAGCAAACAATTGGTTTTAAGAGACAGCTAGAGAAATTTATGAGTGGGACTGTGTGATGAGGTTGCTTGCCATTGGAGGGAGGTGGGGGCAGGACATGGCAGCCCTGGGAGTTGCTACTAAAATCTCATGCTTTGGGGCTTCAGCTCGTCACCTACAAAGGTAGGAAGGAATTTCCTTCCTCCCTCTCAGTGTATTCTGGGTGGGTTTTGAGGGTGGTTTTTTTGTGTGCGTGTCCTTTCTCTAAAGCATCTGAGATGGCCATATCTGGAGATGGGACACTGGATGGGATGGGTCAGTGCTCTGAGATGGCAGTGAACTTTCTCTCATCTGCTTGGCTGGCTGGTGCATCTCAGTCCCTCCTGCTCTCTGCCTGTGGCACACCATAGCTCAGTATCCTGAAGATTATAATACTTTGGTCTAGTTTCAGTTGCTGGGTTTAGTTGCTGGGTACAGTTGGTGGCCTGTGATACACAGGAGGTCAGACTAAATGATCCGGTGGTCCCTGCTGGCCTTAAACTATGATTCTATGACCTGCCTTTATATGGCATTTTTTCTGTGACATCATGTAGTATCTGCTCACTAGAGCACAAAGAACATATTCAGTTTCAATATGTGAATTTATGCTAAACTATGGCCCTGTTTCTGCAACACAAGGCAGCCACTTTGACTGCCAGTGCAAAACAGCCCTATAGCTGGCATATCTGACTATGGGATGGTACCCCTGGTATAGCTGGACCTTCCAATAGCCTAAAGCCAGCATGGCCACTTTATATGGCACTCATATACACTCTGTGGAAGTCCTAGAGAGCTTGGTCAGGGAAAAGGGAGCATGTCTGGGGTATCAGTGGAACCTGACCAATTCTCAGATGGAATAATAGACCCTTGACGTATTACATAGATGCAGCTGCATTTGTGTCGTATAGGCAGATTTGAATCTATGTATACTTTTTGTTTTTGATTAAATAATTAGCTTATTTTCTGACCTGTAATTTTGAAACGGGAGTTTTTAGACAAACTAATGAATACAGACCAAGGCCCCAGTTCAGGAAAAAAACCCACAAAAAACCCCCCCAATGTGTGCATGTGTTTACGTTTGTAGTTCCATTGACAATTTCTAATGTATAGGCATACCAGTTGTACTACTCAGAGTCAGAATCATAGAGTTTAAGGCCAGAAGAGACCACCAGATCATCTAGTCTGACTTCCTGTATATCAGAGGCCACCAATACGACCCATCAGCCGTACACTAAATGCAACAACTGAAATTAGAGAACATATTACAGCCCACAGGAGACTGCCTGAGGCCTCTGCTTAATATTGTCCATTTTATTAATTTACAAATTGTTTCTAGACTATTATATTACTACTTCTCCCCTCTATCACATTTAATTTTTACTCCATTTTATCAACATAAGAACGGTCATACTGGGTCAGACCAATGGTCCACCTAGCCCGGTATCCTTTCTTCCAATAGTGGCCAATCCCAGAGGATTCAAAGAGAATGCACAGGACAGGGCAATCATCAAGTGATCCATTCCATCATCCAGTCCCAGCATACGATGGTCAGAAGGCTAGGGACACCAGGAGCAATGGGTTGCATCCCTGACCATCTTGGCTAAAAGCCATTGATGGACCTATCCTCCATGAACTTATCTACCGGTAATTCTTTTTTGAACCTAGTTATAATTTTGGCCTTCAGAACATCCCTGACAACGAGTTCCACAGGTTGACTGTGCATTGTCTGAAGAAGTACTTCCTTCAAAACAAACAGATACCCCATTTATATACCAAGTTCTTAGTTTGTACCTTTGAGATTATAGAAGTATCGCCACACTAGCTTGTCTGGAGACTGCACATAGCTGGCATTCTGAACAAGCTCTACTAAGTTTGGTGGAAGGTTAATGGCCTGATCTTCTGTTTGTTTCTTGAACGTTCTAATAAAATTCACTCCACCTTGAGGCTAAAATACACACAATAAAAATGTTATGTTAGCAAATGCATGAAGCAAACAGGGAAAGTAGAGCTGCTTGATCAAGTAATGTGCTTTTCATCTTTAAGACATACTGAAAGTCTGATCTGATAACACTTGCTGCCATGCATTATCCCATATAATTCCTAGCGCTATACATATTTTAACTTGATTTTATACTTTGTTCAAATCCTAAAGAGATTTGAAACTGAAACAAAATGTAAATCCTCTCTCACCTGGGTAGATGCTACAAATTGTTTGCATCCTCACTATAGGATGCACAGTTTCCACCATGAGAACCTGCAGATCACCTGGATCCAGCAGATACTATGAGCCTATATGCTGGCTCCAGAGTAGCAGTGGCTTCAGGGACTCTTGCCCCACTGTGACAAGGACTAGTTCTAAGGATATGAGAGGACACTGCTACTTTGGGGGCATACAAATCCTTCCAGCGGGAGACAGGAGATCCTCCACAAATTCATAAGGTGCATGGTTGGGCCATTTTTGATTACTTTCAGCAAGACAGAGATGTATATGCTACTGTTCAAACCTTTAATGATCTTGCTGCTATGTCTTCTGGTGTAGAGAAAAACACATCATCAACATCCAAGGTTTGAAGTTCTTCATGTGTTGTAAAAAACAGCAGGAACAAACAGTCATCTTCTCCCACATTCTTTACCCAATGCAATGTGTTTTTAGGGAAGAAAATCACTTGGCCTGCGGTAACATTGTATGTGGTTACTATGCTACCACCAGCATCAACAACACCAATCCAGGCACTACCCTGAAACACAGGCAGAGCGACAGAACACAGTCATGAAAGGAACAAACAAACATTGTTTTTTCCATAGTGAGCTCATAAATTGTATTTGCCTACATTTTAATAATTCAAAAATACATGTGACTGATAGTAGCCCACTCTGGTGACAGTCCCACTCTTATTCAGGTTTTGAGAGACCAAAGCAAGAATAATGCATTCAGCGATAAATTGTTGGAAGGCCCAATTACTTTAAGAAACACTTGATAAATTTTCTCTCTCTCTCTCTCTCTCTCTCTCTCTCTCTCTCACACACACACACACACACACACACACACCATTAAGTTGTTTAAACAAAGCTATGAATGTTATGATTGTAGTTTAAGAAGATTCAAACTACTGGGGATAAGGATCATGTGTCTGTGAAATGTCTTGTACAATTGCTCCCCAATCCTGACTGCGGCCTGTGAGTGCTACTATGATATAAATATTAAATAATTAGAATACTAACAATATTTTTATTATAAGTATAGTCAAGAGTCAATTCTTCAAAATACATAACGCTTTGTTTTCAAAATTATGTACAATCTCTAATTATTCCTCGCAATACCCCATGAGTTAGTACTTTAAGTAACTTTTACTATTCCCATTTTACAGATGGAGAAATGGATAGTCAGAGGAGATAAGACAAACACTTTCAAATTTGGGTGCCTAATATTAAGC
Organism: Terrapene triunguis; assembly: GCF_002925995.2. Taxonomy (NCBI): domain Eukaryota; kingdom Metazoa; phylum Chordata; order Testudines; family Emydidae; genus Terrapene; species Terrapene triunguis. The sequence goes on along the minus strand of NW_020664420.1, from coordinate 12,380,743 downwards.
ACCTAATTCATGTGCAGGTACCCAGATAAGTAGCTGAATTTTTAAAAGTGCAGAATACACAAAATTTCCACTGACTGCAACTATTACACTTTGGTTGGAGCTGTGAGTGTATAGTATGTCTGCAAATCATGCCATTTAAGAACATAATTTCAGGCACCAAGGTTTGAAAATGTGACACACGTTAACCAGTGATAATGCCGTCATTATTATTATTTAGCATTTCTGTATAAGACCATAGGTTGGCATGATGCTTTACTCCAAAAATTACAACAGATGAAATTAAAATAATCAGATTGTACCTTTAGGAGAAAGCCATGTTCATTGGCATTAAAGTGCCAATGGGGGGCCCGGAGCCCTTTGCTCTTGATCCGTAATGTTCCAAAAGTCATCTTAGACCGCTGATTGTTGATGCTTGTTCCAAATTCCATTTCTTCATCACTCGGATAATCCTTTACATCATACCTAAATCTTGCCCATTGAATATCACCCCCAGGAAACTGAAATACCTAGCAAACCATAGACATAAGTTATTCTTTATAAGTATTGGACAAAGGCAAGGCCAGTGGGGAAATGAAGGGAAAATATTGAGGGAATATTTCAGAGCATTACTTTATTTATAAGTAGATATGAAATTTGTGGAAAACTTAGGGAATTCTTGGTGAGGCTTCTCTCTCTATGCATTTACTACACTTTTGATGATCCCACACATACCTTTATATATCAAATTGCTATAATATCATTTTTTTTACAATGATTGATAAGGAATGGTTTTAAGGACAAAACTCTCGGAAAAATTAGTGTCTAAGAATCACTTTGTAGGTACATCAAACAAAAAAAGAAGACCTGGAGTGAAATCTTAGCCCTACTGAAGTCAATGGAAGAACACCCACTGACTTGAGTAAGGCCAGAGTCAATCAGTGTGTATCTGCTATCAAAAACTAAACAAATATAAGGCTGACATGGCCTATCATCTCCTTGACCACACTACTTTTATGCTGTACTCCCTTCCCCCTTCTCTTTCTTTGTCTTTTTAGACACTGATTCAGGACCGCACTTAAGTACATGCTTACAATTAAGCACATGTGTAAGTGCCCTTCCTAAATAGAATGTTTTCCTGAAGCAGGGTCTTAGATTGTAAACTCTTTGTGCTAGGGACTGTTCCTTCCCATTTATTTGTACTCTATCTAGAATAAATCCAGCAATTTTAAAAAGTCACCTTACATTAAGGAAGTGTATTACAGGACACTGTAATCTTGAAAACCACATTTTTTGTATGTTTGCACCTCCTATAGTTACATCTAATGCCTAACAATATCAGAACTGGAAGAAATTAGAAAAAGGCAATTTTTTGCAATTTTTTTAGTTCCTTTAATTTGTATATTTGACAGCACTGTATATCAGTTTAACTGTCCACTGTCTAATCAATCATCTTCTCCTTTATGGGGAAACCCTTATAAACATGAACACGGGATCAGAAAAATCCATATAAATATACTTTTTAAGGATTTAAAAAAAGTGTCAGAACATACACTTTAACATTTGGCTCTATGAAAACTGGAGTTCTAAAATTGGTCAATTTTTAAAAATTCAATACATTTTGAAATACAGAGAGTAAACTCTGAAGTAATCTAACTGTTTAGTTTGTACATGAACTGCAATGCTATAAGTCCAGCAAGGTGAGTGAGGCTACTACTGCCTAAAATGAGACCATCACATTCATTTTTATTTGTGACCAAACAATACATTTTAGCTCGGTTCTCAAGACTTGCAGTTTCAACTAAATGACTTCTATTTGTATTCAAGCTTTCTGAAAATGTTTCACATTGTATAGTTTCACTGCTAGATTTCAAAAGCTGACTTCCTTTTAAAACTCTGTAATTTTGGTTATTTAGACATCTAATTTGTAGGTGCAAATAATATGTCCAAAAGATGTAAATTGCATTTTGGATTATTTATGAATCAATATCTCTTTGTGCCTGCAATTCTGTGGGCAGAAAAGGAGAGAACCAAAACAAAAAACAAAAAAAGAGGCCAGTCTGAAAATTTGGCCCTAAACAATAATATTGTTTTGTAAGAAGAACAACTGCTACCTTAGATTTACCCAGATGATTCAGAAACTGGAATTTGACATCTACTCTTTTTTTGTCTGACATTCTTATTGGTGTTTTTGGAGAGGTTATTTCATGCTTTTGAATGTTTAGCTCTGTCATAAATCCACGGTTATTAGTGTAGACCAAGGAAATAATCAGCACTCCTATGATGGTGGAGATGACGCAGGCCAAGAGACAAACTAGAAAGATGTTCATTAGCGACCAGTGGCTCTTTCTTTCCTACGAGACATTTTAAAAACCAAAGTTATTAGTTAGCAATCAGAACAACAGTTAATGCAATGGTACCTGTGTAATCAAGACTGGATACCTTTCCTGAAGATATGCTTTTGTCAGACAAGTTAGTGGGCCCAGTATAGGAGTAACTTGATGAAAAAATGTTGGCCTCTGTTATGGTCAGACTAGATGCTCTAATGGCCCCTTCAGGCTTGATGTTTATGAAATTATGAATAAATCTTAGAAGCACTTCACACAAGGGGGCTGATACCACAGACTTTATTCATGAGTTACACATGTATTCTATCTATCTATCTAGGAGTTTTCTTTAGTGCCCATCAATGTGCAGAATAGAGCCTAGATCTCCCTTGGAATATCAATACAAGCTGCTAATTTTCATAAGAAAGTGAGATAATAAAGAAAAGCAAAAGAGCTCCTGAAATTTTCACCAGTTTTACAGATTAAGCTACAAACTGCAACAAGACAGAGCATCCTTTATACATTAAGCATGGGTTGTTGGTTTTTAACCATTTAAAGGGATGATGAGATGAGATATGCTTTGTATAGTTACTTTTTTTAATCCTTTGGGAAAACGTAAAGTCCTCAGTGTATTTTAACCTGGTTAAATCCTTAATGGTCACTTTTCAAACTGTACTGTTTAAGCTTTCAAACCACTGCTGCTTAAACTTCTGCTGCCCTTAACAATATAAGATAACCAACATTTTTTTAAACTTTGTCCACCCTACACAAAACTGGAAGAGGTTAAGGTGGCCAGGTAGGCCCATTAACTGCCCAGGCTTCACCTGGAGAGGTGACAGGGAGCAAGGAATTGATAAGGAGGCTCTGCTGCTGGACAGGAACTGGAGGGGCCTGTATAAAGCACAGGTGCAAAGAGAAGAAAAGGGCTGCAGGAGAGTTGTCAGCAATCACTCCCTGGGAGAAGGGAGGTGTGTTTTGGGCTATGGAAATAGGGTTACCAGGTGTCCGGTTTTCAACTGGAACACCCGGTCAGCTCCGGTCAGCACCGCCAACAATGCTATTATAAGTCCGGTTGGTGGTGCTGCCCAGCTAAGGCAGGCTAGTCCCTACCTGCGCCGCTGACCAGGAGCCGCCGGAGGTAAGCCTGTGCCCCAACCCAGAGCCTCAACCCCTACCCCAGCCCCGAGCCCCCCCCTGCACCCCAACCCCCTTATCCCTGGCCCCACCCCAGAGCCTGCACCCTCAGATGGAGCCCTCACCCCCCTGCATCCCAACCCCCTGCCCCAGCCCAGAGCCCCCTGCCACACCCTGAACCCCTCTGCCCCACCCCCCAGCCTGGAGCACCCTCCTGCATCCCAAACCCCTCATGCCCATCCCCGGAGCCTGCACCCCCAGATGGAGCCCTCACCCCCCTGCACCCCATCCCCCTGCCTCAACCTGCAGGCCCCTCCTGCACCCCAAACTCCTCATCCCGGGCCCCACCCCAGAGCCTGCACCCCCAGACGGAGCCCTCACTTTACCTTATAGTATCTCCCTGTCAATCCCACACAATTCTATACTTTTATTAAAAATACCCATGTATTCTACATCATGGTAACTAATATAGCACATATGCTCTCACTAAAAATCCCCAATGGGTAAAGTCAGTTGGGTCACTGTGGAGTTGCTAACCTGATATAATTATAGCCTAGAGCTGCTGGGAAGGCAGTTTCAGTACTTACCATAAGCTCCCTATAACACAACAGGTTAGGGTATGTCTACACTGCAACGAAACACCCGTGGCTGGTGTTGCACTTTAACTTTTATGAAACACTTAGAGGAGAGGAAAGTGATCAGGAACAGTCAGCATGGATTCACCAAGGGGAAGTTGTGCCTGACTAACCTAATTGCCTTCTATGAGGAGATAACTGGCTCTGTGGATGAGGGGAAAGCAGTGGATGTGTTATTCCTTGACTTTAGCAAAGCTTTTGATACGGTCTCCCACAGTATTCTTGCCGCCAAGTTAAAGAAGTATGGGCTGGATGAATGGACTGTAAGGTGGATAGAAAGCTGGCTAGGTCATCGGGCTCAACGGGTAGTGATCAATGGCTCCATGTCTAGTTGGCAGCCAGTTTCAAGCGGAGTGCCCCAAGGGTCGGTCCTGGGACTGGTTTTGTTTAATATCTTTATTAATGATCTGGAGGATGGTGTGGACTGCACTCTCAGCAAGCTTGCAGATGACACTAAACTGGGAGGCGTGGTAGATACACTGGAGGGTAGGGATCGGATACAGAGGGACCTAGACAAATTAGAGGATTGGGTCAAAAAAAACCTGATGGTGTTCAACAAGGACAAGTGCAGAGTCCTGCACTTAGGATGGAAGAATCCTATGCACTGCTACAGACTAGGGACCGAATGGCTAGGTAGCAGTTCTGCAGAAATGGACCTAGGGGTCACAGTGGACGAGAAGCTGGATATGAGTCAACAGTGTGCTCTTGTTGCCAAGAAGGCTAACGGCATTTTGGGCTGTATAAGTAGGGGCATTGCCAGCAGATGGAGGAACGTGATCGTTCCCCTTTATTCGACATTGGTGAGGCCTCATCTGGAGTACTGTGTCCAGTTTTGGGCCCCACACTACAAGAAGGATGTGGAAAAATTGGAGAGTCCAGCGGAGGGCAACAAAAATGATTAGGGGTCTGGAGCACATGACTTACGAGGAGAGGCTGAGGGAACTGGGATTGTTTAGTCTCCAGAAGAGAAGAATGAGGGGGGATTTGATAGCTGCTTTCAACTACCTGAAGGGGGGTTCCAAAGAGGATGGAGCTTGGCTGTTCTCAGTGGTGGCAGATGACAGAACAAGGAGCAATGGTCTCAAGTTGCAGTGGGGGAGGTCTAGGTTGGATATTAGGAAACACTGTTTCACTAGGAGGGTGGTGAAGCACTGGAATGCGTTACCTAGGGAGGTGGTGGAATCTCCTTCCTTGGAGGTTTTTAAGGCCCGGCTTGACAAAGCCCTGGCTGGGATGATTTAGTTGGGAATTGGTCCTGCTTTGAGCAGGGGGTTGGACTAGATGACCTCCTGAGGTCCCTTCCAACCCTGAAATTCTATGATTCTATGAACTTCAATCTAGAAACGAATTTAGTTAAATCAGTTGAATTTGTGTATAAACTAGCCCTAAGCCTTCTGCTATCACATCTTTGCTAAGTGAAGCGAGGCCATGGTGATTTCTTGAGTGAGTATTATGTTTGCCAATTAGCAAAGTGAAAATTAGGAAGATTTTATTTTATTTAACTCTTTATAGTATATTTGTGTACATAATTTTGCTATACCATGAAACAAGATGTTAAGCCCCAACCCTGATTCTTATTTGATAAAGTTCTAAATAATTGCAAAAGAGAAACTTACCGGTACCTCTTGCTTTGTCTGTTCTTTCATATTTGAGGAACTCTGTATTTTCTCTTCTTGCATTTCAAATCCTGGGTTCTCCATTTAAAGAAACTGGAACAGACTTTTGTAAAAAAAATCTGATTGAAAAATAATGTTAATTCTAATTTGTGCTCAGTACTTCTAGAGCTGCAGCACCAAGAAACAACTAATTTTAATTTTGCATAGAAATAGTAACGACACTTAGAATGATCTTATGTCTAAACTGGTTGCAATTCAGGAAGTCTCCTTTTCTAAACTGTCACAGGAAAGTTCTGCCTATTTCCAAATTCAGGACTGAAGTTACTCAATTCATTTCTGCATTACACAAAATCCGTGAGATGACAAGACAGTAAGACAGACAGGTTCTGTTAACTGAAGACTGTGGGGAACTAACAGTGGACAGCTCAAGCAGTGACAGCAGCATCATGGTGAGCTGGGAAGCAGTGCAAAGGCAACAAATGGTCTGCTCCTTTCCCTGTGAAGAGCAGCTTCCGCCTACTATGAGAGTCATTCCCATGATAATGATGGACGAAATATTTTGGGTAAGGACACAGTAATGAAAACAAAAGAAAAACAATGAACAACTGTACTAGAGCACAATAAAAAATTGTCTCAATTTTCAGACACAGGCATCTGTTGGATAACAATAAAGATATTCCTGAATCATTACTATTACTTACATTGGGAAAGAAAAACTGACAGAATGATAACAAGTGGCAATGATGGCCCCGAGAAAAAAAACGGTTACCCACCTCTTGTAACTGTTGTTTTTCAAGATGTGCTGCTCATGTCCATTCCAAGTAGGTGTGTGCGCACCGCATGCACAGTCATCAGAAGGTTTTTCCCCTAGTAATACCCGTCAGGTTGGCTGTGGAGCTCTCGGGAGTTGCGCCTTCATGGCAGTGTACGTAGGTCCCTGCTGACCCGCCACCTCTTCAGTTCCTTCTTGCTGGATACTCAGACAGAGTGGGAGGTGGGTGGGTCTTGGAATGGACATGAGCAACACATCTCAAACAACAGTTGCAAGAGGTAGGTAACTGTTTGTTCTTCGAGTGTTTGCTCGTGTCGATTCCAAGTAGGTGACTCCCAAGCCTAACGTAGGAGGTGGGGTTGGAGTTCATAGAATCGCTGTTTGTAGCACTACTCTGCTGAATGCTGCATTGTCTCTGGCCTGCTGTATAATGGTGCAGTGCAATGAAAAGGTGTGGATCAACGACCATGTCACTGCCCTGCAGATGTCTTGAATAGGAACTGGTGCCAGGAATGCAGCTGAGGATGCCTGCGCCCTTGTGGAGTGTGCCGTCAGCGCAGGGGCAGGAATCTTTGCCAAGTCATAACACGCCCGAATACAGGATGTGATCCAAGAAGTGATCCTTTGGGACGAGACTGGAAGCCCCTTCATCCGCTCTGCAATTGCAATGAAGAGTTGCATTGATTTTCTAAATGGCTTCATTCTTTCAGTGTAGAAGGCTAATGCTCATCTGACATCCAGGGAGTGAAGCATTCATTCCCTGTTGCTCGCATGTGGCTTAGGAAAGAACACTGGGAGAAAAATGTCCTGGTTTGCGTGGAATTGTGAAACTACCTTTGGGAGAAAGACAGGGTGTAGTCGCAACTGCACCTTGTCCTTATAGAAGACCTTATATGGGGGCTCCAAAGTTAAGGCCTTAAGCTCAGACACCCTCCTGGCTGAAGTTATAGCCACCAAGAATGCTACTTTCCAGGAAAGGTAGAGGAGGAAGCATGTTGCTAAAGGCTTGAAAAGAGGTCCCGTCAGTCTGGAGAGCACCAGGTTGAGATCCCATGGGGAAATTGCCTGTCCTACTTGAGAGTACAGTCTCTCTAGGCCTTTGAGGCAGTGGCCCACCATAGGATTTGCAAAAACAGAGCAACAAGCTGCACCGGCATGGAAAGCTGAGATAGCGGCCAGCGGCACCTTTACTGATGATACCGACAGACTTTACTGTTTCAGATGCAGCAAACAGTCCAGGATAAAGGGAATCGATGCCTGTAAGGGTTGAGTGTCTTTTTGTGATGTCCAAATAGAGAATCTTTTCCACTTGGCCAAATAAGTGGCCCTGGTGAATGGCTTTCTGCTACCAAGGAGGATCTCTCTAACAGGGTCTAAGCATGTGAGCTCCGAAGGGTTTAGCCACAGAGTTTCCATGCCATGAAATGGAGAGACTGCAGATTGGGATGCTGGAGGTGGCTGTGGTCCTGCGTGATCAAGTCCAGGACCAGGGGCAGGGTTATCGGTGTGTCCACCAGCACATCTAGAGGGTGATGAATCAGTGTTGGCGTGGCCACGCTGGTGCTATTAAGATCATGGATGCTCGCTCCTTTCTGAACTTCACAAGGACCTTGTGTATATGCGGGAAGTGCAGGAATGCGTATAGTAGATGATCCTTTCAAGGGAGGAGAAAAGTGTCAGAGTGAGCCCAGGCTGTGATTCAGGAAGGACCAAAACTGGTGACACTTCCTGTTGTAGTATTTTGTTACAAAGAAATCTATTTGGGGAAACCCCCACCGTTGGAAGATGTTGATCACAACATCCGGGCAGAGGGACCACTCGTGATTCTGAAATGACCTGCTGAGATGATCGGCCAGTTCGTTCTGGGAACCTGGAAGGTACAATGCCTCTAGATGTATCAAATAGGTGATGCAGAAGTCCCACAACTTGAGGACTTCCTGGCAGAGGTGAGAGGAGCGAGCACCACAGTCTGTTTATATAGAACATCGCTGTTGTGTTGTCGGTCAACACTGATACACATCTGCCTTCCAGATGGTCCTGGAATGTTTGGCAAGCAAGGCGGGCCACTCTTAGCTTCCTGACATTGATCTGCAACAAAAGTTCTGCCTGGGACCAGAGGCCCTGAGTCCTCCTAAGTGCGCCCCCCCATCCCATTGCCGACGCGTCTGTGACTAGAGACATTGAGGGGTGGGGTCCGCACACACCACTTGCCAGTTGAGCCACCACAGGAGGGACTCAATAACTGGAGGAGGAAATGTAATTAACTTGTCTAGTCGGACTCAGGATGGCCTGTACACTGAGGCCAACCAGGCCTGAAGAGGCTGGAGACGAAGTCTCGTGTGTTGTACTACATACGTACAAGCAGCCATGTGACCAAGCAGCCTCAGGCCCTAGGGTATCGCCTTAGGTCCTCTATGATGGCACCCATAGTTAGAAAATGGGACTCCAGAAGGAATGCTTTGGCTTGACTGGAGTCTAGGAGAGCGCCGATTAACTTTATCCTCTGGGTAAGGGTTAGAGTTGATTTCGACACATTCAGCATTAGCCCAAGCTCTTTGAAAGTCAATCATATGAGGTTCACGTGCTGTTCCACCTGGGATTTGGTACAGCCCTTGACAAGTCAGTCGTCTAGGTATGGGAAAACTTCTACCTGTCAGCTCCTCAGGTATGCATTTGGTGAACACCTGAGGGGCCGCTGATAGCCTAAAGGGGAGAACCGTGAACTGATAATGGGTGTTGACCACGAAGTGAAGGAATCGCCTTTGGGACGGCACAATTGACACATGGAAGCATGCATCTTTCAAGTCGAGGGTGGCGTACCAGTCCCCCGGATCCAGGGAGGGAATAATAGAAGCCAGAGAAATCATGTGGAACTTCAGCTTTTTCACGAATTTGTTGAGGTTCTGCAGGTCCAAAACGGGTCTTAGCCCACCTTTGTCTTTTGGGATTAGGCAATATTGAGAATAGAAACCCTTGCCCCAGAACTCCTGAGGGACCTCCTCTACCGCGTCGGTGTCTAGGAGCGCTTGCACTTCCTGTATGAGAAGTTGCTTGTGAGAAGGGTCCCTGAAGAGGGGTACGGGGTAGGAGGGTGGGAGGGAGGAAGGGAACAGAATTGGAGAGAATATCCCAATTCTACCATGTGCAAGACCCACTGGTCTGAGGTGATCTGGGCCCAGGCCTGGCAGAAATGGGATGGATGATTCACAAAACAGGGAGAAGGATACAGGATTGCGACTCATGCATCGCCCCTAGGCACACCTTCAAAAGTTTTTTGCTTGGGAGCTGAAGACTGCCTCGCACAGCTCTGGCCCTGGTTGGAAGAGGGCTGTGGAGGCCTTCGCCTATTACTCAAACCCCGGTTCCTACTGTAATCTTGTCTTGACTGAGAGGGGTGAAAGCATGGTATTCTGGATGGTCTTGATCAAGGGTAAGGACACCCTTGAAGGGCCCTCAAGTGTTAGAATGTCCACCATGGGATCCGTTTCTTCTGACTCCTCCTCCGCCTGCAGGCCCAGATTTTGTGCTACCCTTCTGAGTAGCTCTTGGTGGGCTCTATTGTCCATGGCTGGCAAAATGGCAGATAAGCCTGCTACTGCCTCGACCAGGGAGGAAGAGGATGATGCCCTTAGCAGCACCGTGTCCTCCTGACCCTCCGACTCAGAGTCCTCCCGCACTGATACCTCCTGCGTGGTGGCAGGTATGGTACCAGCCCTGGTCTTGGTCTCAGTGTTGGCCTCAGTGACAGAGGTTCTCGCACCATGGAGGATGACAGGGGCTCCTGCCTGTCGAAGGCGATAGATAGGGATCTGAAGCTTGGCTCCTGGCCTTGGTGATACACCCACAGGGTCCAGAAAGTCCACTTCGTGGGCACCTGCCACTGTGGTGGCCAGGGCATCATGGGAACTTGCTGTCCATCCTTTTGCCTCGAACGGTGGCAAGAGCAGTGCCGGCTCCATCTGGAGGTGTACGATTCCGGCTCCAATCCCAAAGATGAGTCTGACCTCGGTGACCACGGTGGTGCTGAGTGGGACAGTGCCGGAGAGTGGTGCCGAGGGGAGGGCGACCAGTGCCTCATCGTGGCAGGTTTACCCTTAGAAAGCACGGCTCCTCTGTGTGGTGCCGGTGCTGGGGACTGCAGGACCCTGATCGCTATGAGGTCCCTGGCAGCCTCAAACCTGTCCGGGGTGGATGGAAGATCCAACTCTCTTATTTGGCCCTCCCGCTCCAGGGAGTCCAACAGGACTGGACTCAATGGACCTGCCTGTGAGGCTGGAGTCAACGGTGCTGGTTTCGCCGGAGCAGGGGCTGAGTGTCCTGGCACGGGACACACTCCACAGGCACCTTCGTGCTCCACTGCTCTGACTGTGGGCAAACGCCCCCTCTCAGCACTCTTCTGCTTTTTGTGCAGCTTTTTGTGCGGCGAGTGCGAGCAGTGCCGGGAAGCCGCAGAGCTCATCTTGGGTATTGGAGAGTGCCGGTGCTGTGGGTCTCTAGACCCAGAGTTCTTGTTGGCACCGCAGCCTCCCTCACTGAGGCCAGTGCACTCCCCACCGAAGTGCAGGGCTTCAGGCCCAACACGGGCTGTGCCGGCTGCGACGAAGAGCCGACTCCATAAAAAGTTTCAACCTAAAGTCCCTCTCCTTCTTGGTCCTTGGACAGATGCCTGTACAGATTTTACCTTATCAGTTTGGTGGGCTTCCCCCAAGCACTTTAAGCAGGAGTCATAAGGGTCTCCCCTGGGCATAGGCTTCTGGCAGAACCCGCACAGTTTGAAGCCTTGAGACCGAGGAATGCCCTGGTCTCCGGGAAGGGGCAGGAGAATGTGGGGGGAATAAATCCCCACAGAAATGTATCTAACTATCCTATACTAAGAACACTAACTCACTCTAATTAAACTATTTACAGGTACAACTAGGAAAGTCCACTAGGGGATTGCTTACCGTAGAAAGAGAGTGAAGAAGCAGCTCCAACAACTGTCAGAGGCAGTAAGAAGGAACTGAAGAGGCGGCGAGGCAGCAGGGACCTATATACACCATCATGAAAGCGTGACCCCAGGGGGCTTCACAGCCGACCCAATGGGTACTGCTAGGGGGGAAATCTTCCAACGACTGTGCATGCAGCACGCACACACCTACTTGGAATCGACATGAGCAAGCGCTCGAAGAAGAACTATAATTCTGCTCCAATCACATTAATCCTTTGGTATATAAGCAGTCTGCATCTTCGCTGAAGGCTGGAATTAAAAGCTTGTCTAAATTTTTGCACCAGTGTGGCCAGATAGATTCAGTGTAAATCCCTAGTGCAGACGGGCTGCAAAAAAGGAGGCTTCCACCAGTAAGTCACATCAACACAGCACATTACATTTACATTAGTGCATATAAGAGTGGGTGGTTGGATCGGTGTAGTTATGCCAGTTCAAAAATCCCTAATGTATTCAAGCCCTGAGTATTAGGCACACCCTCCCACCCCTTAGGATGGGAGAGGATGATGTCCTGAGCAGCACCGCGTCCTCCTGTATCTTAGAAAATTCCCTCCTGATAAAGACTGTTCCTATAAATTCAAATATCAGTTAGTTCTTATGTACATGCTATGTTAGCAGCTAATGACATGAAATTCTCAAATTGTTCAGATACGATGGTGTAGTAAGATGAGACCCTGAGACATAAACCCTTAGTATCAGAGGCCCATTATGAGGCCTGAGGCCTGAACTGAAGTAATGGTCAAGACATTGCTAACGTAAAGCAAAGTTAGGCTGTGAGCCAGAGGCAGGCCCTGCTCACAGAAGTTGGCAAGAGGAAGGCTGCTAAAAGAACGTGTGCCAGGATGGCACCAGAACAGCCTGGTACAAACACATCCCACAGAGATAACAAGGAACAGGCAGACCCAACCTAAAGACAGGGTCAAAAGGACAATATGATGGATAGACAATATGATGGATAGACTTGTTTGTTCGACTCAACCTGTACTGGGAGAAAGGCAGCACCCTAATGCATAGAGGTTCTGTACCTCAATGCGTACAATGATGCGTAACCTGTTTGTATCTGTGTATAAGAATGCATCCCTGAGTGGACGTCTTTGTCTGGCCTAGGGAGCAGTGGAGAGTCCTGCCACTGATTGAGCTAGTCCATTGTCAGGGGGCACATATTCATAGTATGTCCTGTAGAGTCTGCGGGGAACTATTACTGTGTTTTGTTTGACAATAAACCTGGCCGGGTGCCTTCGTACCTTATTGGAGTCTGTGGTCATTGGGGGTTCTCTCAGGGTCTGCTGTGCCAGCGATCTGCAGAGCCAGGGCAGCACACAGAGGGACATACATACACACAGTCGACAGAGCAGAGCACTACACCACACCGGTGGCATCTGACGACAGATGGATTCCCTCCACCAGCATTTCTGGTCACCAAATTAATTCTATGTGTAACATACAAAATGGCAAAATAAGTTACTCATATAAAAAACTGAGTTGCCTAATAGCCAGATGAATGCATATAGAATACTTTCCCCTTTAAAGGCTGTCAGTTCATTTCTGTCTTTGCCAGAAGCCAGTTCTTTGCCTTTGTCCATCTGGTCACAGCCTGCTTTTTTTCAACTGTCATTGGAGGATAAAGACTCAGATAAGTCAAATTCTGACTACACCTTTTTGTGTTAATTAATATTATTATTTGTTTAGCACTGACAAGTCCACCCTGGGTTAAGAACTACAACACATTAGAGATGATGACAACTTCTGTCCAACCTTCTGGTTACCTATTAATTTACTTTCCATGGATGACCACTTCCTTTTTCTAACCACTACAACTACATGCTGCCCCACATGCATGAAAGGAGCTCCCAACAACATCTGCAAAGCTACCTCACTATCATCCTTCAAACTCTCCTTTTCTCTTAGGCCACTGGTATGATGAAGTCTCTGCCTATCATGCTGATAGTCAAAATAGTCTCATCTGTATCCATCTGTTGTCTCTTGTTTTATACTTTGATTTTAAGCTCTTTGGGGTAGGAACCATCTTTTTGTTCTGTTTGTGAAGCGCCTAGCCCAATGGGTCCTGGTCCACAAGCAGTGCTCCTAGACATATGGTAATACAAATAATAGTAGTATTCTGTAACCAGCTAACAAGCAGCACATTGGTCCAAGTTATCCAGGCCTCTCTCATAAAAGCTGAATCAAGTTCCAATAAAACAGTCACACAGTTTTAATTCCAACTTCTCACGCTGGTTGCCACTAAGATTGCCCCGTCTGAACAGTTAGTTTGGTCCATTTTAAGGCTATTTAGGTGCTTAAATGATACATCAAAACATCTCAGTAAAATAACCTTAATGTTCTAGGAAGCCATAGAGGTTAAAAGATTGTAAAGCATTGCACAGCATATAGAGAACTTACTGCATGAAAAAGCATGGCCTATTCTTCTTCAGCTATCCCTTGATGCAAGGATGATGTCTGCCAAGGGGGTTCATTGGGGGATTTTTAGATAGCTGAGGAGCCCAATTTGTGCCCTGCAGATTTTCCCATAGAAGTGACAGGTGTGATCTTGGAGGAGACATAGTTGTTGGCTAGAGTTGTTGTGCCCTTTCTGTCCTCCTTTGTCGCTTCTCTGTCTCATGAGCATGTCTGTTCTCCTTAAAGTGGGCTGTGGCTTGGTGTATTGTGTGGCGCCACTGTGTTCTGTTCCAGGCTGAGTTCTCTCAATTTGTTGGATTGATGCCTCCCTTTTTAAGGTGTACTTTCAGTATGTCTTTGAAGCTGCCCTCCACGAGCCCCTCTTCTCTGACTTAACTGAGAGAAGAGTACTTGCTTCGGGATGTGAGTGTCAGGCATAAGTACACAGGGGCCAGCCCAGCAGAGTTGGTATTTCATGACCTGTGCTTTTACACTGCTGATGTTGGCTGCAGAGAGAATGCTGATGTAGTGCGCTGATCTTCCCAGCTGATCCTGAGAATCCTCATGAGGCAGTGCTGCTGGAACCACTCCCGCTGCTTGAGATGTCGTCTGTAGGTTATCCAGTTCTCACACCCATAGAGAAGGGTGGGGATGACAACTGCCTTGTAAACCAAGATCTTGGTGCCTGTTTGCAGATCCCTATCACTGAAGACTCGTTTGAGTTGTCTTCCAAAGGATGTGCTGGCACAGCGGATCCTGTATTCGATTTCTGTGTCAATGCTAGCTGTTTGGGAAAGGTGGCTGCCAAGGTATGGAAAATGGTCCACATTTTCCAGGGGTTTGTCAATGGTGATTTGTGGAGTACAAAGGAGTAGTTCGTGCAGGTGAGGGCTGGTAGAGTACCTTGTTTTTCCCGTTGTTGAGAGAGAGACCCAGGCTGTGATATGCATCTGCAAAAAGATTTAGGGTGCTTTGCAGGTCGGCCTCAGTGTGTGTGAGGATGACGCAGTCATCTGCATATCTCAGTGATGCCAATTGTCATGATCTTAGAGTTTCTTTGGAACAGTTGTAGATTGAGGAGTTGGCCATCTATACAATATTCAATCTCAATTCTGTCAGGAAGGTGGTCCCGGATGAGAATCAAGATCATGGCAAGGTACATAGAGAAGAGTGTTGGAGCTATGACACAGCCCTGCTTGATACCAGTGCGAATGAAAAATGGTTCAGTCTCTGACCCGTTGCACAGAATGGTGACAGTCATCCCATCATAGAATAGTCTGATGATGGAAATGAATTTCTGTGGACAGCCAAACCTACATAGCACATTCCATAAAGCATCACGATTGATAGAGTCAAAGGCCTTGGTTAGATTAATGAATGCCATGAGCAGTTCCTGGTGTTGCTCTCTGCACTTCTCCTCAATCTGTCATGCCACAAAGATCATGACTTCTTTGTTTCGGTCTTCACCGAGAAGTCTGAAGGAATGCCTATCCTAGTGAATGCTAATGGGAAGGGGGTACGTTTAGCAGATAAAATAAAAAAAGAACAAGTTAAAAATCACTTAGAAAAGTTAGATGCCTGCAAGTCACCAGGGCCTGATGAAATGCATCCTAGAATACTCAAGGAGCTAATAGAGGAGGTATCTGAGCCTCTAGCTATTATCTTTGGAAAATCATGGGAGACGGGAGAGATTCCAGAAGACTGGAAAAGGGCAAATATAGTGCCCATCTATAAAAAGGGAAATAAAAACAAACCAGGAAACTACAGACCAGTTAGTTTAACTTCTGTGCCAGGGAAGATAATGGAGCAAGTAATTAAGGAAATCATCTGCAAACACTTGGAAGGTGGTAAGGTGATAGGGAACAGCCAGCATGGATTTGTAAAGAACAAATCATGTCAAACCAATCTGATAGCTTTCTTTGATAGGATAACGAGTCTTGTGGATAAGGGAGAAGCTGTGGATGTGGTATACCTAGACTTTAGTAAGGCATTTGATACGGTCTCGCATGATATTCTTATCGACAAACTAGGCAAATACAATTTAGATGGGGCTACTATAAGGTGGGTGCATAACTGGCTGGATAACCGTACTCAGAGAGTTGTTATTAATGGTTCCCAATCCTGCTGGAAAGGCATAACGAGTGGGGTTCCGCAGGGGTCTGTTTTGGGACCGGCTCTGTTCAATATCTTCATTAACGACTTAGATATTGGTATAGAAAGTATGATTATTAAGTTTGCGGATGATACCAAACTGGGAGGGATTGCAACTGCTTTGGAGGACAGGGTCATAATTCAAAATGATCTGGACAAATTGGAGAAATGGTCTGAGTTAAACAGGATGAAGTTTAACAAAGACAAATGCAAAGTGCTCCACTTAGGAAGAAAAAATCAGTTTCACACATACAGAATGGGAAGGGACTGTCTAGGAAGGAGTACGGCAGAAAGGGATCTAGGGGTTATAGTGGACCACAAGCTAAATATGAGTCAACAGTGTGATGCTGTTGCAAAAAAAGCAAACGTGATTCTGGGATGTATTAACAGGTGTGTTGTGAGCAAGACACGAGAAGTCATTCTTCCGCTCTACTCTGCTCTGGTTAGGCCTCAGCTGGAGTATTGTGTCCAGTTCTGGGCACTGCATTTCAAGAAAGATGTGGAGAAATTGGAAAGGGTCCAGAGAAGAGCAACAAGAATGATTAAAGGTCTTGAGAACATGACCTATGAAGGAAGGCTGAAAGAATTGGGTTTGTTTAGTTTGGAAAAGAGAAGACTGAGAGGGGACATGATAGCAGTTTTCAGGTATCTAAAAGGGTGTCATAAGGAGGAGGGAGAAAACTTGTTCACCTTAGCCTCTAAGGATAGAACAAGAAGCAATGGGCTTAAACTGCAGCAAGGGAGGTCTAGGTTGGACATTAGGAAAAAGTTCCTAACTGTCAGGGTGGTTAAACACTGGAATAAATTGCCTAGGGAGGTTGTGGAATCTCCATCTCTGGAGATATTTAAGAGTAGGTTAGATAAATGTCTATCAGGGATGGTCTAGACAGTATTTGGTCTTGCCATGCGGGCAGGGGACTGGACTCGATGACCTCTCGAGGTCCCTTCCAGTCCTAGAATCTATGAATCATGTCGGTTGTGCCTCGAGATGGCCTGAAGCCACACTGTGATTCAGGGAGAAGTTCCTTGGCAAGGGGGAGGAGGTGGTTTAGTAGGATCCAGGCAAGGATCTTCCCTGCGATGAGAGGAGAGCAATACCTCTCTAGTTTCCGCACAAAGATTTGTCCCCTTTCTTGAATATTGTAACAAAGTTGGCGTTGTTAAAGTCAGGTGGAATTTCTTCGCAGGTCCAGATTTTATCGAGGAGATAGCAAAGATTGGGCTGGAGCATTGTTCCACCAGTTTTTAAAACCTCAGCTGGGATGCCGTCTGGGCCTGGTGCCTTGTGATTTTTTGTCTTGGTGATGGCATGCCAGACTTCCTCAATAGATGGAGGATCAGCAAGTGTTCCATTGCTGAGCATCGGGGAATGAACTCGATGGTGTCTTCAGAGACTGAATTTGTGGTTTAGTAGGCTCTCAAAGTGCTCCTTCCAGTGTTGTTTAATGGCTGCATTGTCCTTGAGGAGAGCCATCCTGGGAATGTAAGGGGAGTGGGCCTTTGGACCTTGGCCCATATATAGCTTTTGTTGCTTGATAGAAGCTTCTCATGTCATCTTGGTCTATGAAACTCTGGATCTCAGAGGTCTTCTCTTGCCACCATTTGTTTCTGATGTCACGTAGCTTCCTTTGGACTTCGGCTTTGAGCAGGTAATAGGTCTCATGTTTTCGTTAATTAGAGGAATCATTGTGCTAGTTACAGAATGCATTTCTTTTCTATTGAATTAATGCTAGGATTTCTTCGTTGTTTTCATCAAACCAGTCTTGGTGCTGATCAGTGGAATAGCCTATGGTTTCAGCACATGCATTGTGAATGTTATTTTTAAGCTGATCCCGGTGCTCTTGAATGTCAGGCAAGTTAGAGAGTTTCTTAGACAAGTGTTGCTGGAAAGTCTCACAGCAGGCTTGGTCTTTAAGTGCTTTGATGTTGTACCGCTTTCACTTAGTCTTACAATTACATGAATGGTTTGAGCATGCTTTTCAATATATGGACTTTTTTGTATAATTTGCAAAACTTGAGTTATACATTGTTATCTATAGACAACTTCAAAGGCTTAAAGACTTTTGGAACTTTTTTATAAGCAGCCTGACTGATGCTTAATATGCCTCTTTGGCAGGTCAAAGAGCTGTTTGTTTCTGTAGATCAAGTATTAATTCCATTCTAGTTTCTAAAGTTGAATCCTTACAGTTCCCTGTAAGCTGCGCATTTGGGTGGCTGCCCAAGAGAGATTCAAGTGCCGTCCAATTGATTAGCAGAGCGCGTACATCTGGCAGTGTGTGTTTAGGTGCCTCTCCCCCTGCTGCTTTGCAGCCATGTTGCTCTGTCCTGCATCTTCTCCCAAGCCCCTCCTGCTGGCTGTGCAGAGTGGTGGGGAGAGGTCAGCGGGAGCAAGGTGCTGATGTCAGGG
Organism: Terrapene triunguis; assembly: GCF_002925995.2. Taxonomy (NCBI): domain Eukaryota; kingdom Metazoa; phylum Chordata; order Testudines; family Emydidae; genus Terrapene; species Terrapene triunguis. Next base: position 12,362,344 of record NW_020664420.1, on the reverse strand, counting down.
TGTCCCCCTTCCCCCACCCCTGTATCCCATCTCTGCAGAGCAGGGAAGAGGGGACAGCCTGTCTCAGGAGAACTCGGAGCTGCTGCGGTCTGAGGTCTGAACAGTGATTGAGTGCCTTTCTTAAAGAGACAGCACATGGTTTCTGAGACTTCCCCAGCAGCCAGCTCACCCAGTCTCTCTGTCTGCGAGAGACAGACAGACACAAACTCTCTCTCTCTCCCCATGTACCCCATCTCCGCAGAGCAGGGGAGGAGAGACAGGGTTCAGGACAGGTTTCAGTGAGTGCCTTAAACAGCGCACGGCATCTCATAGAATCATAGAATATCAGGGTTGGAAGGGACCTCAGGAGGTCATCTAGTCCAACCCCCTGCTCAAAGCAGGATCAATCCCCAGACAGATTTTTGCCCCGATCCCTAAATGGCCCCCTCAAGGATTGAACTCACAACCCTGGGTTTAGCAGGCCAATGCTCAAACCACTGAGCTATCCCTCCCCCCCTCGCTCAGAAACTTCCTCAGCAGCCAGCATACAGACCGTCTCTCTCTCTCTCTCTCTCTCTCACACACACACCCCCACACACACACACCCACCCCCCTCTGTATTATTATTATTCTTACTTCTTGGTGTAGTAAGATGAGGCCCTGAAACATAAACTCTTGTGTCAGAGGCCCAGTCTGAGGCCTGAAGCCTGAACCAAAGTACTTCCAGGCATTGCTAAGCAAAAGCTGGACTGTGAGCCAGAGGCAGCCCCCACGCACAGAAGTTGGCGAAAAGAGGGTTGTTAGAAGCAGGTGCATTCACATATAAGTGCTAATAAGAGGAACCTTTGCCAAGATGGCACCTGGACATCCCGATACGAGGACACTCCACAGAGATAACAAGGAACAGGCAAGTGCATCTTAAAGACAGGGTCAAAAGGACAGCATGATGGATAGATCTGTTTGAAAAATGATCAAAGGGGGAGACAGCACCCTAATAAGCCAAGGGGCTGTACCTCAATACGTCAGTAGGGATGAGTAATCTGTCCTGTAACTATATAAAAGTAGGTCCCGGAGTGCACATCTTTGTCTGGCCTAGGGGGTAGTGGAAAGTCCTGCCACTGACTGAGCCGGTCTATTGCCAGGGGGCACAAATTCGTAGTATGTCTTGTAGAGTCTACGGGGAACTATAACTGTACTTCGTTTGACAATAAACCTGGCTCGGGTGCCTTCGTATCTTACTAGAGTGTGGTCTTTGGGGGTTCTCTCGGGGTCTGCTGTGTCAGCTATCTGTGCAGAGCTGGGGCAGCACACAGAGGGAACACGCACACAGCCAACTGTTACCATCGAACAAGAGCAGAGCACCACACCGGTAGCTACTGACAACACATGGTACTTCCTGTAAGGCACATATGTTCTCTATAATTTTATTCTTTCAAAGTGTGTTATTTTAGTTTTTTGACTGGTCTGTGCATTTCATAATTTTGCTCTCTTACACTTACATTTAATTCTTTGAGTAGTGAGTTCTAAAATGCCTAACCTGTCCTGGCTGGAGTAATTATCCTATTGTAACTTTTTAATATACATCTAGGCTTTTTGTTTCTACCGGTGGCTCATATACCTCGGTGCACATAAAATTTATTCCACACATGGATGAAAAAATTAGAGGGAACATTGACCCTACCTGTCATTTTCCTTTTTCTTTCAGTGTTGTAGCCGTGTCAGTCCTAGGATATGAAAGAGACTAGGTGGGTAAGGTAATCTCTCTTATTGGACCAAAGTTTTGAGCTCTGAAGAAGAGCTCTATGTAGTTTGAAAACTTGGTCTGATAAAAGATATTACCTCACCCAACTTCTGTCTCTCAATTTACTTTTGTAAATTTTCATTTAAGGAGATTTAGTTACCAGGAAGAAACTCATTACACAACCCTCTCCATAAAATTCAATCATCCTGAGCTACCAAACAGATTGACAGAATCAGAAATGATTTTACATAATTATTTTTTACAAGTGAGGAGGCACAATAATTACACTCATAAAAAGTCTTCTCTGACAAATCCTCATCTTTTTAAGCGTGATTCTTTATTAGGATAATTTTCCAACAAGATGCAAAGGTGGTACTTAACCAACTATAATGCTCTTTCGTTTCTCCAGGGTTGTTGTAACCACATATTCTAGTCAGCTCATATGAGCTATTACTATGACTGGCGCCCACTAATCTGCATCAACATAGGGGATCTAAGATTTCTTTATCCAAAAATGTATTACTATTCCAGTGGAGAGATGTGCACAACCTGTTTGGTTGAGTCTGTTTTGGCTTCTAAATATATAACATTTCTGATTGTAGGTGCTTGGCACCCTGTGGCCCATTTTTATGGAAAACTCCTATAGTCACTTTTCTGTAATATCAAATGCTTTGGGATTCTCATCTTGTATTCAAATACATGGAGAGTGGTTGTACATTGTTGCTTTCTATATTACTGCTTTTATTTTTTTTTTGAAAATCAGCAACAATTGGATGTGCTAACCCTGTGCCCTATTAAAGGTATACTGACTTCTAAACTCCTCAGAGTCAAAGGACATCATTCTCCACTGCTTTAACCCTTGTGGAAACATTTATACCCACACCAAATAAATGCAAAGTAGGTGTACAATGCTAAAAAAGCAAAATGGCAGTGTTTTACATCCACTTTGTAGAGATATGAATGACTGTGCAAAGCAGAGGAGAATCAGGTCAAAACCACCTTCCCTGTCTGTGTTTTTCCTTTGTCACACTAAATCTATGGAAAAATGGCATATTTCCTGCTAAGTCTCGATCTTCAATATAATCATCTTTGACAATCAAAGATAGACCCTACCTAGTATCTGTATTAAGACTACTACCTTATTTGGTATGGTCATTGGTGTACTTACAATGTATTGCTGTATAAAAGCTTTTACAATCTTTTCCAGTAGAACAGTCCTCTCATTTATTGGACCCTGATTCTACATCCAGACATTTTACTCAATACATTTGTAATCCAAACTTCTGAACACACACAAAGAGCCAGAAGTTCTCATATTATGACAATCACCAGACTTCCTTTTGCAAAGTAACAGATACAGTAAATTGGTATTTAAAGTCATCACAACTATAGGTTTTCCCATCTACTTACTCATTCTTAACTTGCAGGAAGCCAAGAGGGGGAAATTATTAGTTCTTTTCTATTACTAAACATCCTATTTTTTTCTTTTAGTATCTTTCAGTTCTTCAAATTGGCAGCTTTGAGTTTATCAAATATGTTGTACATATGAGACCTCACTGTACATGTGACAGGGGCTTGCTAGAAAATTCTGTTTTCATTTGGAGATACGTATGTTTCATCAGGTGTTTTATTTACAGTGAATTTAGTAATGATACAATGTTGGCTTGATAGCCTAGGAGACTGGACTAGTAACAGAACAGGTACAGCTTATAGAGCTGCTGTAAAGGCTTCCTACAAATGTCTTGTCAATATACCTCAACCCAGACCTCGAGGGACCACATATAGGGGTGTGGTGACTGCTCAGATTTCATTCCCATCCAATTCTTGTCTTTTCAGTAATAAATTTAAAAAAAAATCACATTTATTTTAACGTGGACACGAGTTCACACACAACTTGACTGACACCAACTTTTTCACTGACCATTGACAGATAGTATTACTACCCTGGGACAGATTTAAGTAAGCAGATGCAGGTCAAAGGATTTGGGCCCAATTCATGAATCTGGTACATATCCTTTTGTGCTGCTCTACCAGTTTGATAGGGCTATAAAACAAGCAAAGTAGAAAGCTGGGAATTCCACTGTATACAGGGAATGGCTAGAGTATCTCTATCCACCTCTACCCCGATATAACGCTGTCCTCAGGAGCCTAAAAATCTTACCGCGTTATAGGTGCAACTGCATTCTATCGAACTTGCTTTGATCCACCAGAGTGCGCAGCCCCATCCCCCCGGAGCGCTGATTTACCGCGTTATATGCGAATTCGTGTTATATCGGGTGGCATTATATCCAGGTAGAGGTGTACTTCTATTCTCTGATGGAAGGGCCCATTGGGGCCATAAGGAGCTGGGTTGTAAGATTCCTAGATCAGGGAACTACAAGAATGGCATACCCTTTCTTGGGTCCTGTGTGAAGCAGAGCCTGGCTGGACTTAGGAATTAGGGCCGCCTTGTACTTTTATTACCAATACACCAAGTCAGCCTCTTCCCAACCAGCTATTTCAATTATGCAGGACTAGTATAAAAAGCAGAACCATGAAGGCTGGCACTGGAAGGATCTTGTTGGAACCACAGGCATTTATATATATTGTGTGTCAATTAAAATGTGTAAAAGCTATGCTTTATCCCATATGTTAAGTGGCTTATTCTTTACTTCCACTCACAGATACTCCACTTTACTTAATAACCAGACATCTTTCTTTACTGATTTGGGTTTAGACTTTGCAGGCTAACTGAGAAAACCTGGACAAAAAGTATGCATTTGATATTTATAAAGTGTATATATTGTGAATCATAACTGCTGACAATATTTTTAATCAAAATACTGCAAATGACAAATACCAAACAATGTTTTCATGTGAGCTGTAGATGTAAAATAGTATTTGTTAACACTTAGCCACAAGCATGTACATAGTGGTGAAGAGACATAATGAGCCCCTATCTAATTAATTAAAAATATATATATTTCATTACCAACTTACCAACATATATCTTTAGAGACCAAATCAGCTCTTTTCTAGGAAGTATGCAACAGGCATAATTTAGATAAAGAATTCCCACATCCTGGCATTTAAAAATAAAACAAGCATGAAATTTGTCAATTTCAAACATCATTGCACCAGGCTTCAAGTGACAAACTAGCTTTTCCTTGAATGATCTATTTAACACTGCTCTAAGCCTGAAGAACTGATGCAGCATTCCGGAACTTTTAAATGCATTCTATTGGTTCTTTTCAAACTTCTTTACTGACTTGGTTTGAGGGGATTTTATACAACTGTATTAGTACAAAAAGGTAAACTGACCTTTAGCAATTAATCTCTCAACTGACAAAGTGCATGGAAGAAAATGCACAGCTATGCAAATGCATGCTTAAAAAGGACTACTTTTCAAAGTTAGGTGATATTATTTTATGGCACTTCTATCCAAAGAAATAGGTCACAGCTAGACTCATTTGGCCTCTTGAGGAACTTTGGTATTTCATCCTATAAATCTGTCATGATATTGTCTTACTGTAACTAGAAATAATGGTTGAAAGGGGATTACATGACTTGTATTAGAGAAATGCCAGAGAAGGGTTTCTAGAGTTAGCAAATTCAATAATCTGTAGGCTTTGCTCCTGACTATAATCATGTCAAAATAAAGTTCTATCAGAAAGCAATGATCCTAGAGCTTTTATGTAATATTGTTGCAAAGCCTTCCTGTTTGCGTAAGTTTATACTCTTCAGTTTCCTTATTTCTATCAATTTTGTAGCAGAGTGTGGGGGATGTAATGGGGCCGCTGAATGTGGCGTAGCATTTTGAGTTTCTGAATTTTATTTATAGACCACAGAGCCTTTTCCTTGATGGTTGCTCAAGTTATTTTAATAAAATAAATATTCTTTATAGTATCGATCTTGCCAGATAATATTAGATTTTACTAGATTCTATATTTATTACTCATACATTTTGGAGTTTTCACCTCAATGCTAAAAAAAAGTGTAGAAATCCTGTATGGTACTTTTAAAATAATACACACTTCTCTCAAATTTAAAAAAATAAAAATATATTTGACCTATGAAACTGCTCTCAAAGAAAAGTTAATGGTTATTATACAGGTACTAATATTTTAATTATATAGACTGCTCAGTTTCCAACAAGGTATTTCTTATTTGTAGATTTTTTTCCTTTCCATCTTCTTGGAGATAATCTTTCTGATCTTGTTTGCCGCTGGTATCTTCAACTAGGCCTTTGAGCCGGGACAAATGGTGTAAAGCCCTACATTTAAAAAAAAACAAAACAAAGAAACCACCCTTATCAACAAGTATATATTATGATTTAAGTTACGTATATTTAACAGAAATGGCAGTACTTCATTAACACCACTTAATCAGTTTTGAGGCATCTCTTCAGATTAATACATATTGACATGTAAAACTGTGAAAACAAATTAAACATTTTGTTAAATGCTGATTTAAAGGGACAATTCAACTGTAGACATACTTTCATGACACTGCATTTCTTCATTTTTTCTACAGATGTCTATTTTTCCTATTTATAACTGTTAAAAACAAGAAAGGACGACATTTTAGTCTGCATTATATTAAAAAACCTCAGCTTCTTCTAGGGTCAATGATTTTGCCTAGCAACATACTTAATACTTTAAATTTTATAAATCTGAATTGCCAACTTCTGGCTTGATCTTATTTCCATTTTAGTCAATGAGTTTTAATGGAGAGGACTGGTCCTTTCTTTTCATTACTTATTTAAGAGAATGAGATAGTTTATAAAAAAAGAACTGCAGGGTGATGTGCGGGGTGGTGGTGGGGGTCTCCACCAAGTATGGCATGCAACTCTTTGTAAAAAAGGGACAGATCTGTGGCTTGGCACCATATTGTTGGCCTCCCTGGCCTGTGACACGTCTGCTGCTGTTTCTTTGCTTTCTCATAGCACTGCTGCTTATCCCTGTTGTACCCTTTCTCCTGCATTCTCTGTGCTATCTGTTAGTAGATGTTCACATTTATACGGCTGTTCTGTAGCTGTGCCTGCACAGCCTCTTCTACCCACAGGCCCAGGAGATCCGGTCTACTCCAAGTTGGAGCATGTAGCCAGCATGGTTAGCTGGGCAGTTGCGCACAGCAATGGAGAGCTACCAGGTGTGCCAAGCTGGACAATTAGGAAAAGGCATTTCAAAAATGTGCAGGGCTTGAAAGGCAGGGAAGTGGGATGCCTTCGGGTCACTGTGACCCCGGGGGGTGGAGTTCACAATTGTGACCAGAGTGGTCAGTGTCAGACATTGTGGGACAGCTGCTGGAGGACTGTTAGGGTCAACATAGGTAATGCAGTGTCTATATTCACGCCGTGTCAACCCCAGTACATTGACCATAGCTCAGTTGCCAGTTGGGGAGGTGGCGTTACTATGTCAGCATAATGGAGGGCTTACATCAGTGGGAGACAAATTTAAGCATGCACAAATAGGTTCATGCAAGGAGGCTTACATTGCTCTAACTTTGTAGTGTAGAGCAGGCTTTGGTTTAAAAGTCAAATTAGGATGCTAAAGTAGTGCACTATGTTAGGAAATTATTTCTTTACCTAAGTTATATTTTCACTTTTTACATTTCACTTTTATTTAACATTATAATATAAAAATGTAGTGCACAGTGAAGATGGACAGTTTGTCAAAACAGAATTATACTCTAGCAGTTAAGTTAAAATGATTCTATTATGAAGTCTGTTTTTTCCATTCTGCCTTTTGGTGTTCAAGAGGTTTCCTACCAATTTATGAGCATTTATTTAAATGGGATTCGTGTTTGTTTCATGTACAGAAAATGTTTTCTCAAGTAAGCTATTCATTATGATGCTTCCCTGTCATGCAGCAATGAAGATTTCCCACACAAATTGTTTTCTGGAAGGATCAACTCTATGGTTACTCTTGATGCAACAGTATGCTTCTACACACACATCATCAAATTACATTGGCTACTTTTGCTACCACACTGCATTACAAGTTCATATCTAATTTTTCTGCCCACGATTCCCTCCAAGTTTCTTTCAACCCATCGAAAGTTATACTGTAACATGGTTATTCCACTTTTTAAAAAACTGTTTTCTAGGTGGAATCACTTTTTAAAAAATTTCCTTGTCCCATATTTCTAACTTCTCCAAGTTTTTATTACTTCAGTTTTCACCTGCAAATTTTATAAGACTCCCAAAAGAAATAATGTAAATATTAAGATAAAACCCTACAGCAGCTCACTAGATACTCCTTAGATCCATAAATTGCTATGTATTTTTAGTATTCACAATTAACTTGTGTTTATACATCAGCTAGTTTCCAATCCATGTGATAATTCTCATATCCAAACTAATTTATATTATTTTTCCAAGCAAGACTTTGAGACAGGAGACATTAATTATGCGGCGTAAAAGAATTAGTACACTTACCTTCGAAGGGACTTGGTAATAGGGATCACGACATTGTCACATTGCTTTAATTCTGAAACTGCTTCTTCTGAAAGCTTAAAAAAGAAATCTGTCAAATATAAACAAGTGACTAACAGGGCAGATATGAATAGTTTACATTTATATAGCAACTTTCACCCCATAGGGTCTCTGACAACTTTACAAATTATACACATACTATAAGGATCAGCTTGTTCACCACTGAATCGAGCTTTGTGGGTGAAGTAGAAGAGTTTAACACATTGCAACATAACAGTCTTCAATACCTGTTCCTAATTTGCATCAAATTCACTTGAAACTGCAGAAAAATTAAGGTAGCAAAATGTAATTGCCTAATTCAAAACAGGGTAAGCATAGTATGGATAAAATTCCTTGCCCTGGTGAAAATGACCACTCCTTAACAGACATGGCAAAGATATTTTTGTTAGAACACACTATGCATGAAAGACAGCATCTCTAGCAGCTCAGTACACCCTAACGACTGCTGGCGTCATTGGAAAAGTGTTTTAATTCACCTTCTGAATTAAACACTACTTGTAGCACATGTTCTTTGAAGTCTTCCATCCAGTTACTGACCTGCTCCAACATGGCTTTGGGAGATAGGACAGGATACTAGCATAATGTGACAGGCACATGGTAAGTAACAAGTAGGTAAAGAATTTCTAAACAGATTTTATTGAAACATTTTGTTTCTGTAATATAGGACAATTAAATGCATTTGAGCATGACTTTTCTTCATCTAAATATATGCTTAGAGGCTTTCCACCTTTCTGATGCGATTATAAAAAAGCAAATCCAAATATTAGGTAATGTATCCCTTTAATCTGAAATACCATGTTTCTCACGTAAATCCTTCTTTTCTTCCTGTGCCTAAGAGGATACTGTATAGGGTGAAATTTTCTTATTATATTCAAAATCATAGAATCATAGAATATCAGGGTTGGAAGGAACCTCAGGAGGTCATATAGTCCAACCCCCTGCTCAAATTCCCAACTAAATCATCCCAGCCAGGGCTTTGTCAAGCCTGACCTTAAAAACCTCCAAGGAAGGAGATTCCACCACCTCCCTAGGCAACCCATTCCAGTGCTTCACCACCCTCCTAGTGAAAAAGTTTTTCCTAATATCCAACCTAAACCTCCTTCAATGCAACTTGAGACCATTACTCCTTGTTCTATCATCTGGTACCACTGAGAACAGGCTAGATCCATCCTCTTTGGAACCCCCTTTCAGGTAGTTGAAGGCAGCTATCAAATCCCCCCTCGTTCTTCTTTTCCACAGACTAAACAATCTCAGTTCCCTCAGCCTCTCCTCGTGAGTCATGTGCTCCAGCCCCCTAATCATTTTTGTTGCCCTCCGCTGGACTCTCTTCAATTTTTCCACATCCTTCTTGTAGTGTGGGGCCCAAAACTGGACACAGTACTCCAGATGAGGCCTCACCAATGTCGAATAGAGGGGAATGATCACGTCCCTCGATCTGCTGGCAATGCCCCTACTTATACAGCCCAAAATGCCGTTAGCCCTCTTGGCAACAAGGGCACACTGTTGACGCATATCCAGCTTCTCGTCCACTGTAACCCCTAGGTCCTTTTCTGCAGAACTGCTTCCTAGCCACTCGGTCCCTAATCTGTAACAGTGAATGGGATTCTTCCGTCCTAAGTGCAGGACTCTGCACTTGCCCTTGTTGAACCTCATCAGGTTTCTTTTGGCCCAATCCTCTAATTTGTCTAGGTCCCTCTGTATCCTATCCCTACCCTCCAGCGTATCTACCCCTCCTCCCAGTTTAGTGTCATCTGCAAACTTGCTGAGAGTGCAGTCTACGCCATCCTCCAGATCATTATTGGCAAATGGCAAAAGATACCTCATGTTGGCTTACGTGTTCAATCTACACATCAGTGTATTTGAGTTGAACAGATCAAATTACTAGCCTTGCACTAAAAATGATGCAGACCCCCTTCAGAGGCACTGTAGTAGCTAGCACGAAGTTTTGAAGACAACTGGTGAGAGGAAGTATTCTGGTTTCATGTAACTGAGGAAAAGAGAACTCTCAAACTACTAAAGGTCTGAGAAAGAGTCTGAAGCAGGGAAGGATGCACAGACGATTCGCATACAGTTGTGTGTAAGCTGAAACAGCGAAGAACACTTAAAAATATTAATATACAAAGATAGTAAACATTCTAGATCTAAAGCAGACATTTGAATTCTAGAACCAATTAAATGTATGAATAGACAAATAGATGAGTGAAAGCTTATTAAAAAGAAACAAATTTAGAGCTAGATAAAGGATAGAATAAAATATCTCCTGATACCTAGCCCTGTTCTCTTAAATACAGTATACCATCTATCCAATCTAATATGAAAGAAACCAAAAGATGAGAGTGGGACAGGAAGTTGGACATAATCTTGCAGTCTGATGTGGCAGAAAGAGTCAGTAAGGAATTATGGACTACATGTAAAGAGTCACATCAAAAACATGACAGTTTTTGTCCATATGGTTTGGGTGGTGACCACATTTGGAATATTAATTTCTGAATATCTCTTTATAAAAGATATTTTGATAAATCAAAGTTCACTAAAGAGGTAAAAATAAAAAAAAAGGGGGGGGGGAGAAACTGACTTCGGCCCTAATTTAGGAACACGCTTAAGAACATGCTTAAGTACATCCTAATTCAATAAAGCACTTAGGCATGTGCTTAGTGATAAATATGTGCTTAAGTCCTTTTGATTTCAATAGGTTTAAACATGCGTTTAAGTGCTTTCCTGAACTGGGGTCTTTATGGGAAAAGGATTAAAAGCAGACCACCAAAAAATTTTGAATGGGAGTGTGGACCCCTTTGGAAATCTTAAATACAGTCTGTGGACCCCCGGGGGTCTGCAGAACACGGGTTGAAAACCATGGTAATAATATGTACAATATGCCTAACGTTTAACAAAGGAAGGGCATATTTACACTCTTCAGATATTTGTACCCTGTTAACACCAAGGAGGAGAGAGAAAGAGAGAATGATGTAGGGTGGTCCAAGGGACTACGAGTAGTGGTTTGAAATTAAGGGGGAATTGTAGGCTGAATACTGAGTATCAGGAAAAAAACTTCCTGACATGGAGCTCCATTAGGTTTTCTCAACACAACTGGTACAAGTTCCACCACTTGCGACAGAGTTACAGTAGACTGGATAAAACAGTAGAAAACTGAGAACAATACTACACTGTCAAATATATGAACCAGAAGACAAAATAGGTCTTTATCTCCAATTTGAATGAATATGGGTAACTGTGCTCACATCTTTGTAGGCTGGCTGGACTTCTAGTTCTTACAAGAACAGTCCCACAGAAAACTTAGACAGGATATTAATATCAATAAGACCCAATATCAAGAAGAAACTGCTTACTTTTTTAAATTCATCATTTTGTTCAGCAGTTTTATTCTTGTTAAAGCTTTCATGAACTGCTTGTAGGTTGAACAACATTAGCTTTAAAGCTTCAACTGGCCCATGGTGGTTACCTCCAGAAAATGTATTTTCCTAAAACCAAAAAGCAGAAAGATTTTAGATCTTGCAATGAAACAAGAGCTGTAACATTTTAAAAATCAGACCTGCTACTTTTAATTTTTCTTTAGGACAATTTGATAGTTGTGACCTATGTGGATTTTCCACTACTTTGTCAGCCTATATAGAAATAGCATTCCCAACTATATCAATTTTATGGCACTGTAGCCCATGGAACCAACGCAGGTACAGTGCAGTAGACCTTGAGTAACAGAGGGTATGTCTACACTGCAGTTAAACACCCGCAGCTGGCCCGGGTTTGCAGGGACTGGCCAAGGGGCTGTTTAATTGTGGTGTAGGTATTTGGATTTGGGCTGGAACCTAGGCTCTGGGACCCTCCCACCTTGTGGGGTACCACAGCCCGAGCACCAGCTGGAGCCTGAACATTTACACACTGATTAAACAGCCCCATAGCACGAGCCTACTGACATGTGCCAGCCATGGGTGTGTAATTGCAGTGTAGACATTCCCAAAAGGCAGAATCAGGTCTAGAAATGATAAAGGAATACAGGAATTGCTCTGACAGCAAGTTGGTATAGAGATCATGCTTTTAGTATGTCTTGTCTTTATTTGATAGATGTAAGTTACACTAATAATGAACATAGCTGGGCACACAAATTCTTAACTCCAAATATTAATTTTAATAAAAATATGATAAATCCAGAACCAAACTCAATCCCACATTCACCCATAACATGCACACCATATGTTCCCTAACACTTGGAAAGCAAACACCTTGGAAAAGAGTTGTTTAGAAAATGTGGAAATTCACAGTTCAGGTTCTAATTTTGAATGTTTAATTTTAGAAGGGACATCAGTAGCTTAAGAACAAACATCACCTCTGTTTGAAAATTATTTGCCTACTTTTGTTAACAAGTAACACTTCAGATTACTATAGTTGAAAGATGAGAGGAATTTTTTTTTAAATTGTGATTTATAAGGGAAAGCTATGAAACTAACTAGAGAGTGATCTTTGCATGGATTTTTCCCAAACAATAGATGAGATAAAAAACACAAAATATATAGGAATGACAGAGTAGGTTGCAACTGGCCTGGGAATGGCAAAACATGTGAAAGGAAGCATAGAGTCAAATACACCTCTACCCTGATATAATGCGACCCGATATAACGCGGTAAAGCAGCGCTCCGGGTGGGCGGGGCTGCGCACTCCGGCGGATCAAACCAAGTTCGATATAACGCAGTTTCGCCTATAACGCAGTAAGATTTTTTGGCTCCCGAGGACAGCGTTATAACGGGGTAGAGATGTATAGTAAAAATCTTAAATGAATGAAACTGTACCATAGAATCTCTATGGGAAGAAATTCCATGCTTGAGTAATAGAAGTTTAGCAGTAGGAATATTTACTGACCATATGACTATCCTCTCAGTATTCTTGTCCAGCATGCATCTTCAAGTCTTGAGTTTTCCCTTCAGCCTCCTCTCGCCTTCCCTTCATCATCTGCTCAAATCCCCTTCTAAACTCAACCATTATTTCTAGCTGCACCACCAAACCCAAGATCCTCTCTTCCATCAGATCTATCAAGGGGCACTTCATAAAAACGAATCACCTTTCAGGTACCCTCTCCAGAATGATGTACATCCTGCAGCTTCCACACCAACCTGTCTTCATTGTTTCTTCCATTCTTTAGGTCTTTGTAGCTGTCATAGCCTCCTAAGCTCCCATAAACAACAAGCAGAACAAAAAAACTACACACAAACTAGACACACCCTCCCCCAAACTCCCACAACTCCCCTGTTTTCACAGCTCCATTTGATGGCTCCTGTGCCTCTGGTTAGCCAGTTGGCTGCCTTTATATGTCTGTATATGTTTGTTGAGAGAACCATGTTTTTAGGTGTGTGTTGAGAGAAGCAAAGCATTAGATCACAGCTAAACCTTGACTGGGGGTAGGGCTTGCCTAGCTATGATCTAATGCTCTGCTTCTCTCAACACACTGCCCCCTACCAAACTTTACAAACTGAAAACAAACCACCGAGCAAACACATACTCTCAAGAACTCATTCACTGCCCCTAAGGACCAGAGGCTTGTCTCCTTTTTCCTACAACAGATCTCCACTCAAACTCCCGTTTTCATAATTGTTTGCTGGCTCCTGTGCTGCTGCTCCTTTGGAGGAACCACGCAGATGAGCATATGTTAATCAACTCCATCCATTTTGCCCTTTGAAATTCAGCAAGGGTAGGTGAAGAGTAAAAAGCAGAAGAAAGGAGTAAATGTGATTCAGAATATCGCTTGGAGGTATTTGAAATTGAGGGGAGGTGCGAATGCTGGATCAATTATCCAAAGAGGATCGGGAGAATGTTACCTCATATGTAGATAAGGAGGTGGTGAAGATGAGGAGTAGTCACCTCATATGTAGAGGAAGAGGTGACTGAGTGGACTAAAAGTGTTGAGACTTATCCAGGAAACGGGTTTCAAGACTAATAAAGAGAAAGCCCAACTAGTGCAGAGGAAAGTGAATTATTTGGGGGATGACCCTGGGGGAACAAGGAATTCAGATAGATCAACAAAAGGTGAAATCATTAATGAATTTACCAAGGCCAGAGGATTCTCATGCGTTGAGGGTGATGTTAGGTGGGTTTAACTATTTAAGAAAACACATCTGGAATTTTGCCACTATAACTTGACCCTTGTGGTGTTTACTAAAAAAAGAAAGTAGAATGGGAGTGGGGGCCTGAACAAGAAAAAGCTTTCTGTAATTTAAAACAAACTTTGATGCAAGCTCCAGCATTGAAATTCCCAGAAATAAACAAGGCATTTGTGATTAAGCTGGCAGCAACCCAACGAAGTCTAGCGGCGGTATTGCTGCAAGAAACTGACAGGAAGTTAATACCGGTAGCATATGAGCCTAGATTAACCCCTACGGAGCAGCAGTTTGGGATCTGTGAAAGAGGATGTTTAGCTGCTGTGTGGGCCATTGAAGCTTTTGCTTTGACTATTGGCACAGTCCCTATTATAATACAAACAGCTCACTCTCCCCTGAAGTATATTTTAATCAGGAAAACTGCAGGGGAAAGGAATATCATATACCAGGATGGCCCAATGGACCGTGATGTTAACTAGCAGAGTTGTTACTTATGAGAATAACAAACAAGCAATGGTGTTCCCATATGCTCTCCTGATGGAAGGAGAGGCGCATGAATGCCCACTTCCAGAAACTGAACCAAAGTTAGTTGAAGAAGCACCCCCAGTAGAAGAGGAGGAAGAGGGTACTGTGGAAGCAGAGAAAAAACTGACAGGAAGGGGATTGCAATGCATGACAGTTTGTTAGCAAGAGTCAGGCTAACTGTAACCCGAATAACGCGAGATTTGTAGAAGCGAGGAATGGGTGAGGTGAGTGGGAAAGATCTGTGTAAGAAGTTGTTGCGACCTAGTGTAGATAATGTGTAGATAATATGGAATGTAGACTAAGAGTCTACATTAGCGAGCAAAACAAGATATCAGAATGACCTATGTATAAACAAAATGCAGCTGTTGCTCATTATTGTCTGTAACAAAAGGTATAAATGCTTGCTGTAATTGTTTACCTGTTGAGAGACCTGTTTAGCTCTCTCCCTCTATGCAATTGATAGAGAAAAAATAAAGTATCTGACTTGCTGTACCCAAACAAAAAGTGAGAACTCTGTTATTCTCCGACAGCACCCAGAAGAGGAAGAGGAGGTATCAGTTACCCAGTGGGTATGAGAGTTACCAATAGAACATAAGAAAATGGAATTTAAACTAATGCCATTGAAAAAGCCAGAGACTAGGTGGATTCTCGTGTGGCTCAGGACAGTAGATTATGGAAAATTGGAGATAGAGTAATATATTTGAAATGAACATCGAAAAATCATGCCCTGGAGTCTAAATGGGTCGGACCATTTACCATCATGAATAAAATTTCACATACTGTAGTGCAGATTAAAAGGAAAAAGGGAAAGTGGGTCCACACATCACAATTAAAGTTATGGCCTAAAGATTAAATAATGTTCCTTTCTTTTAGTTTATTTTACAGAGGGAAAGGAATGCCCAATTGCACTGGAAATTATCCTGTACGGACCTTGGATTTGGAGTGAGAATGCGGTGCTACAATTTTTGTAATGGGTTTATTGCTTATGCCTCCTTTGCATTTTGTGCTTAGTAGAAGAATTGTGCTGTGTGTGTTATATTTTAGGAAGAAAAAAAAAATACTGGAGCTCAAGCGAAGATAGAAGAGGGTAGTGTAAGTATTTAGAATAATACGGCCGGAAGCATCGGACATTATTCCTATGGAATAAGGGCCATGGCTTCAATATTGAGGAGCCTCATAATTCAAAAAGGGTGGAAATATGGTTTTTGGCTTTTATGTTTTTTAAATATTTGGGGATATGGTTGGGTTTTTTATGTTTAATCAATCAGATACCAGTAAACAAGATTGCACCAGGAATCATGGCAGATGAGCACCCATATAGTAGGGAAGAAGTAATCGAAGCCCCAACTATTGTGGATCAAACAATCTGGTTGGAAGAAGCGAAAGTAAACATAAGTACACAACATCTCGAGTGTATGCCATATGCCTTGCCTCTATTACAAGCATGGTAACAACAATGGGGAGACAACACTATACGAAATAAGAGGTACAGGGGACTATATCGTAGGTAGTATTGGAGCTGGAGTTTTAAACTCGTTTGATGTTGAGACATTACAAGGGAAAATGTCAGCTTTGGGGGCTATACAGACACATGCATTATTGGAACAAGGAATAAGAAGTGTGGAACTCCAATTGAAACAAGCCCAAGCCTTGAAAACATCTCTAAATGTAAATCTATTTGGTGTGTGAGAGATTGACAATAAAACTGTTCTAGCAATACAAGTGTACAGATGCAAACTTATGGGATACAATACATCGAAAGAATGGTTAATCTGTTAAGTAATGGGCAATGGCCTTTCGAATGGTTCAAAGATCCTCATATATGGAATCAATGAATTACAGGATGGAAGAAATATATGGAGTTTAATTGGGATCAAGCCACTCTGAGGGGAGAGCGGAAAGGTAGAATGATGTTACACAACATGGGGAAGCAAAGAAAAGAAGCAATGGCCTGGATATTGCCAAAAAATTATTAATGGAGAGTTATGGCAAATAAAAATAAGTGGGACACACTTGATTGAAGAAGAAGGGGATTATAAATTAATAGAATTAATGAAACATTGTGAAGAGTGGGGACGAAGCAAATGGGTGTGCCCAGAACTAACTTGGTCCCTAGAGGGATGTCATTTGAACCATTCAAGCGGACAATGTACCATGCAATATTTAGCCTCTAATGGCACAAGAGTGTTTGATTTAGGCAATAGGTGTTTTTCAGTGGTTACCCCACAAATGCATGTATTTTGGGGAAGTATGACAGAAAAAGGCCCAATTGGGTCATGTAAACGTAATGTAACGGAGGTCAATTATTTACCGAGGCACTCTATTTTTAAACAAGGAAATGATGTGGACTGGTCCTTTGATTTGGGGATACATTGGGAACAATGGGAAAAATTGATAGATGAAAGTGAAACAAATCAGGCAATATGCAAAAGATGTATCTAAGTCTGCTCAGCTGGGGAAAATCATTTTGATTCACAATGGTCAATTAAAATTGGGAAAAGAAGGGAAGAATTGGTAATTTCTCATTGGTTTGATGTTTTTAAAGGATGGCCTCCCAGTGTCACAGCTCTTCTAACAGGCTTCATAAAAAGCACTAGTGAAGTCAGTACAAACTAAAATTTCATACAGAATGATTTGTTTATACTGCTCTATACACTAAAAAGTAAATACAATATTTATATTCCAATTAATTTATTTTATAATTATACGGTAAAAATGAGAAAGTAAACAATTTTTCAGTAATAGTGTGCTGTGACACTTTTGTATTTTTATGTCTGATTTTGTAACCAAAGCAAAGTACTTTTTAAATGAGGTGTAACTTGGGGGTACACAAATCAGACTCCTGAAAGGGTTACAGTAGTCTCAAAAGGTTGAGCGCTACTGGTCAAGAGAAGGTAGACTGGAACAGGTTCAGAAAAGGGCAACAAAAATGATTAGCGATATGGAACAGCTTCCGTATGAGGAAAGATTAATAAGACTGACTTTTCAGCTTGGAAAAGGGGAGATATGATTGAAGTCTATAAAATCATGACTGGTGTAGAGAAAGTGGATAAGGAAGTGTTGTTTACTACTTCTCATAACACAAGAACTAGGGGTCACCACGTGAAATTAATAGGCAGCAGGTTTAAAACAAATAAGAGGAAGTATTTCCTCACACAACACAGTCAGTCTGTGGAACTCCTTGCTAGAGGATGTTGTGAAGGCCAAGACCATAACAGGGTTCAAAAAAGAACTAGATAAATTCATGGAGGATATGATGGATAGGTCCATAGATGGCTATTAGCCATAGATGGATAGGTCCATCTATGGCTATTAGCTAGGATGGGCAGGAATGGTGTCCCTAATGAATGAGTGACAGAGCATGGATCACTTGATGATTACCTGTTCTGTTCATTCCCTCTGGGGCACCTGGCATTGGCCACTGTCGGAAGACAGGATACTGGGCTAGATGGACCTTTGGTCTGACCCAGTAGGGCCATTCTTACATACAAGAGGAAATACAATACATAACTAACCTGTGGAACTCAACTGATTGACAAAAGCTATTACTGAGGCTAAGAGATTAGTAGGATCAAATATTTATATGGAGACCACCACTATTTAGTTACATCAGATAGGAAAAACATTAAAATATAGGATAGAAAATTCAAGCAACTAATGAAACAATAACTATTACCAAAATAGGTTAAGACCAGCTGCTATTTATTTGCAATTCTTGATCACAGAAGGGTCAGAATGTAGGGTTTAATCATTAAAATTATGTGACTATTTAAAGCCATTACAATTTTTCCTTTTGCTGTTAACTCATTATTAAAGCTAGAACAGAAACCAATTTACAAGTGTTCCTCATGCTACTATTTATTGGGCTTATGTACTTTTAATGCCCATGTTAGCACAAGCACTAGAAACAATTTACAGAACTGTAAAGGGTTATGATTTCCTTTAAGACTACTATAAGCAAGAAATATTACAAAACAGGCATAATTCAGCTTAACCTACCTGATTGTCATTATTTAAACAGTCTTCAAGGAATTCATTAACCATGCTAGCCTTGGGAGATTGTAGAGTGTTCTCATCTTCCTCACAGCGTACAGGCACTGGAGGTTTGCTAAACAAAAAGTTAAACATGCAATTGAAAGCATGAAACAGCTTTACAAACTCAAATTGCTATAAAATACATTCACATGTCATTGGAACTAATGTTTCATATGCTTATAAAATATACAGATAACAAAAAGCTGGGAGAGATTGCAGAGGACAGGATTAGAATGATGCTGATAAATTGGAGAATTGCTCTGAAACCAACAAGATGAAATTAAATAAAGACAAATGCAAAGTACTGCACTTAGGAAGGAAAAAAAAATCAAATGCAAAATATAAAGTGGGAAATAACTGGCTAGGTAGCAGCACCGCAGAAAAGAATTTGTGGGTTAGTGGGTCACAATTTGAAATTTAGTCAACAGCGTGATGCTGGGGTGTATTAACAGAGGTATGGTACATAAGACACAGAAGATAACTGTTCCGCTCTACTTGGCACTGGTGAGGCCTTCAGATGGAGTACTATGTCCAGTTTTGGGCACCACACTAAGAAAAACAATGAAACTGGAGATAGTACAGAGGAGAATAACAAAAGTGCTAAAATGTTTCGAAGATATGATCTAGGAGGAAAGGGTGAAAGAATTGGGCATGTTTAGTCTAGAGGAGAAGAGGCTGGGGAGGGGAACATGATAAGTTTTCAAATATATAAAAAGTTGTTTTAAAGATGACCATGATCAATTGTTCTCCACGTCTACTGAGGGTAGGACAAGAAGTAATTGGCTTAATTTGCAGCATGGGAGATTTAGGTTAAATATTAGGAAAAAATCTTTCTAAACAGCTAAGCAAGGGAATACGTTACTTAAGAAGGTTGTGGAATCCACATCATTGAAGGTTTTAAAAAACAGGTTAGACAAACCCTCAGGGATGGTCTAGGTATACTTAACCCTGCCTCAGCGTGTGGGGATGGAGTAGATGACCTCTTCAGGTCCCTTCCAGCCCTACATTTCTATGATCCCATGCCTACCCTAGCCAAAATGTGATTCAACACAAGTTCAATTCCACCACTGGTACTGACAGGTTAGCCCTGTCTGCACCACTTTCCACCACTGGTGATTAAGTTCCACTTTTTCTGTGTAGACAAGACCTTCATAGTCATTTTAAAAAAGGAGGGGGTGTAGTGGAAAGGAAGATGAGATATTAACATTTTTTACTATAGCTTTCCACTATACCAAATTCGGTCTGCTCCCTATATTTGGAACAATACTCATCTACCAATGCACCAAGAATCTTCGCTCTCCTCTTTCAAATAACTCATCAAAACATCCTATTTACACCACGGACCTCTTTTCCTGTGTTAGCTAATCCTCCCCCCTTGACTTCATTTTCAAATCAGAACATTTAAGGTTACTTTCCCTTACAGCGTAGGTCACATTATTTGGTCCTGTAGAAGACAATCCTTTTCTGTCGGACAAGTGGAATTTTACATCCAGGACTATTCCAAACACCCAGTCCAAGAATCTAAACCCATCTCTGAAGCTGTCCAGGAGCCTCCACAGCTATCAACTCCCCCCTCCCCCAAACAAATGAATAATGTGTCAGTGTGTTCCCTTACATCAAAACTTTTCCTGCACTAACAAAATTTACAAAAATAGTGATCCAGAAATATATCAAAGTGGGTTTAGTGAAAGTAGAAACCTGATAATTGATAATATGATTGAACAGGAGACAGTAGTGTACCACCTAATATGATAAAATATCTTCTAAAAACACTCCCTTCTCTTTCCTTAGCATTTATATGTGAGCAAATCATGCTGATCTAAAATTATCTATAGCAGTGGTTCTCAACCTGCGGGCTGCTTGCAGCCCAATCAGCACACAGCTGCGGTCCATGTGACCTCAGGGCCATACATGTTATATATAAAAGAGAGAGAACCACTGATCTACAGCATACACACCACATTGCCTAAGTACGATATGATACACTTTCAAGAACAAATTCTTTTAATGTTTATTTTTGTTTACTCACAAAGCAACTGGAACATTTTCCCAGGATCTTTCTGCTTCCAGTATATCTACTGTACAAGGGCTGCCATCATTTTCCAGAGCACTTGATAAATTCTCAACAGAAGACTCTAGAGTTCTCTTTGCCTTCAAGATAAGCAACTCAATCTGGTCATCTTAAAAAAAAAAACAAAACACAACACAGTATCACCAGTTACTATACACCAAGATTCTTCAAGTCAGCAATTTCACTTTCATTATTACATGATACTGTTCAGACTTATTCTAAATAATTTGTAAGACACGGGAAATAGCCTGTCCTCTTTCACAGACATTATTGCCAAAATTTTCAAAGTGTGATGCCTAAAATTTTGCTTAAATATGAAATTAAGCCTCTTAATATGGAACTATGAGACTAACTCTAGGCACCTATTTTTAAAAATCTTGTCATATGATTTTATAAGACATAAATAAGTCTCCATTCCAAGCTCTAAGTCCCCAGAAAAGTCTCAAATACAGTGGACTGCTCTTCCCAACATCCCAGAAGATAAAATAACCTCTACAGTAAACAAAAACTCTTTAGCCTTCAACCCACCTCAACATTTGGGGAAAAGAGAATTCCAAAGTTGAGTATCCCTCACAAAGAATGCCCTGACAACTGTCTCATGTTTATAGTGGGGGACCTCCAGCATCAGTGCCTCTGCTGATCTTTATTGTGGCTGTAGGGCAGGGGTCGGCAACCTCTGGCACGCGGCTCGCCAGGGTAAGCACCCTGGCGGGCCAGGCCGGTTTGTTTACTTGCCGCGTCCGCAGGTTCAGCCGATCGCGGCTCCCGGCCAATGGGGGGTGGCAGGAAGCTGCAGCCAGCACATCCCTCGGCCCGCGCCGCTTCCCGCAGCCCCCATTGGCCTGGAGCGGCAAACCGCGGCCAGTGGGAGCCGCGATCCGCCAAACCTGCAGATGCGGCAGGTAAACAAACTGGCCCGGCCTGGCAGGGTACTTACCCTGGCGAGCCGCGTGCCAGAGGTTGCCGACCCATGCTGTGGGGCCTATAATTGTTCAATTGCACATCTGTGTCAGATGTGAATTGAAGGGAAAATTAACATAGCCACAGCCTTTCCAGGCAGTCAGATGTTTCCTTCCATAACTCACTTATAGAATACAACATTCAAGATTCCTTAACTTTATAAAGCACTCTGATATTAAGATCATTTAATCAAATCTACGTTAATATTGAGGGTTCTTAAATGGCTGGCAAATAGGTGAGTTTTCCTCTTCATAGTGTTACATAATAGGTACTTCAAGAAGTTCTACTTGCGCACACACCATATGTAATTACATACAAAAACGGCATTAGTTAGGTTGCAAAGTCAAGCACTCGAAAATTAGGAAGTGGCAGATTTACGTTTTCACGTGCAACCCTAATTCAACTACCTGTCCAGCCAGCCTCTGGACTGAGTGAGGTAGGGGTCCTGTGAAAAAAAATAATGTGATAATATAATTAAAAATACATATACACAAAGGGGTGCAAACTAAAGTTATGCAGGCATCTGTAAATGACATTTCCGAACTTCTGAGTGCTTGACTTTGTCATCTAAAATAATGGTTTTAATTAGATTTTATATGAATTTCGTAGGGGGTTGTTTTTTCTTTTTTTAAATAAATCCAATCCCAACCATACATCAACACTGCAGCACAGACTTCTACCCCTTGAGCTACATGACTAACCACATTAGCTAGCAACAGGAAAAAGCTGTTGGGGGTGGGCTGCTGGCACCACATGCTGGGGGATTTATGAATGGAGTCCAGATCAGCAAGCTGCCCCCCACCCTGGGAATTGAAAGAGCACCCACTCCACATGATGCTCCCACGGAGGATCGGAAACTGGACACAAACTGGCTATGGGGTAAGCTCGGCTTTCTCATCCCCTAAGGAGTTGAGGGAGCTACAGCGCCACATTGTGCCCCCTGCAGGGATAGGGCGCTGAGTCCTTCTCCCCATATCGCACAAATGGGCACAGTAATGTCCAGCTCCCTCCATTCTCTCCTGCTACAGAGGCTCACAGGTATTCTCAGTGTGGTATCTGCTGCTGCTGTTTTGGGAGAGGCTGGTCACAAAGGCAAACCAGCTAGAGGTGTGAAGTCAAGGTGCATAAATTAAAACAGTGTTAACTCTCATTTAGGAGTAAAGTGCCCTTTGTTCACACTAACTTAGAGAATGTTAATATTATGGACTCTACAGCGGCACAGCTATAGCACTGCAGCTGTGCTGCAGTAGCACCATAGTGTAGACACTTTCTAGACCACCAGGTTTTTCTGTCTCTGTAGTAAATCCACCCCCTCAAGAGGCGGTAGCTAGGCTGATTCAACAATATTTATAGAG
Organism: Terrapene triunguis; assembly: GCF_002925995.2. Taxonomy (NCBI): domain Eukaryota; kingdom Metazoa; phylum Chordata; order Testudines; family Emydidae; genus Terrapene; species Terrapene triunguis. The sequence goes on along the minus strand of NW_020664420.1, from coordinate 12,339,099 downwards.
TGTATCATCAAAGTCCTTCAATATGCCTAAATACTCAGGAGCATGGATTTTTCACCACTCCCCCATGTAGGATAGGTATGAATAGTCTTACTGTGCAGCGGTTCACTCTGCGCAATATAGCAGGAGCATGTTCGGTCATGTGTGACTAAAAGAGTAACATTTTGCATTTAACATTCTCAAGAAACATTCAAAACAAATCATGTGTAATGCAGTTACCTCTGAATGGCTATGTAATGCAGTTACCTCTGAATGGCTGTTTGGACTGTCTTGAGAGAACATTGCCAGGTTGGAAGTCTGTACTTGGTCTGACATATCGGCAATTTCCTGTTACTTCACTGTCACCTGTTGGCTCCAGATAACTATTTTGTTCAAAAGAATTGCAGTCTAATTTATTCACAACGTAGTTTTTTTTCATACTCTCACACATTTGTGAAGAGGAAAATTCATCTTGCATGTTAAACGTTTGAATAAAACTTTGATTAGCTGAATCACATAAAAGGTTATGACTCTTTAGCCAGATTGGGTACTTGAAATCAGGAATACTACTTATCCCCGACACATTCAAGTCAGACTTATGGCTAGTAAGCCACCTTGGATAATTCTTGACAGAAATGGACTCAGAGTGTTGTTGAAAAAGGCAATCCCCTGCATTTTCTTTAGAAAATATAGAATTATATTTGTCAGATTTATACACATTGTGTTTCTCTTTGTCGATGTCTCTGTAATGATTTCGATTATCCACAGCGTTGCCATTGTCTTGGAAATCAAAGTCTTTTTCAACATCAAATGAAGAAGTCTGATAAGGATAGAAGGCAGGTTTTTTCAGTGACTTCCTAATCCACTTGCCACTTTGAAGCCCTGACCCAGAAGGAATCCTGTGGATAAAAGGCAGTGATCCATCTGCTGGAAATGCTAGTAGATCATCTGTGGTGAGACTAATCAAGTCTGGGTCACAAACAGTTTGTCTTATAAAAGGTAAGGCAATGGAGTTGAGTTTTACTTGCTGGTTAAAGTCCTCCAAAGCTGAAAAACAAAGAGACTGTTCTATATTTTCCTAAATTTAAAAAATGCATTAAAACCATGTATTTAAAAAACCTATAATAGATACATTTTTACATTACAGTTCTTTTACTAAATTATAATGTGAATATTGTATACTGATGTTTCAAAGCATCACAGTCTATCAATTCTGACTCCACTTCTCTCAAAATATTGGTGGCAAAAATGAACAAAATAAAGTCATTTAAAACTTTTGTCTTAAAAGTCCCCATGAGTCAAGATACTCATGTTATGCCTGTGGAACTGTAGAGGGGGATGGTTACGGGGAAAATCTAGCATCTTCTTTCTGCTGTTTATATGATTCATAAAACCAAAACGGTGCACCATTCAGAGAAGTGTTTTGACTATAAATGGCAGCATATTTCAGACATCACCTGGATTGGAGGCATTATGGATCTAGAGCTTCATTTTGTTTGATGCCCAGGAAGATGCAGCTTGGCAGGGGGAGGGGAGCCTGGGGGAGTTCTCAGTGAGATAGTTTATCCACCCCAACGCAAACATCACCAGAAAGTTGGTCACAGAGCAGAGGGATAAAAACAATGAAAATACCGCTAAAATATTGCTACCAAGAAGTTCTCGGACTCCTAGAAGGAAGGGGATCTAAGCTGCCATCTTTGTTTCACTGCAGAGGCATAAACTCTGATACAAAGTGGTATGGACAAACCTTCCTTTCCCCAACAGCAGTGCATTCCTCTAAAATGGTAACCTAGGATAAGGATAGGATATACAAACCATCCTCTACCCAGAACTTGTTCATATGCAAGATCCAAAATGGAACTACTACTACTACCTGTTCTCCCTGTAGGATGTTGAATCCCCATGCTTATAAAGGTGGACCTCCCAATGCAAACCCCTAGAAACAAATCTTGGCATATATTAGCAATAAATATTCCTGTTAGTATTTTTAGGAAGTTGTGTCAGTTAAATACTCACTTTCTTCCTAAAGCCACTTAATTACTTGGCTTGCATTCCAACTCTAATTTCTGCTCAGGCATCCCACAGTCACTTCTGTGCCTGACTACAATTTAGGTCACAAATATAAGCCCCCTCCCAAAAAAAAGTTAAATCAAAAGCTTGCAGCCTACCTATCCCCAAAAGAAGCTCTTGGGAAGAGCTTTCCTAATTATCTTTTTTGTAGTCACACAGACAAGTCTGCAATTTGAACTCTATTTGTGTTAGCTGTTTAAAGAAGATAGCAATAAGGATCTTTTCATATTTGTATAGCACTCTATAAACTAAACAAAGATCCTTAGCCAGAAGGGAACTGTCACTTTTTTTTTTTTTTTTAAAGTTTGCTCAACTACATAACCTCCCCGTCTTCTGTCAGAAATACTATTAATCACCCAGGGCTTGTCTATACTTATAGCTCTGCTACAGCATTTAGCGAAGACACTACCTCACCGCTGGGAGAGCTTCTCCACCTGCCTGAGAGGCAGTAGCTATGTTGATGGGAGAGAAGCTCTCCTGTCGACATAGGTCAGTCTACACTGGGAGTTCAGTCAGTATAACTGTGTCACTCAGAGGTGTGGAAAATCCAGCTCTGGGGTGGGGATGAAGGGCTCAGGGCTGGGGCAGAGGATTGGGATGCAGGGGGTATGAGGGATCCAGCTGGGGGTGCAGGCTCTGGGGTGGGGCCAGGGAGGAGGGGCTCAGGTCTGGGCCAGAGGGTTGGGTGCTGGGGATGAGGGCTCTGGCTGGGGGTGAAGGCTCTGGGGTGGGGCTGGGGATGAGGACTTTGGGGTGCAGGAGAGTGCTCCAGAGCTACGGTGGGGAGAGAGAGGACTCCCCCCAGCCCTCTCTTCCCTCAACAGCACCTGAGCTGGGGGGAGGGGGAGTAGGAGAGGCCCCTCTCCCTACTGCAGCAGCTCCGAGGCTGGGGCCACGGGATAGGCGCCCCTCTTCTGGCAGGTCCAGGCCAGGGGTGGGTTTGGGCCAGGGGAGGGGTGCTTCGGCCAGTCCGGGCACAGCAGAGTTGGGACCGGGGGAGGGCTGTCCCGACCAAGGCAGGTTGGAGGCCGGGCTAGGTTGGGGCCAGCTGCAGCAGGTCCCCCAGGCGGGTTCCCTGAGTGTCTGCATGGCGCTAAGAAGGCTGCTGTGCAGCCTACAGGGAACTTAGATAACAGCGTAAGTTTGTACTGTAGACCAGGGCTGAGTACTCTATTTTCAAAGAATTGCATTCGTATATAAACATGAATTACACAGATTTTAGGTACACACGTGCACAGCTGTCCATTTTGCCCATAATACATTTCAAATGACGATTTACAGGGCGCACAGAACTCATAGGATGCTGAAACCTTTTCAGCAATTAGCTTTTTAATTTTAAAGTTTTATTGGGACACAGAATTCAGCTAACTTTACTTTTTCCATGTACAAATGTTGAACTCCTATAGAGAGCGCCCAAGTTGCTATCATATGTAAATTGTAGCTGTTATCACAACATTATGTAGCACCACAAGTGCACATGGAGTCTCACAGACATAAGACAGCCTCTGCCCACCCCCCAAAAAAATCTTACAACTTGAATACTGTAGGATCTAGCATCAGCAAAAGAAACATAGAGGTGTCCAATTTTAGGGCATGCCTTCCTTCAAGGTTAGGCATTTTGCTAATACATCCGTAATATTTCAGGCTGAATAGTGACTGACTGTCACCTATACACGAATATTAAAGCCGATTACCTGTCTACCCCAAAGTGCAGCAAGTATATTAGAAGAGAAAAGTAGAATTGAAAGGACAAGACAATACTGCAGCTACAGAATGTCAGCCTGTGATTATAATAGAACTCACAAGCTATGCAGGGTCAGAATCCAGTCTTTTAGAAGAGATTTCTAAAACTGAGATTCTGATGGCATCATTAAAGTGTATTCTACCTTCCTAGCCAAATTCCATTTTAGGTATTTTTACTACCTAAAATCTTCCAGCAGTTTCAACTGCATAATGTATTAATCTACTGTATTAAACACATCCAGTCTTGCAAATGTAGAACATGCAGACATATGCTCAGTAGAGCACCACCAATGAGGCTCAGGGCAGAATTGGGGGCTCAGTTTGTAAAGTGCTTTCAGTATCCAAGGGAAAGAGAAAATATTTTCTCTAAACAGAAAAAGATGTTTTTAAACAAGCACGAGAATCAGAAAGCTATTAAACAAGAATATCAGCCTTATCTAACCATAAACAAACTGCATGCCACTAAAACAGTTTCTCTCACACCCTCACATCTCCAAGTGTTTCTGACTAGAGTTTCTGGTGGTGGTAATTAGAGTTAACTTGAGTTTATTGGCAATCAATTAACTAACACAGCTGTAAAGACTAATGCAAAACTTCTACAAACATTTGTTCCTAGTCATGGTGCAGCCAAAAACTCTAGTTCAGATAAAGCAACAAGTAAACCCCAACTATCTGAACTGATAATACCACCAGCATCTAAGAGGTGCTCAGGCAAATTAGTTTTATATAATTCTGATATTACTCTAGGAACAGAAATTGAATCCTTGTCAAGATTGAAGTTTAGGCACTGATTTACATTATTATGTTCTATACATGCACATCATATATTGTGGAGATGATTTATATTTAATCAGCTGCTGAGCAGTAAGTTTATTCCTGTACCTATGACTGTGTCCTCAGCCCACTATCCACAAATCTATTTCCCCACAGTGACTTATCCTAACATTCTTAGCCTCTGATTAGCTCCAAACATCAGTTACTCATTAAGTTGTTCTACCATATTTTTTCCCCCCCTCCCCCCCCCCCCCCCCAATGTACAATTTTCCATAAAATTACACCTGCCTAAGATCCAGGACACGCAATATTCACTGCGGTATCACTGACATGTTTTCTATTTTTAAAATAGCATTTAAGTCCATTGTGTCAGTGACATTTGCCATCTGATAAGGGTACTTTCCAGCTTTTCAACAAAACTCAACACTAGTTTTTGGCTAAGAGCTCAATCTCTCAGATCTCAAAAACATATATTTTCTGGGGTCCCCAGAAAGATATTTTGATTTCCATTAAGCTGACCACTGTTGGACTGATAGTAACTAAAGGCACTACAGATCAACGGATACACGACAGTAGACCCAATAACTTCGTTTTTAAAAAAGTGAGAGCTTCAATCCTGCAAACATACACACCCTCACTTTAAGAATGAGTAATCCCATTGACTTCAGTGGTATTACTTACCTGCTTAAAACTGAGAATGTGAGTAAGTGATGCAGGATTGGGATCTAAAACAGTGCTTTCATATATAATGTGTGGCATATATAGAACAGTGGTTTTATTCACTCCCATGGTAAGACCTGCACTATATTTATGTATATGGCAATAACAGCTATTCCAAACATAGCCACAGAGTTTAAGGCCAAAATGGACCACTAGATCATGTAGTTAGTGCCTGTATATATTACAGGCCACCACCACACTAAACCAAACAACTAAAATTAGACCAAAATTCTGTAGCCCCTTTATAATGCACCACTCCAGTAGTATTCTACCTTTTACTTATATTTGCTTATGATTTCAAATCTTAAGTTATTTACAAAAGTTTCATTTAATCTTTAATATGAAAGTAAGAGGTAAACAGCACAGTATGGAAGTGCAGTTTCACCCCAGCCCAGTTTGCAGTCCAGGAGATCAGGTTCCTTTACACACCTAAAAACTTCTACAGACAGGAGATGAAACTGAGGAAGTGTAGTTAGCAGACTTCTTCCACTTCCACCATAGATCTCTAATTTCAAATTTACATGGCTTTATTTTAAAAAGACTAAATATAAAAATTCATTTTTACTGAAGACTATTACAGAGAATGAGAAGCATCACTATCTAAGCACCATTCATTACACAATATGTGCTTACAATTTGTTATGTAGCAAATATTCATTAAATCAAATAGATTTCATCTACAAAACAAGTAATTAGGTTACTGATCAGTGTTAAGACTTTTGACAGATTTCAAATTCCAAAAAGGAATTAAAAATATTAAGTCTCAATAAGATATCTATAGCCATACGTAACAAAACAAGAACAGACTGAAAATTGTAAAGATGACAGAACCAGTTCATGAGATGTTCTCTTTAGGGATATGTCAAAATATTAAACAAAACCACAATTTAAGCTTCATTTACAGGAAACATACCGTATTTTTGTACAGAAGCATACTTTGCTGACTTATCTTTAGGAGTACTCTGACCTATGCAGATTTTTCCAGTGCTTACTTCTGAAGACATAAGACTTTGGTCAAAATCTTCAATATAAGCCTCCAAAGCCTGAGATGCAGAGTTGTATACCTTGTCTTTGTATTGAATTGAGCCATTTGAGTAGGAGTTACTACTGTTAAGGCTGCAGCTTGCTAGGAGAGAAGACACAGTAGATTCAGGCGAGTAAATGCCGTCTTTTTCAAACGAGCATGCCATGGCTTTTATCCAAATGACTAATGGAATCTCCTCTCATCTTTCTGAAGAGTCTGAGTAAAGAAATAAAAATATAAGCAATATATAACCTGTACTGAGATGTCCTCTCATACACTGTACTTCCAAATATCTGTATTTAATTTTATCAAGCGTCTGTATGTTTATTAATTTCCAGTAAGAGTTTCACCAATTTTGATAGTTGCACTATTTAAAAGCTAACAGATTCCATTCAGCAATGTTAAGCTTTTATTCAGCTAAAAGCCAGATATTCAATCTAGCTACTGACCTCAGAGCTTTAAAAAAAATAAAAAAAGTTTATGATTTATACATGTATGAGTAGGCAATATCAGAAAAACAAAGGCATTCAGAGCACAAAACAAAAAAGTCTGGACAGAGAAAAGTGAAAGAATCTGAGTGTTCATATCCAAAAAGGCACCTTGTATGCTGTACGGCCACCACACCGTTAAACTAGCTTTTTCCAAACAACAATTAGTACTGAAAGACCCCCGCTAGCCCCAGTTTAAAAGCAAGAGGAACATTTAGCACATGAATAGATTAAAGTCTGCCAGACCCCTGCCTTCAGCTGGAACATCCCAAAATGTCATCCTAGGACATCACAGCTACCACAGAAGACCAAAAAAATAATAGAGCAAAATTGAAGTGATTAGTAAAAATGGTTTTTAACAGTATAAGCAAGTGGTTCAGTTGAATATACCAAAGTGATAAAAGCACTGTCATTGCAGAAATTCAAGAACAGTTTAGATGCAATAGGACTGGGAACGGTGTATTAAAGACCCCTGCCAACTACAGGGGTGGGTGACATTGGACAGGCTGTAAGAGCTTTTCAGGTCCTCCGTCCTATCTATGCAATTAAGCTCAAGCCAATTTATCACAATTCCATGGACTGACATTCACTGAAGGGTCATAAACAGAGACTAGCACTAAATGCTGAAGCTGGGATTTTCAAAGAAGCCTAAAGGAATTAAATCCCATGGAAAATAGGCACCTAGCTTCCTTTAGGCTTCTTTGAAAATCACAGCCTCGCCCAAGCTGGCACCTCACACGAGAGGCAGGGCTGTTGCCAAGCCCCGACCCCCACCGCCCCCAGAGACCGTCCGCCCCACGGCCCGCTCCGCACCTCGCTCTCCGCTCCGGCCGGGGAGGCTACAATGCTGAGCCCCAGTGGGGGGCTTGGACACCCCGCGGGGGCTCTAAGGCACGCATACCCAGCCGGAACAGTCAGCGGCGACATCTACTCTCCTCAGCACCCGAGAGCCGCCGTTGCCGCCCGCTAGTTTAAAGTACAACGACCCTTCTTTCAAAATGGCGCTTGGCTAGTCACTGCGCAGGCGCACCAGGTCGCGCTCCTTCCTGGGAGTTGTAGTTTACCTCCTCCGTCTGAGCAAGCTGGGGACTACAACTCCCAGAATGCCCAGCGGGCCGGTGCCACATATCGCCGCGGCAGGCGCACGCTGCTGTGATTCAGAGAGCTGAGCTGGAGTCTGGGTGCCCTGCTCCTGGGTGCCAGGAAAAAGATCCACTCCTCGCTTAAATCCCTCCTGGAAACTTACGTCTTCAATGATGTCTACAATAGAGGACCCAATAATATGTTATTTGTCTATCCACCCATCAAGCCGAGCCACTAAAATGTGCCGACATGCCTAGATCACCCCACTAGCTGCACTGAAGTAGCCCTCCTCTTTCTTCCTCCCACCTCCATGTCCCCGTTGCTGTCCGTGCAGATTCTGTACCTCTCTCTCCAGGGCCTTATATGGCCCTCATCGCAGTAATAGTGACTGCGATACCATCGGAGCACCCGCGCACGCCTGCCAGGGGCGTGAAGGGTGTTGCCGAGGGAAGGCTTTGCAGCAAAGCCTTTGCTTTCCTCTACCCCGCTTGCGCTAGTGAGAGGCGCGGACCCTGCCAGCCAGGCCTGGGCTGGGTGGGTAAGTGGTGCAGCAGGGAGGTGTTACGTCTGACACACCCCGCCTGGCTGCTGTGGGTGAGGCTGAGCTCCCGTGTCTCCTGCCTGCAGCGGTTTTAGTGTCGGACCGCATTCGAGGGCACTGTATGCCCGTGGTTTGTGCCCGTGGGTCGCTCCGGCCGGAGGGTGCGGGCTGACCCCACGGCGCACACAGTGGGTGTGGCTAGGGAGAGCTGGCGGGGGGGTTCATAGCGAAGCGCGCGCGATACCCATCCCCCGTCAGCCAGCGCAGGGCTGAGCTCCGCGTGCGGGCCGGTCGGGAGCCGAGCAGCTCAGTCCGCCTCTCCGCTGCGGCGGCTGCATGGAGCTCCCGGAGGAGGAGGAGGAGGAGGAGGAACCGGATTGGCTTTGCCCGGAGCCTGGCGGTCCTTGGAACCATGCGGCGCCCGGGAGAGGCTCCTCCACCACTCTCGGAGCACAATGTAAATACGGGCCCCGCGGGCCGCCTCACACCGAGAACGGGGTGGGGGGAGGGGCTGGAGCTGTTGCCGGCGGGGAGAATCTGGAGCCCGCCGGGCGGCAAAGTCAGACAGACGTCGAGAGCTGGGGCCCCGATACGAGTCTTTGTCCCGCCCGGAACTGAGCGACTCCCCCTGGGATCCGTTCTGCCCCCTAGCAGCGTTCCCCCGGCGCCCCCCTGGTTTTCTCCCCCCTTTCCCCCTCCTCCCTGTTTCTCCCTCAGTGTCCTCCAGTGCCCCTGTCTCCGCACAGCGCCCCTCCTATCTCCCCCTCAATGCTTTCCCCCCCCCGTCAGATTTTGGGGCTAGTTCAAATGTGGAGCTTGTCAGAATTCGACTAACTTTTTTTTATATAATTTTGATGGAGAATAACAATGCTTATTTTTAATCATTTTCCTAGGTTTTAGCAATTTTTAAATTTTCACATTTGTGGGATTTTTTGGGGGGCAGGGCTATAACAATGTGGGCTGTGACAGACGACAATAATTTAATGAGAGTAGACGGAGTGAGATTTAAAAAGTTAAAGCTTTGTAACAGTTAAAACACAAATTGCCAACATCACCTGTCAAAATATATGAAGTAAATTTTCTCAAATCGCACACTAGTAAGTTCTCAAACAGAAATTTTGTTACTTTGCCTGTCTGTACATTTCAGTTATTATCAGTGGAAATATTTTTGTTGGTTTGTGTGTGTATGGGGAAATCAGTATTTACCTACACAAATGTAATGCCTCCAAACCTATTTAAATGTTGACAATGTAGCTGAACTCTGGCATCATATTTGCTTGTAAAACACCACATCTGCATGAAGATAATATAAATAATATTATCTAGAAAATGGTGCTGCTCCCAGTGTTCAGTCCTGTTTCACATTAGGAACATGCAAAAAACCAATTCAATGGAATTAGAAACCTTGGATTGAAGCAGTTGAATGTTGCACATTTCAGCACATTCTCAGATAACTTAAAGTGCATTCTCGTTCGTCTAAAGAAAACAAAACAGAAGTTTCCAGAAGGGGGGAAATCTGATATTTTTTGCGTATTAAAATGTAGCTTAGTACACTTTTTCTTAAATGTTCCTAAGAAAATTTTCATCTTTGGGTCAAGAACCAGCATAACTGATTTAAACTTTAAGAAATATATTTTTTTGAAATTATATAGTATGGGCCTTACTATATAATTAAAAAATATATTTCTATAAAGTTTGCTTTTTGCACTTGACAGCATTTTTGCTCTCTGGTTGATGATCGGTTGCATCGCTCATGGGCTGCTAGTAGGTGGAGTTCATGTGTGCATTCTTTCATAGACAGGTTTATTTATTTAAACCTGTAGCAGCAGAAAAGCTGAAATTGTAGAGATACTAGGCAGGTGTATTCTCAGAAAGAGGTAGGAAGTATGTTTGGTGTTGTCACTTTTGTGCCCACCCACTAGATGCTTCTAAATAGAGCAGGAAAATTCTTATACATTTTCTAGCATTAATTAAAATAAACCAAGGCATACAATATAAAGGGTGCTGTATCAAAAATATAACTTAATACAATTATTCAGTAAAAAAGAATCGAGGTGGCACTGGCCATCTAAAAGAGGTCTTCAGGATGTAGTCAGCAGTATCTTTTACTGATACCAACCCACTGTGCCAATTGGCTTCTGACCGAATTAATGTACAGTTTATAAACTCTCTACTTTGCCACACAGTGCGTGGTTTCCAAGCATAGTTTTCATGTGTGAGATCATTTGCTGCATTATTGACAAGGGTAAGAAGGATGTTATCATCTTTAAACTTGGTTGTATATTTTCATTGCAGCAGGTCATGACAAGACTGTGCCATCAGGAAGTACAGCGCACAGGGTAATTGTGCATACTGACCTGGACTGCTTTTATGCACAAGTAGAAATGATCCATAATCCTGAATTAAGAGACAAACCTTTAGGTAAATTTATATGTTGCTGTTTATTGCTGTTTGGTTTATGTTTATGTGGTTGGGAAAGACAAAGATACTTTTTTACTCATACTCTGGTCTTTCATAGTTTACTCCATTTGGTTGTAAGGTTCATTTGAGCTTAAAGCTGTTGGTACTATTGCATGTGAATTTATTAATCAATGGAGAAAAAGAGTGAAGTAAATATTTTTTTAATGATTTTTATACTAATGCAGATGTGCCCATGTATAGATCAGGTTGCATGATAAGGGCCAAAAGTAGTGAGAATACCTTTTAATAAGTGAAAAATGAATATGGCATTTAAGAAAAAATATTTTATTACCATAAAATGTTCTAAGAACATGAACAAGGGTCCTGCTTCCTTCAGTCTTGCACAATAAAATTAGGGTGTATTTCTTCTTAAAAACAGTATTAAATTTTTTACTGATTGAGGGATTTGCATTACAGGCTTTGATAGCAAAGTGTAAATCAGTGGCATGGAAGTACTGTAATAAACAAGTGACTCCTTAAAATGTGTTATGATTTTCTACCTTTGTTTCCAGGTGTTCAGCAGAAATACTTGGTTGTTACCTGTAACTATGAAGCCAGGAGACTTGGACTTCAGAAATGTATGTCTGTCAGAGATGCTAAAGAAAAATGCCCAGAGCTAGTGCTAGTTAATGGAGAGGACCTGACACAATACAGAGAAATGTCATACAAGGTTACAGGTACAGGTTAACAGTTTTTTAATAGTGGGAAATAAGTACTGTACATATACTTATTATGGTAAAAATATTTTCCTGCATAAACATTTCTGATTTTATATGAGCTTTAGAAAATTGTCATAAGGCTTGTAGGGGATGCCATCTCTGTCTCTGATTCCATCAGATTTCACGAACTAAGCAGTTGGACTCAGTCATTATCTAGATTAGAGGTGTATGCTGGATTCAGCCAACTTGGTGAATTTAAATGGCCTGCGTGACATACTAGGACTCTGCAGAATCTTTAATGTTAATATTTTTCAAATGAAAGGTAAGTTTCAAGGCATCATGGCTGCAGAGAGAACCTTCCAAAAATGAACTGAGGGGAAACTGATGTCATGACATCTGCCTGAGACTGCAGATAGCCTGAGTCAGTGACTCAGAAGTATGAACTCCCCTGTCCCTTGTTAATCTTCTTCAAGGGGTTGATAATGAAGTCCACAGGATTGGGAATTTGGAGTTGCTGCAGGGAAAGAATTACAGAAGTTTAAAAACTTGAAAACTCACAAAGAGAAGAGGGAAAGGAGCAGAGAAAGGAAGTAAATCATACGGCAAAATAGCAGTGGCCTAAAGGAAAGCAAATTTTCTCATTGAGTGCTGAAGAGAGAATAAGGTATTGAATAAATACATTTTAGTATTACCTTGCGGCTATATTCTCCCCTTGAGTTCTGTGCAAATTTCTCATTTAGATCAGTGGGAAATCCACTGTGGATTGTAGAGAATATGAAGTCCCAAGTTTACATTATTACACTGTGGTTATTGTCACAATTTCAGATCTACTGCACCTCTGACTCCCTGTGTAGTTTGCTCAAGGGATGTTCCCTTAAGTATCGGGGATCTAGCCACCACCACCTCTTTCCAGACAGGGACCTGTGTCCCTCTCCCTCCAGACCTGACATTTAGGCTGCAGCATCCTGCAATTCACTGTGATTATTCCCACAGGTCTGCCCTAACTCAGCTGTCTCTCAAGGGCTAAGACAGTGATTTACCAGAGACCAAACAGCCATATGCAAAGCACAGTACATTTATTTTAGGACAAACATATTACAGAGAAAACATAATAAAACAATAACCAGTCTAAACACATACTTTCGCTTACTAGAGATACCCCCTTTCTCCTTATGGAGACTCTATGCCATTCCAGGGTGCAATCCAGACTAGTAAGGGGTGTCGCCTCCTGCCTTGCAACCTCGGGTGCCTCACAATGCTTTGCTGTTTAGGTCCCACAAACAGCCCTCTAGCATGTAGGTAACACCCTTCGTGTCTGTGTAGCTGCCGTCCTGGTCCAGCAACTCTGACCCCAGCAGCCTGTCAGCAACATGCCAGCCACACTCTAGCTTCCAGCAGCCTTGGTTACCACTTACAGAGTGACACCAACACACTTCCAGTCCTGGATTTTCCCCAGAAACTTGTGTTCTGCAATGCCCAGCCCTCTCCTGGACAGTTCAGATACTGTTGCCCCTGTAACGGATCAGTGTACGACAGTATGGTACTTTAGAGTTACTAAACAATTCAGTTTAAAGATGTCACTGGATTCGTTTTGATTAAATAATAAAACAAGTTTATTTAATTTCAAAGAGAGGGTTTAAGTGAGTACAAGTATAAGGTACACCTCTACCCCCGATATAATGCTGTCGTCAGGAGCCAAAAAATCTTACTGCGTTTTATAGGTGAAACCGCGTTATATCGAACTTGCTTTGATCCGCCGGAGTGCACAGCCTCCCCCCCCGGAGCACTGCTTTACCGCGTTGTATCCAAATTCATGTTATATCAGGTCGCGTTTTATCGGGGTAGAGGTGTATTGAAATCACAAATGGCTACAAAAGAAATAAAGCTTAAATGCTTTCTAATAACTAAAACTTAACAAACTAGACATGGTTCAAGGTGAAATCCTTACCACATGTTCCCAGCAACAGGGCTGAACAAATTCTCAGATCCTCTCAGAACCCTCCCAAAGGCTGGTTACTTTGCCTTCTGAAAGAGCGAGAGAGAGAGGGATAGAGAGTACCTGGGGTGTTTTTCAACCTCCCTTTTATAGTCCAGTCACCCTTTGAAATGCATTTTCCTGAGGGTTACACCTAGATAAAGTTCCTTCCAGTTCTGAGGATGGAGACATGGGGTCTTGTGGTGAAAGAGGTTCCATGTTTGTTAAAATACAAATCCATCTGTTTCTGCCCCCCTCTGCTGCCAAAGAATGGCCACTTGACCAGGAATTGCCAATCGACTTTGATGACACAGGGCTAGAAGCATCAGTTTGTCCTTCATCTTCAAGAAACTGATTTACCCACTCCCCAGACTTGTCCAGTAAACACATTTCAGTCAAAACTTCATCTTATGTTCATAACTTTACATATTATGTTGCTACATGTTTTTCACCATGACATTATTGACCAACAAGTTATTAGTTTTCAAGTGATACCTCACAAGGCATATTTTGTACAAAGATTATTTCAGTGGTGTATAGGCAGTGAATACAGGGGTGCATTCGGTCACAGACCCTATTGGGTTCCAGTCTTTCAAACACTTAAGGAGGGTCTCCATCTTGGTTAAAGAGTCATGTCAATTTGTTGGATCAAAAGCAGGGCTTGGTTTGAACCAGTATATGCAATTCATCATGGGGTTGGTACTTTTCTGTAAGAATTTACCTGTCCCAGAGTCTAGTAATTATGCCCCCCAGCAATTTTAGATCTTGGATGGAGCTTGGTAACCTTCCCCACCAGCCAGCATACAGTCCCTGGCTCACTGAGATACAGTTGAGACGAGGTGGGTGAGGTGTAATATCTCTTACTCAGACCAGCTTCTGGTAGTGAGAGAGGCAAGTTTACACAGAGCTTTTCTTCAGATCACCTTGTCTCCCTAATGTCCTGGAACCAACACGGCTACAGCAACAGTGCATAAAACAATGAGAGATAGTTAACATTTATAAAGTGGATACAGTAGTCTAAAGATATGCCTGTGTTTGTCATACCTGTCCCAGTTATGTACTTTGCTTTTTTCCATAGAGCTATTGGAAGAATTCAGTCCACTGGTAGAAAGACTTGGATTTGATGAAAATTTTGTGGATATCACAGAGTTGGTAGAGAAGAGACTAGCACAGCTGCAAAGAGATGGCTGTTCCAAAGTGTCTGTGTCTGGTCATGTGTATAATAATCAAAGTGAGTGGTTATTCCCTATTTTGCTAAAATATTGTATTAAGTGTTATTACTTTTTGTACTAAATTTTATCTTTAACTGAATTTATTAAACTTTCAAAACTGCATGAAAACACATTTCCTATTCAATACAGTATTGCCTGGAAAACTTTTATTTTCCCTGTGGTTAGACTGCCAGGAACTGGCTTGCAATATATCATAATTTCATATGAGAATCTCATTATTTTGAGTGGAATATGTCAGTGGAAGTTGGGCATGCACAGTGAGTTGGGAGAATAGATTCTTTTGTTTATGTGGTCTTCAAAAAAGACAGTTAAATGTAGAATTCAATACCTTGTTTGATTGAGCTTGAAGTAACAGCTTTCATGTTAATTCATGAAAATTTAGTTTTAAGTGTTTGGCTACTGTGTGTCAGCTAATTGAAATTTTCATCCAAAATATCCTTAATGTATACCGAAAAACAGAGCAAAGTTTTGCTATACGGGATGCCTGCATGGGAGACTTATACTGAAGTCACTGGGGGCTGACTGTAGAACTTGGACTGATTCATATTCTCCACTGGGATCCTTCTAGCTCACAAGTGCCCACAGTTGGCATAGCAAGATTTGTATTCATTTCATAAATGAAGGAAAAGAGCAGTTGATTTTTACCAGACCAGATGTTAATATCAACTGTTGCTATAATTTTTAATACAGTTCTGAGAAAGAACTGCCTTAATAAGATCTCATTTCATTAGCGTTCACACTTGAGTAACAGAGATGGACACCTTCCAGTTACCTTAATTAAACGAATGTTGTACTCCTAAATCTCTAATTCATTTACTTTTTCCTTTGGTTATATTGAGGCAAGAGTCTGTTACATGATGATATTTAAATATTCTTCTTTGACATCTCTTAAAGATTTATAGAGTGCATTTATCCTTAAAGTGCTTTCCAAATATTAAGTAATTCTCACCATAATTCTGTGATACTAGAGTATTACCCTTTTAATTTTAGAGAGGAAGTAACTGAGGTACAAAGAGGTTAAATACTTACTCCATGGCAGTACCAGACAGAGAACCCAATAGTCCTTACATTCAGCCCCTTGATCTACACAGTAGACCACACTCTTTCCCATAAAGTTTTTAATGGGTTATAAGCATAAAAATCTTCTTATTAGCGAAAGGACCTGTAGTGATGTGAGTGGTCATTGTATGCTGAGAAGTGACCACCTCTTTTTTTTGTCTCCACAGCTGTCAATTTACATGATGTTATGCATATAAGACTTGTCATTGGATCTCAGATTGCAGCAGAGATGAGGGAAGCCATGTACAATAGATTGGGTCTTACAGGCTGTGCAGGAGTGGCCTCTAACAAATTACTATCTAAACTAGTATCTGGCACCTTCAAACCAAATCAACAAACAGTTCTTTTACCTGAAAGCTGTCAGGACCTAGTAGGCAGCCTTGATCACATCAGAAAAGTGCCTGGTAAGATATTGGTGCCACAATCTTTCATATAGACATTGTGAGAATTCATAATTTTAATATACACACTATACTTTTAAAACTGAAAATTTTAAAATCTGTTTTTTCGTATTTATTTTTACTTTTTGCATTTTACTCAAACTAGTCAATGAAACTCTACTAGTTTGTACTTCTGTCCTCCAGTCCATGTCACTTTTGGTTCTGCGGTAACACAAAAGCGTTTGGGTTGCAAATACCTAAAAAGAATGTATAAATCTCAGACTGTTTTCATTGAAACCCAAACATTGATATTGATATACATACTTTTGAAAAAAAAAAAAAAATTTGCTCAGTCCTAAAATGTGGGTCTCAATTACCTGAAACTGTTGCTTCAAAGAACTTCCAGTTCTATAATTAAAATGGTTATATTTGATAATGTCTAGTTTTATATGGCAAGACCTTATAAATATAATTTATAGGGAAAAAGTATTTTAGTTTATTAACCAAATAATAAATTAGTTTTTAGTATTTTATGTAATATATAAATTATAAGTACAACTTGCTAAGCATATCTTAATCTTTTAAATGACTTTGCTGTGTACTGTATTATTTTGTAAAGAAATTTTACTCACGTTATCACACACCTTTTTCATCTAGGGATTGGCTATAAAACTACCAAGCGCCTAGAGTTGCTGGGTCTCAGCAGTGTGCGTGATCTCCAGACCTTTTCACCTGTAATACTAGAAAAGGAACTAGGAGTTTCAATTGCTCAGCACATTCAAAAGCTCAGCTATGGAGAGGATGACTCCCCTGTGACCTCCTCAGGACCTCCTCAGGTACAAATGACATATGAAAATACAGTTTTTCAGAATGAGAAAGATTGCACTCTTTGAGTCCAGTTTTGCTGAGCTAGCTGAAATCCAGTCATAATGAACAAAGCAATTGTCATACTGGATCAGACCAGTAGTCCATCTATTCTGGGATCCTGTCTCTGACAGTGGTCAGTACTAGCTGCTTCAGAGTAAGGTACATGAAATCCTACAGTTATGGGATATCCTGCCACCCAGGAAAGTTTTTCCCAACTCCCCATAGCTAGAGGTTGGCTTATGCTGTAAAACATGGCAGTTCATATTCCTTCTAAAATTATTTTAATTTTATTTATATTTACTATTATAACTCAGGATATTTTTGTTACCTCTATTAATGTCTGATCCTTTTTTGAATCCTGCTGAGCTCTAGGCTTAATGGTATTTTGTGGCTATGAGTTCCATAGGTTAATATGTGAATTATGTGGAAAAGCGATTCCCTTTCATATCTTTTGAATTTGCTTGGTCACTTGGTAATACACAAAATTAAAAGGACTATTGCATTTCTTACAGTCCCTTAGTGATGAAGATTCTTTTAAAAAATGTTCATCAGAAGTGGACGTTAAAAGGAAAATTGAAGAACTACTTGCTAACCTTTTAGACAGGTGACTGTCTTCATTTGTTCTTATTGCTGACTGAGTTTGTGACCTGAAAGAACACTGGGCATATGTAAGGTTTGTCTCATATTTTGCAGAGCATACTTTGGTCTCTCCTATCTTCAGAATGCGGCCCCTCAACCCCACCTGCCTCTCTAACTACTTCCTCATTACCTTCTGCCCTTTATAGCTGAACTTGTGAAATGTGCCCTCTACAACTGTTGCCTCAAATTCTGCTCCTGCAACTGTATCCTGCTCCTCTCCCCCAGTCTGGCTTTCACCCTCTCCACTCCACTGCAACTGTTCTCACCAATGTCTGTAAGCTCTTCCATTCTTACCTCTTCAACCTTTCTGTTGCTTTTGACACAGCTGATCATGCTTTCTAACGGCCTTGTCTTCCTTTTAGCTTTCATGATTCTGCCGGCTCCTCATTCTCCTACATCTCTGATCATCCTGCGTTGCATCTTTTTGTGTGTCCCCTCCAGTCTTTCTTCTATTCTCTTGGTGATTTCATAGGCCTCCTCTTTTTCTCTCTCTATCCTGTCCCTGGGTGATCTTATCCACTTGCATGGTTTCAGTTACTATTGTTATGCTTCTGTCTCACATCTTCTTCTCTACTTCTGACTGCTTCCCTTGGTTTGATCTTGCATCTCAGCCGGTTTCTCTGACATCTCTTTAATGTTGTGCCATCAACTTAAGCTTAACGTGGCCAAAACTGAACTCCTTATCTTGCCTTCTACTGTTCTGCACAACCACAGACAACACCATCATCATTCCTGTTACAGGCTTATAACCTTGGGGTCATCTTCAACTCTTCCCTTTCCATTACCACTCAGGCAGTATCCAAATTCTGCTTCTCCTACATCATCATCAAGATACTTCCATTTCTTTTTGTACAGACAGGAAGAATTAATTCATTCCCCTTATCTCCTGTCTTGATTACTGTAGCTACCACAAGTATGTCTACACTTCAGTGTAACCCCAGGGTTTGAATTCAGGCTCAGGCCTAACTCCCCTTCCATCTAGACAGAAATTGTGCTTACCCAGGGCTTGGATCCAGGGTTCCAGGACACCACAGGGGTGGAGGGTGTTAGCCTTCCACTCTGCCAAGTAGAATTGTTCCCTTCAACGTATTTTCTAGTACAGTCATTCTCAACCTTTTACATATCAGGACTGCCTTTTAATACTGGGACCTTACTACCACTTAACAATATGGGATGGACAAGATGGTTGCATCTCTAGGTTGAGAACTATATTCTAGTACTTCCAGCAGTCCATGTCTAAAAATCTCAAACAATGGGGCTTCCACCACTTTCTTTACTAATGCAGAGATTTTTTTCCTTAAGTGAATAAAATAGTAAGTTTTTTTTCTATAAATCTTCAACTGTGTGCAATACTAAACAAAAACTGTTTATTGAAACCATTTGTAAAAAATGTGAAGAAATAAATAGACATTGCCAATAAATAGAGTTGAGTTAGGAAGCACTAGATGGTATCAATTGGGGGAAATGAGGCAGGAAAGAAATTAAAGCTAAAGCTTTTTATGTTCTATACTATTACCATTATTTTGTTTTACTTTCTTGATGGATTTAAAAAAGATATACATTATTTACTTGATCCAATTGCTTTGAAAGTATTTGTAAAGCAGCAGTAATGTTAATTGCGCTGCACACTTTAATTTTCTTCAGAATATCCAAAGATGGAAGAAAGCCACATACAATAAGATTAACCATCCGTAAATTTTCATCAACTAATAAATGGTTTAGTCGGGAGAGTCGTCAGTGTCCTATTCCCTCTCATGTCATTCAGAAATTTGGGACAGGTAAGAGCTTTTCTGAAGTTTTGTTTTCAGAAAGTATTTGGTCAGTTGTTACTTTGGTGCACAATATGTTCTTTGAAATTTTAACCAGGGTGTGTCTAACTGTAAAGACACCCAAGTATTTGGCACATTCATAGGAACAGTGAAACGATACTTTCTTCTCGGAAGGAAGGTTTATCAGTCTATTAATTTTAGTATCAATAAAGTTTCAAGTATTAAGCATAACCTTTGTTTTGCTTTAAGTTACTTTAAATCTAGGTTTCTGAACAATGTTTCATATACTCTTTTTTTTTTTTTTAATTTGAAGTATTGCTTTGTTTTTATGTGATAGATGTACCTCAGTGAAACAATGTTAAAAACACAGGACTTCCTGGCAGGAATAACTTTGTTTAATAAGTAACAAAGTTGTTAACTCAGCCTTAGGGTGAGCAGACAGCAAATGTGAAAAATCAGGACGGGGTGGGGAGTAATAGGAGCCTATATAAGAAAAAGACCCCAAAATTGGGACATCTGGTCACCCTACTCAGCCTTGCAAGATTGTTATGGGAGTTTACTAACCCAGGCACAAAATATACTTGCCTGCCTTTTACCCTGATGTTGAAACATTAATTAAATGTAACTCATCACTGTCCAAAAAGAAAAGAGAAAGAAATTGCATGCAAGGGATGAGTGAGTGAAAGGAATTTTGTATGGCTGTTAGCTATAAGATTTCAGGATCTTTCTGAATCACTCCTTATCCAACAGTGTGTGACATGTATACAGTCTTCCTCCTCCTGAAGCCAGGGTTTGTCCATCCTAAATAGAGATCACAGTCTTTCATTTGCCACTTCATATGGAGTTTATCTTTTCCCCATATTTGACCTATCACTTCACTACTATTCAGTATCATTATGTTTTTTCTCAGTAAGTATAGGGTTTAATAAAATACTGTAATCATAGACAGGAATTAGTAAAGGGTTTCACCTCTGAATCCAGTCTAGACTGGAAGAGACCAAAAGTTATTGCCATCTGATATGTCCACACTCTCCTGCGTAAAGTAAATAAGTGCTCTCAGTCTAGATCTTTGTTGTCAGATAGCCATATCACACAAATTGTCGTTGTCATTAATTGGATCCGTTTGAAGACGATTTAATAGAAATGGATAGTGAGCTACTCTGTTGTATAGAAAGGCCTTTTCCATTTGCAGGATGTTAGTTTAATTGCTTGTTTAAATTGACCACTTTTCCAATTATCACATCACTTCACAACAGAGATGGCAGGGCAGAACAGGAGAGCTTGTACCATTAATGTCTATGCTATAGAGATTCTGTGGGCATGTCTCTAGGGTTGTCAGTCTGGCACTTCTTGCAATCATAACATTCATTTCAGAAAACCTTTTTAAGTGTCAAAAACTGTAAATTTAACAGCCTCTTTATTTTCAGATGATCAAATAAATGTGCCTTACTTGGCATAGCTGTAGTTAAAATCCCTCACATTTCCTAAGAACTGAGATTTTTCAGTGCATTCAACAATTAGGGTAAATGCCAACTTATTTTGCATTAGTGCAAAGTGTTGAAAGTCCAGACTATCTCATGCACAAACCTTAATTCCATTTAGCCCCTTATAGAAAAGTTTAAATTAATTCTGCTGTTTGTTTACATTTCATGTTCAGGAAACTATGATGTTGTGGACCCACTGGTTGGTATCCTTATGAAATTGTTTAGAAAGATGATAAAAGTGGAGATGCCATTTCATCTTACCCTTCTGAGTGTCTGCTTCTCAAATCTTAAAGCTCTGCCTAGCCTCACCAAAGGATCCATAGGATTTTATTTAACTCGGTTGTCACCCCCTTCAAGTTCTGGCAAAGTAAGTTGAAGATTATTAAAAACTGTCAATCAAATCAAGTGCATTAAATTCAGACTGAGACTATGTATATGCTCTAGTATCCTTAATGATTTTTAAATACTTTCTTAAGAAGTTTTATAGTCCCAAATATCATCTAGGTAGTAAAAATGAAGACCTCTGTGAGCTCTCCTGAGTACAAGCTATTTACAAGATGTGTTTACGCTATCCTTCTTTGGGATAGCATAAACAAAGGATACTTCTTTGTTTTCAGTTGCCATGTCTTGAATGGGACAATACTAGGCAATTAAACTTTATTACTGTCGGAAAGAGAGATGAGCTTGTGGAGCCAAGGTTTTCAGAAGTGGATGCCTAAAATTAGGTTTCCCACAGACTTTAATGGAAGCTCTTCTGCCTACTCAGCACGTCTGAAAAATCAGGCCACTTAATTAGATGCCTAAATATGAAGTTAAGAGCCTCATTTTTCAGCATCCATTTTTGAAAACCTCAGTGCTTCTGTAATGTGTGATCTGTAGGTCATGGTGGAACTGAAGTGACCTAAATATTTCTTTCCCTCATAAAATATCTTTAACTGTTTAGCTTGAATTAAATCTTGTTAAAGTGCCCTTAATTTACCTTTTTGCACTTAGCTATAAGTGTGTCTTCAAACACTGGATTGCTTTATTTTCCATATGCTTTTAATTCCTAGCCTGAACAGGGTGAGTTAAGGGTAGGATTTCATCTTCAAATCTCACTTACATCATTTAAATCAACTATGATGTGTTACTTTAATATAGTTTTTTTTTTTTTTTTAATGGAAATATAGGGAAGTTGACAAAAACCATGGTTGAAATCTTGGCCTCATTGAAGACACTAGTAAAACTCACATTGATTTCAGTGGGGCTAGCACTTCACCCCAGATGTGTATATTTTTTAATTCTTTAGTATTTGTGAGCCACTGTACTGTTTATCATTTAAGATCTACTTTGTATTTAGAAACTTGAGGTTAAATTATCAAAATTCTGGTCTTTGGTTACATACAAGTAATCATGACTACAAGTCACACATTTATACAGGCAAACAGACACTTGTGTCTATAATTATCAGTATTTGGTATGCAATTACTCCCTTAGGTGAGATGTGCAGTGAAAAAAGGAGAGAACCAAGAACAAAGATGTAAACTTTGCACATTTTGTCCATAGCTGACCACCTTCCCTTCCACAATCTGTCATACAACCTATATGCAGACATTCAGCTCTGTTAACTCCCTACCCCGACTTCTCAGGTGTCCATGCTCACATATCTTCTCTCTTCTCTGATAATTACTTGTATACACAAGGTCATTCTTTTTTTCTGGGTGCAACATAATTTGGTTTGAAAGTTTTTTCCCTTTTAAATTTTCTTTAGATGCTAACTTTAATGATACAGTCCTTAAATAAGTATTTAGGCATATTGAAAGACTTTGATGTAGCTGGGCTGCCAGACGGTACGATGAGATACCCAGTTTAATGTTGCTTTTGAAATTACTTGTTTTACAACCCCAGCAAAACTCTCTTTAAATATCTGGTCTGTCATCTATCTCTAAGTACTGTGCTGAATAGAAAAATCTTTGTTGCCAGATGATTCAGTGGTAATTTTTTGTATGTGGAAGTAGGATTTAAGGGATCAGTATTAATAAAATTGTATTTGACATGATATCCTTTTAATCATTTAATATATTTCATATGCACTATGTAGCTAAATAATATATTTTATGCTGCAGAAAATGGAAGGTGTTCCACAAGACCAGGTGAACTCCTGCAGTTTTGTACCAGATGGAAGAATTAGAAATACAAGAACTAGAGAATCTTCACTAGAAACCAAAAGCTGCACAGAAGAACATAGAATTCCTGTTTCCCCAATTCATTTGCTTCCTGCTGGCATTGACCAGGAGGTCTTCAGTCAGCTTCCAGAAAACATTAAAGAGGAAATTATTTCTGACAAAACTGGGCAAAGGATCCATACAAAGAATGTTTTGAGTCAGCCATTACCCTTTTCTAAAGGAGCACTACCATTTTTTGCACAAGAACAAATGCACACTACCCCGAATTCCAGAAGAGCAGATCATAGTATCAGCAGTCTGGTATGCAGAGAACACTTTCAATCTACCAGTGAGCTGGAGACAGCCATGGTACACAGGCCTAATCCTAACTGTATTCTCAGTCTACAGGATCCTCCTGAGTACCCTGAAAGGGCACTAATAGATGACTGTATGGAACAAGTACCTAAGGAATCACTGAATTTCAATAGCACTGATTCAATTGTATTGAACATGCAAAGTCAACATTTTCTTCAGCCCCACAGTTCAGACAGACAAGAGCAGCCCATTGGAGCAGGCTCTCAGGATAAAGGTCAGAGAGAGCAAGCGTTAGGAGAAGGAAGAATTGTATTTCCTCCTAATGTTGACCCAAATATTTTTTCTGAACTACCTGCTGAAATGCAAAAGGAACTACTGGCTGAATGGAAGAATCTAAAACCTGTTTCCAAAATGCATATGAATAAACCTTCTGAAAAGCTAAAAACAAACAAAGGAAAAAAGAATGCAGTGTTGTGTTCACCACAGTCTAACAGTTTATTAAGGTATTTTAAACCAAAATGATTATATACATAATACAGAGATGACTGGTGTAAAACATTTGTGATAAAATAAGGAGGTAATACAATCATATTCATGCATTAAAGAAATGCACTGTTTTAAAGTGTAATGTGACAAAATAGCATACAAAAAGGAACAGACCATCTCAACAACAGTGTAAAACTATTGATAATTCCTTTAAAAAGTGATTTAATACTATGTATTCTTGTGTTAAACTAGCAGATTAATGTTTTATTTAGTCCAAAGAGAGCCACAAGGGAGACTTACTTCCCCTTAAATGCACATTAGATGTGATTGAATCCTCCAGTTGTTACTACATGTACTAAAACATTGCAATCCAGTTTGAAACACTTACACTTGTTCTTGTATCAACCAAATGGCATCCATTAGGGCATGGATGTTCTTGCTGTTAAAACATTTTTTTTAAACTCAAAATACAGAAAATACTGACTTGGATGGTGGGGCTTGTGAAACTAATGGAATATAGAGAAAAAAGTACTGCTTTCTTAGTAGTTACAGTCCCTAACTGCTAGAGGTAAAACACATCGGTAATGTGACCAGAGCATCACAGCCAGTTTAACTCACAAATAGGCTTTTACTATTTGTAGTTGGAATAGCCACCAAGACAGTTGTCAGCATTTCCAGCCATTGATTAGCCTAGGCTCCAGTTTGGCAAGATACTTAAGAACGTGCTTAACTACTTCGCTGATTTACCTCAATATGGATTTAGGAATACAGATGCTCCCCAGGTTACACAAACCTGACTTACGGAAATCCGGACTTAACGGAACTTTTTTTTTTTTTTTTTTTTTTGCGTAATTGTTGAAGTATAATTTTAAAAAAATCTTGGCCAATGAAGACTGATTACAAAATTGATGTTTAAATGTTAGCTAATTATTCTTGCGAAGTAACTTGTAATAAACACATTTACAGTTGTTAATACCTTGCCTGTTTTATTCAAGATAAAATAACTTTGAGATGTACTAATCTAATGAGATATTTTATTATTAAAATGCCAATGCTTTTAATTCTAGGGCAAAATCAGATTATGCTTAAATTCTAAATACTGACTAGTTCCTCAGAGGAACATACTAATTGACAATTGCTACATAACAAAATTATCTCACAATAACTTTACACAGTAAATGAAGTGAAAGTGTGTTACAGAACACTGTATTTTTAGGTTACAATGAAGTCTGACTCTATTTTGTGTGTTTTGATGGCAACTCGGGCTCTGATTTAAAAAAAAAAAAAAAAAAAGCTTTTTCTTTAAAAATAGCAAAATGTACTGTTATGCTTAGTCATTATTTCTGCTACGAACAGAAGTACATGAAATTAAACTACACATTTACATTCTCCATATACACATCACACTTAAAATATTAAAGATCTCAAATTCTTTAATTTTAAAATGAACTTAGGTGACAGCTGCATATGATTTATATGTATACAACTTTCCTCTTATGTTTGGCATTGGTGTATAATTCTTTAGCATCTTTATTCCAGACCTTGCTTCAGTGATTAGATTTATGAGGGTAGTAAGCAATGCTATCTCCACCACTGACTGTAGGAGCATTCCTCCCCGTTCTGGCTGGATAAACACAATTAGTTTGGAATGTTCTGGATTCCTGTAAGAAAGGGAACCGAAGCTTTAAAATAAAATATTTATCCAACAATGAGAATTCTGGAGAGGAATAAATCTTTGAATATGATCTACAAAATGTACATGCTGAAATATCCTCTCTATTAAAGTGAAGGGATGTAGCATACACAGAGTTAATAGAAAATGAGCTTCAGCAAACCAGTGTAGCACATGCAAGTCTCATGTGATTGTGATTGAGAGCACCATGTCAGAAGAGGCAGGTCTGAGCCACAAAATTGGGATCTACAATCAAATCCAAAGTGTCCCTAAAGTACAACTGGTACCACAGAAATTCATATATATGTCAAAACCAGATCAGTTTTAATTTTTGTAGGTAGAAGGTTACTGTATTTCAGAGACCTTGCTTTATATAAGACATTAATACTTATTCCGGCAAGGGTGAACACACATCCACAAGGGTTTTTATGACCCTGGATGCAAGATGGAGATGGGGGGGCATTTTTGATAGCCCACACTGACAGCTAAGTGAGCAAAAACCAGAATTAAAAATGAAGAATCTATTGGTTAAACAATTAGTCATGTTGACTTGAATGTAGTTTTTAAAAAGGAAACATCTTTCCCCAAATGATACATACACCTCTAGCCCGATATAACGCTGTCCTCGGGAGCCAAAAAATCTTACCACGTTATAGATGAAACCGCATTATATTGAACTTGCTTTGATCTGCCGGAGTGTGCAGCCCCGCCCCCCTGGAGCGCTGCTTTACCGCGTTATATCCGAATTCGGGTTATATCGGGTCGTGTTATATCTGGGTAGAGGTGTATATTGATAACTCTATTAAGTTTTTTGTATTGTATTTCCAACAGTTACATTCTAGGCTAGATTTCAAAAAGATATCTATTGATTGTGCAAACAATTGCCCTAAATGCAGATTTCTAATAGAGCACGTATGTTTTTACAGGAATGCCTATTAAAACCACCTTTGAGATTTGATGCTTTATGTCCAAGACCATAAGGTGTGGCAGTATTTCAGGGCAGAAGAGTCACTCAGCTGGCAAACATCAATAATTAGTAAATGCAACTGGGGGAGAGGGGAAGGAAGCTATGCTTGGTGTGTGTTGCACCTTAACTGCAGTGGTCTTCACAACGCCACTGTCATGCTCTATTATGTCAGACATAGTGTGAGAGAGTGCTTGAAAAATGTACTTATTCAGTGATCAAACCAAGTATCCAGTGTGGAAAACACGTTCTGCTGCCATCACCCAAATGCCACACCCACACAAAGGAATGAGGATTAAAACAGAAATCATACAGTTGTGCCCTGCTTTTTGTGTGTGCACAGTATTTACTTGTAACATTTAATCAACTTTCTATTTAATTTTTTTTTTTACGTAATAGTGGTTCCTACAAAGATGGAATGGCTGGATCTGTTGCTTGCACTCTCTAGCCTCCCAGCTGATATGTGGCCAAATGGGTGTGTGAGAAAAACTGACTCAAAGAAACACTCTAAAGGGAACTGTTAGTCATCTTTATTTTGTCATACCCAAGGTCTGCCACACAGTCTGTTTTTCAGTGCTTCCCAGATGCATGAAGGTACCGGCTGCTATGGAAGATGGACCTCAAAGGAAACAGATTGCGCTCTTTATTCTGTACAAGCCAGCCTCAATGTTAGTAGTTCCAAAAAGCTATTTTCTGCTTTTTTTAGTACTAGAAATATTGAATGCTAGTTTTCCTGTTTTAGTAGAGGACTTTAAAGTTTGTTAAATGGAGGCCTCCTTTATACTTAAAGGCTAACCAAACATTTTTTGTTTCCTTTGCAATTCACCTTTAACAATTAAGAGCTGATCCTCCTCTTCAGAGACTATCACATATTTTGTGTTCCTAACTTTTAGTGAGATTGGCACTAGATCTAAAATCAGAAGTGGTCCAAACAGATGCTGCTGTGCTAGTACAATGCAATACCAAATCAATCACTCGGTTGTCCACAGTATCTGACTTTGGCATATCTGAAATATCAGCACAGCCTCCAGTTAAATTTCAAACAAAAGCTCAGAGGAATGGTCTAATTGTTTTTTATTTTATCCAATGTACAAAGTGTGTCTGTGCAAGCTTCCCCCGACTGCCCCTCTAATGTGCCTCTCCCCTGAAGCAGAGGGATCTTGTCTGACGTTCTTCTCTGTCCATTCAATCCTTGGCATCTCTGAGGCTGTCACCAGTGGTACAATTAAAAGTATTCATTGTAATGTGAACCCTTGTCGACTGAGAAATGAGCAGAGATTGTTGAAGCCATTAGACGGTAATATTTTTAGTCACTGTTAACATTCATACATTATACTATAATGCAATGTTTTTCAAACCGTGGGTTGGGTCGCGGCATGTAAGGCACTGGGTCGCCTTTCTCTGGTCAGCATCGCCGACTGGGACGTTAAAAGTCCCATTGGCGGTGCTGCTCAGCTAAGGCAGGCTAGTGCCTACCTTTTCCGACACTGGGCTGCACCCTGGAAGCGGCCAGCAGCGGGTCCGGCTTCGGGGCCGGGGGGCCACGGGGCTCCGCACGCTGCCCCTGCCCCGAGCACCGGCTCCGCACTCCCATTGGCCGGGAACTGGCCAATGGGAATTGGAGGGGGGTGCCTGCGGGTGAGAGTCGGACCTGCTGCTGGCTGCTTCTGGGGCGCAGCGGAGTCCGTGGTGCCAGGACAGGCACGAAGCCTGCCTCTGCACCCCGGCTGCACTGCTGACCAGGAGCCACCAGAGGTAAGTCCGCACCCCAATCCCCTGCCCCAGTCCTGAGCCCCCCCCAGTCCTGAGCCCCCCCAAACCTGGAACCTCTTCCTGCACCCCAAACCCCTCATCCCTGGCCCCAGAGCCTGAACCCCCCAGCCCAGAGCCCTGATCCCCTCCCTCACCCCAACCCTCTGCCCCAGCCCTGAGGCCCCTCCACAAACCCAGAGCCCCTTCTGCACCCCAAACCCCTCATCCCTGGCCCCACCCCAGACCCTACACTTCCAGCCCAGAGCCCTGACCCCCTCCCACACCCCAGCCCAGAGCCCCCTCCCATGCCCTGAAACCCCCATTCCCAGCCCCACCCCACAGCCTTCACCCCTGCACCCCAACCCTCCGCCCCAGCCGTGAGCCCCTCCCACACTCCAAACCCCTCATCCCCAGCTCCGTTGGGTCGTGGGCATCAACAGTTTTCTTCAACTGGGTACCCAGAAAAAAAGTTTGAAAACCATAGCTATAATGGATCACAAGCTGCACATAAGTCAATAATGTGATGCAGTTGCGAAATGGCTAATATTCTGGAGTATATTAACAAGAGTGTTGTATGTAAGACATGGGAGGTAATTGTCCTGCTCTGCTTGGCACTGGTGAGGCCTCCGCTAGAGTACTGTGTCCAATTTTGGGTGCCACACTTTAGGAAAGATGTGGATAAATTGGAGAGAGTCCAGAGGAGAGCAACAAAAATGACAAAAGGTTTTGAAAACCTGACCTATGAGGAAAGGTGAATAAAACTGGGCATGTTTAGTCTTGAGAAAGTAAGAGTGCAGGGGGACTTGAAAACGGTCTTCAGATACGCTGAGGGCTGCTATAAAGAGGATGGTGATGAATTGTTCTCCATGTCCGGTGAATGTAGAACAAACAGTAATGAGCTTAATCGTCAGCCAGGGAGATTTAGTTTATATATTAGGAAAAACTTTCTAACTATAAAGATAGTTAAGCACTGGAAAAGGCTTCCAATGCAGGTTGTGGAATTCCCATAACCGGAGGTTTTTAAGAACAGGCCAGACAAACGTGTTAGGGATGGTCTAGGTAACTTATCCTGCCTCAGTGCAGGCGGCTGGACAAGATGACCTCTTGAGGTCCCTTCCAGCCCTACATTTCTACGACACTGGACACCTAGAGGTGAATGTTTCCATATCTAATCAGGCAACACACAGTTAAAACCTGTAGTGAAAGCTTTATATAAAATTACTGTATTACCTGGTCAGTTGTTTCTAACAGCTTGTAGGATTGTAATGCTTTGTTCCACTTGGCTCAGAATTCAGGAAGATACATACAAGGAATTACTTTTGCAGGCACATTCTTAATTATCCCTTCTCCACGGTATCTAGATTTTGTACAAAAAGAAACATCTAAAAGTTATTAAATCATGTTATGAACTGGAAGAAATAACTTTACAATATTAAATTGTCATTGTATGGGCAAGCCATGTTACAACTAGGGACAGCATGGAGCTGACATTGCATTTGCTGGATTGATTTAAATTCAATTAAAAAAGCAAGTGAGTTATTCTACAACTGATTTATTTTTTTTCCCAAATAGCATTACATTCTTAATACCATAAAAGATTTTTTTTAAATGTGTTTTACAAAACTATTAGGTTGGATCCTGTAGTTTAAATATACATTTCCTTTACTGTATTCATCCATTAACTTACCTTTCTAAATCTTTTAACTGTTTTTAAATGAATATTTTCAGCCAAATTAGGATTTTCATTTCACTTTGACAGGTATTTGATCATAAATCTCCTCCAGAACATATTAACAGCTCATGCTGATATCAATGGGAGGCATATATAGGGCAAGTGCTATACTAGAAACTCAGATGTCATTGCTAAAACTTCTAGCAACTATTTACTTATAAATATTTTCGATAAGTATTTGCTATTAAAATATAAATTAAATAGCATAATGACATACATCTGCACAAAGGTAAATGATGAAGTGCTAAAGAGTCATAAGAGTAATAAAATTAACATTTTAAAAAGTACACAATTAAAAGGAGCAAAATTATATTTAAAATGGATTACAAGGAAAGGAGTGCAATTCAGGGAATTACCGCAGCAGATAAAACAAATTTGTGAATTGCTATGAGACTTTTTGACACATTGTTTTTTGGGGTGAATGTAAAATATTTCACTGAATCAAGTCTATCAGTGAGTATATCAGATAGAGGGGAGCTGCCCTGTCTAGGCATTGGGCTGCCTGTGCCTTTAAGAACCCAGCCCTAGGAAGCCTGTGCTGAGACCTAGTCTGGCCTGTGAGAGAGGAAATAAAAAAGCCCCTCTGCCCTTAACCCTGTTTTTGCACACATGGCAGGTAGCTTATCCCATCAGGGTAACTGTCACTCCCCTCTCTGTCCCTCCCCATGCCGGGGTTTTGCCACCCTCTGGCAGCCCCTCACCCCTGGGTTTAACCCTGCCTGCTACTCCC
Source organism: Terrapene triunguis (assembly GCF_002925995.2). Lineage (NCBI taxonomy): Eukaryota > Metazoa > Chordata > Testudines > Emydidae > Terrapene > Terrapene triunguis. Next base: position 12,308,361 of record NW_020664420.1, on the reverse strand, counting down.
CCTCTGATTTTGCCTCTCTCCTGCCCCTGCCTCCAGCTGCTTGACCCCCCCTAGGGTGACCAGATGTCCCGATTTTATAGGGACAGTCCCAATATTTGGGGCTTTTTATTATATAGGCTCCTATTACCCCCCACCCCCGTCCGATTTTTCACATTTGCTGTCTGGTCACCTTACCTGGCCAGTTAATTTCTGCCCCCTGCTCAAACCCTGCCCAGCCACTCACCCCCCTCTGATTTGCCCCCTTTAATACCTGTTAAGAGCAGGCAGTAGAAACCGATTCCAAGTGAGGGCAGCAGCTTCAGCAGATGTTACTGAGCATGCTCAGTTGGTTAGATCCCGCTCTGTAGAACATAAGCAGCAAATTCTGTCAGAGAGAAGTTTCTGACACTACAAGCAAAATAGCACAAAATAACACAACCTGCAACTGCTAAAAAAAAACCTGCAACGGTCAGTTATAAATAGCCCAGTTGGGCTGGAAAACCGCAGTCAATACAAAAGAAGTTTACAAAATCACAAGAGACAGCCCTCATGAAGCCAATAGGTTAATTTGTTATTAGTCACGTTTCATTTGGGCAGCGTGTGATGACCTCTAGTGGTGTGAAAACCATACAGGTATCTTTCTCCAAACTAGGAAATGAGAGATTTAGGGAAATATATTTCTCTCCCAAGTATCAATTGTGAAGACATCATTGGAATAAAGATTTAGATTGTTGGCACATTACAGTACATTGTCAGAATTTCTTCCTTGTTAGGTCTTGTTGCTGCAACATATCATTGATAGTAATGTGTATCTTCAACTAGTGCTAACTTTCTTATTTTTGACTCCCTACAGCTACAGATCGTCTGTTACGTTAATTTCAAAAGGCTAAATGAGAGGTCTAGGCAAATTGTTTTCTCTCCCTTGAACATAAGAACGGCCATACTGAGTCAGACCAAAGGTCCATCTAGCCCAGTATCCAGTCTTCTGACCATGGCCAATGCTGGGTGCTTCGGAGGGAATGAATAAAACAGGTGATCAGGTGATCCATCCCGTCACCCATTCCCAGCTTCTGGCAAACAGAGGCTAAGGACTCCATCCCTGCCCATCCTGGCTAATAGACATTGATGGACCTATCCTCCAGGAACTTATCTAGATCTGTTTTGAACCCTGTTATAAGCTTGGCCTTCCCAACATCCTCAGGCAAAGAGTTCCACAGGTTGACTGCATTGTGTGAAGAAATACTTTTGTTTGTTTGTTTTAAATCTGCTGCCTATTAATTTCATTTGGTGACCCCCTAGTTCATGTGTTATGAGTAAATAACACTTCCTTATTTACTTTCTCCACACCAGTCATGATTTTATAGACCTCTATCATATTCCCCCCCTTAGTCATCTGTTTTCCAAGCTGAAAAGTCCCAGTCTTATTAATCGCTCCTCATATGGAAGCTGTTCCATACTCCCAATCATTTTTGTGGCCCTTTTCTGTACCTTTTCCAATTCCAATATATCTTTTTTGAGATGGGGCGACCACATCCACACACAGTATTCAAGATGTGGGCATACCATGAATTTATATAGAGGCAATATAATATTTTTTGTCTTATTATCTATCACTTTCCTAATGATTTCCAACATTCGGTTAGCTTTTTTGACTGCTGCTTCACATTGAGTTGATGTTTTCAGAGAACTATCCACAATCACTCCAAGATCTCTTTCTTCAGTGGTAACAGCTAGTTTAGACCCCATCATTTTATATGTAGAGTTGGGATTAGGTTTTCCAATGTGCAATACTTTGCATTTATCAACATTGAATTTCAACTGCCATTTTATTGCCCAGTCATCAGTTTTCCTAAATCCCTTTGTAACTCTTCTCAGTCTACTTTGGACTTAACTATCTTAAATAGTTTTATATCATCTGCAAATTTTTCCACTTCACTATTTACCCCCTTTTCCAGATCATTTGTTAATATGTTGAACAGTACTGGTCCCAGTACAGATCCCATGGGGGACACCACTATTTACCTTTCTCCTTTTTGAAAACTTACCATTTATTCCTACCCTTTGTTTCCTATCTTTTAACCAGTTACTGATCCATGAGAAGACCTTCTCTCTTATCCAATGACAGCTTATTTTGCTTAAGAGCCTTTGGTGAGGGCCTTGACAAAGGCTTTCTGAAAAAAATCTAAGTACACTATATTCACTGGATCCCCCTTGTCCACATGCTTGTTGATCCCCTCAAAGAATTCTAGTAGACTGGTGAGGCATGATTTCCCTTTACAAAAACCATGCTGACTCTTCCCCAACAAATCGTGTTCATCTGTGTCTGATAATTTTGTTCTTTACTATAGTTTCAACCTATTTGCCCGGTACTGAAGTTAGGCTTGCTGGCCTGTAATTTCTGGGATCACCTCTGGAGCCTTTTAAAAAAATTGGCATCACATTAGCTAACCTCCCATCATCTGACACAGAAGCTGAATTAAATTATAGGTTACATACCACAGTTAGTATTTCTGCAATTTCACATTTGAGTTCCCCTTGTGTCTGAATACTTTTAGCTCTATGTCTATTTTGGGGTTTTCTATCGCCTCCATCACCATAGAGCTTTAAGCACTTCTCAGGCTAATTAGATCTGCATAGAAGGCCTTTAAAAAATTCCATGGAGTCCTGAATATGTGGGATATATTCAGTGATTATTTGTAGTGAACTTTTGGTGGTTTGTAGTGAACTTTTGGTGGTTCCTAAGAGACCCATGATAAAATTCTACTGAACTTTGATAGACTTCACTTCTTGGATTCTGTTAAATCATCCCTTCTACAGACAATTTATTACTGTGATATATACAAATAAGCAGAGCAAATGTGTCTACTTTCAAATGAACCAGGGCGTACAAAAAAGCAAGAAACTTTCAAAAAAAAAATCCTAAAGCAGGATACTCCACTGCCACCCCAGTCCATTTCCAACAACGCTGTAACCAAGCAGAACTCTGTTGTACTGTTAACACAGATAATATAGTTTTCAAATAGGTAGTATAAAAGTTCCCAGTATACAAAGCTAATATGTTTGTTTTCCTAATGATGTTGCCTCCTTCCTCTGTTATGGTTACAATGATAAAGTATGTGTGTTTAAATCAGGAGTGGAGGAGGGAAGAGGAAATCAGTAGACTAAATTAATGAAGAGCTTCTCCCTTTCTCTCTGCAAGCATATGCACTGTGGGTTACACAAGATCCATCGGGGACACATTTTTCTGGCAGTACATCACCAGTATACATACCTGACTGTGTAGCGGTTTGGTTATCCACGCTGCATGTGAACTGAAAGCTGTAAGGAAAATTGTGTTCCAACATGTACAATAAGCTATTTATGTTCATTCATAACTTTACTTTTTAATCCTTTTTTCATTTAGCAAAATTCACAAAAAAAGTGTGGATTTTTGAGTGTTATAAACCGCCAGCCAACACCCCATCTTCTATTGTGACACTTTATATTTCAGAGGACGCAAAATAATAGATTTTAAGATGACCACGAGGAAAATATAATCCCAACATATTAATATTGAATGTAATGTCTATGGCTGCAAATTGTTGAGCATCCTCTCCCTCCTCCCCACCAACTGATGGCCCAGTTAGAGTCCTGGCTATGAACTGCGTAATTATGGCTTCTCCCGGATGCATTCTTTGATCTGGGTAGACTTGGTAATGCTACAGCAGTCTAAGGTCATTCAAGCATCGGGCACTCTGGCTATTCTAGGAAGAGTTTTACAGAGTTTTACAATCACTCGTTTAGCTTGCTACAGCCAGGGGTGCTGGAGCAATTTCTATAGTGCGTGTGCGGATGATGGAAACCATATACTGTATTTAGTGTCTGCTGTTACTACTTCAAGCCGGGGGTGCAGCGGCACCCCTAGTTCCAGCACTGCCTACAACTCCTGAGACACTAGCTTTCCTGGCTCCTCTCTATGGTCCATTTGCCGTGGGCAGCTGTGCGGGGCCTCTCAATGGCTGCTCTGGCCTCTCTGCAGCCGACTCCGTGGTCTACGGCTTGGCCGCTCTGGCCCCCCTAGAACGCGCTCTATGACCCCATTCGGGAGCCGATGACACCGGGTTCCAAGGCTCAGTTACGGAAGCGGCTGCCCGGCGAGTAGGCAGCTGCGCGCGCAGCTCGGGCTCCAGACTCCGAGGAGAGCGCGGCGGTCGCCATCGCCAGGGGGTCCCGGCCCCGGCCGTGTCCGGGCACCATAGCGCCGCTGCGGCGAGGCCCCGTCCCGCTGCCGCGTCGGGCCCCGGGCCCGGTGCATGGAGAGACGGGGAAGGATGGACTGCCCTGCGCTGCCCCCCGGCTGGAAGAAGGAGGAGGTGATCCGCAAGTCGGGCCTCAGCGCCGGCAAGAGCGATGTCTACTACTTCAGGTACCGCCCGGGCGACACCCGCCGCCCCTCCCGACAGGCCTGCCGGGACAGACCCCCTCTTCTTCCCCCCAGCCCTCCCGGGACCGGGCTCCCCTCCTCGCTGCCCGCCACCGGGGCACCCCTCCCGGCACCTCCTTCCTCCTTCCCCGGACATGCCCTCCCCGCCACCGGGGCGGCACGCTCCTCCTCCCCCCTCTCCACTCCCACGGGCTCTCCGCGCCATGCAGCTGACTCGGGCGTCGTGCCCCCAGCCACATCCCCCCACGGAGGAGATGCAACTCCCAGTATGGGCTTCAGCACTAATCCTACCAGGCAGTGCTGCCACTGGGGCCAGGGTCTGTCAGACAGACCCCCTCTGCCACTTCCGGGTCCAGGACCCCCTATGCGGCCCCCTTCCCTCCCCACCCCCCAAACAGGGCCAGAACACCACCACTCAGACTTGCACTTGCCCTCCCTCCGACATACTGTCCCCATTTCCTCTCCCCCCTGACATGTACACATCCACGGGAATAGGACACTCTCACATTCTCACACGTCACTGGGAAGAACTGAAAGCCAGTGACTTGTTAAAAAACATATATTCAAGAAGTCACGTTCAGGCAGCCATGTCTTTGATCTGCAGATAATTGGTTTGGGGAAAGTTGACAGGTTGTCCTCCTGCCTGTTTTGGCCTGCAGAAAGCACTTCTTGCTTAAGTCACCGCACCTGTCTTCCCCTCAACTACAACTTCTTCCTGTTGGTCATCTGAAGAGCTTGGATTGATCAGGCCTGAATTAGTGCCAACTTGGGACATATTTTACACTCCACCCTCTTATGTATATATTCTTATCTGAATTCTGTGTACGTGCATTTGCAAATTCAGACTTTATACTACAGGTGTGGCGGGCGTGCACAGGCTGTTAACAGTGCAGATGTTTAACTAGAGAAATCATCAAGCTTTGTTTCTGAAGCAGGAGTATTGTAAATTTGAATTCTGAAGCAAGGGCTTGTAGAGCTTGTACTGCAAGTGCAGCTATCAGCTGCAGTTTACGGCTGCAGTCCTGCAGTGCACTCCTTGCGGATGGACTAGTTGCAGCACCCCCATTGACTTCCATATGGAAGAGCCTGTGTGCTTATGCAACATCCCATTAAAGTCAGTCATGGTTTGTCCCCAACAGCTTATTGCAGAATCAGGTTCTAAAACACTTATAACATCTTTGAAGCTAAATGAGCCCCTGAGCAATAGGTGTTGCTTGTAAATGGTGCAAGCTGAATTGCTCTTGTTTTTTTCCTTTTGGGAAAATGAAATTAAATGGAATGCTCACAGCTGTGCTAAGAGAAACATGTCATAAACTTGGATCTCTTATTTTAAAACCAGTATTTTTAAACTTAGATTAAATACTGTTCACAAGTGAGCTTTTTCGTTCTAGCAAAATGTTTATCAATTTACTTGTTTTTACTCTCGATTCTAAAGTTGCTGAACTCCTTGAAGAGTTCACTTTTAGACAAGCAAATTGAAACACTGTTGTAAATTGAGTATGTGAAAACATGGGTGTTAGATGGACAATTTCTGTAACTATATTCGATACTACTGTTACAATTGCAACAATAATACAAAAACCCTACTCTTTCATTGTACTCTAATTCTTTGTAGGTGCCTCATTAGAGGCACTGAAAAACAACTTAGTTCTTTTCTCAAAAGAGAAAGGAAACAAACTATAAGTCTTGGTGCTTTGGCGTGTAGAACATACAGTCAGTCACAAGTCCACACTGCTCTGTTAAAAGAAACTCCCTTCTGTTATGGCCAACCTCTTACCCAGAGCGCTTCTATTTATGGCTGTCTCTAATGAGTCAAACCTGAAGGCCTCTCCCTAACTTTAAAGTAGTGTTTTGGGGCAGGGCTGACTCTCTTCTCTTAGCCCAGCAAAGGGCTAAGGGCTTAGCCTTTTCACTGTCCTACTGGGGGCAGTTTATTTGTCAATTTATTTAGAAGCCAGTTTTTATTAGCATTGCACATAGGATCATTTGACCCATCATGTGTTGCCACTAAACAAAAGAAGCATCTATACATGTGGAAGGGGGAGCATTGATTTCCATTAGCATTTTAAAAAAATCGTATTGGAAACCTCTTTATAAAGGAGTTTCATTTGCCATTGTTCTTTTATTACTGTCTTTGTCTGATTTGAGCTACTAACTGTACGCTAATATGGTGGCAGATGATTGGATAGCGTCTGGCATCCCGATCAGCTTTTCCTTGCTGTAGTACCACCTTATTGTGAAGCCAATCTGAAAGCTTAAACTTGAGGCCCACAATGTGATTCTTATTTTCTAAGTCGGTCCTTGTTGATTGTGGGCCTGGAGATGCACTTTACATGTAAAGTCACTGTTTGCAGATTTAAATGCCAGATTTTGCTTAAGATGAACATTTATTCTGGACAGTATTATTTTAATAGGAGCATTTGATTCAGAACAACTAAGTGATTACAGATATATCCTCAAACAACCATTTGGAAAAACACTACTTAAACGGTTTACTCCTATGTAACTGTTTCTGTCTTGCCAGAACTCTGGGGATCTTAATATGCTCAATTTTCTGTATTTTAGGTCCCTGGTTAAAATAGGGGGAGGACAAAACAGTTTAATTGAAATAAGCATTATGGCCAAGCTCTGCAAAGGTATCCATTGATTTCAGTGGAAGTTAAGAGCCTAAATACCTATGTGCATCTGGGTCCATACTACCAATTTTTCACCTTGATTCTGCAGTGAGCTGTGTGTGACCTCATTGTGGCTCTGTGGTGAGCTCACTGCAGAACTGGGGGCTTGTTTGTTTTTTCTAAAGGCAAGAAAAAACAGGAAAAAGTTTTAAAAGCAATTTCAGTAGCATAACCAACTAAGTAAATGATGGTGGCTAAGCAGAACTCTTACAGGATTGCAATATGTTGTAATCAATATGATATACATCTTGAAATCCACTTTGGTTCAGTATTGCATTACAGACTTTTAATATCAAATTCACATAACATGGTTTGGTAATTTGTTGGTCATGTGAACAAGCTGATAATACAGTGTAGACCCCTCAAGCACTTTTGTGTGGGACAGTGTCTGCCCTTCTTGTAGATTGATGCCAGTTAGTCCTACTGAGTTAATTTATAACTTCTATAATCCAACTACTTATTTAAAATATGGGTGGGGTGGAAATACTGCTTAAGAAATACTGTACCAGATGAAAATGTAGTTTTTAATTTTCATTAGTTGTGCACTGTGGTCCATATCTCAATAAGAAAAAGTTTTTTGCTTATGCTGGAAGCCATAATAAGAAACTCTGGGTTTTAAAAAATATATATTAAAGATGAAGAGGATTATAATCTGGTTTTTAACCTAAAAAGTCTGCCTTTTTTATCTGGGAAAGAATTAGGAGTAAATGGTTCAAATTTTAGGACTCGTTCCAGCATCGTCAGCACTGATGCAGATCTTCTGCCAAACCACCACAAAATTGAAATTAAAAATTTGCCAGGCAACTCGTGGCTTGCAATTTGGTGATTTCATTATACATGTCAGGGCATTAAAAATTGAGTAATTATTTATGTCAGGAGGAATAGTTTGTATTCAATCACTTGCTATATGACCTTCAATAAATCATTTAACGTCTCTGTACCTCAGTTTCCCCATCTCTAATAGTACCAATCATATAGGGATGTTTGGATAGCTAATATTTGTAAAGTGCTTTATAATAATCAGATGGATGGCACTAATGAAGTGCTAAAGTATAATTATATTAAAAATATGGGGGGGGAAACAGGAATATTTTTTTTTTTTTTTTTTTTTTTTGGAATAAGAAAAATAAGTGGCCTGCCTTCACTTAGTGCCGCTTTGTATATGAATACATTGTTGTTTTGTTTTAATCTGTGGATATAGAAGACATTGATTAGAAAGTAAAGGGAAATAGTAATGAGAATACAGGTCATGCACAGTAGATTCCATATCCTCGGCTCTGATCTTGCAGATGGTTACAGTGGGATGTATAGCACTCGCACTTACATTACACACATTCTTAACTGTATTCCTGTGGAAGTCAAGAGGACTACTCACGCAAAATATATAAAAAGTGTGTAGTAGTGTTTAGCACATTGTGCAGCGTTTGTCTAGGAAATGTAACTTTGTCTAATTCCATTCAGTTTCAGCTGTGAGGCAAATGTCAGTAATACCATATTTAAAGTAAAAGAAAATCCAGTAAGGTAAATCAGCATGGGCCAAATACATTTAAACAGCCTATGACTCTAGGGTTCTTCAGTGATGCTTTCCTCAGGGCAGCTCAGAACTAGCTACTGTGTTACCCCTCTGCCTTAGAGAGAGTGAGCTTTGCTGGAAATTAGACTGCATCAGCTCCATTCCACACCAGTCTTGACTGCTTCACCAGCAAAATCCTCAAGACTCTGCCAATCTTAACTTTGTCTTGCTGGTAACCATCGGTCAACCCCAGTGCCTGAGTTCCCCAGAGACCTCTCTCTGTAGTGTCCCGTCCCGCTTAAAGAGACAGTGTACACACCCGCCTGCTAGGTTAGCTGAGAACTTACTCTATACGTCAATATAATATCAGTGACATGGCTAATAGTAAAACTAAAAATAACTTTATTAATACAGGACAGAGATTTAAGTGATGCTAAGCAAGAGAAAAAGAGACAGGTATGGTTTCAACCAAACAAAACACGCTTTCTAGTGACTAAAACTTACTAAAATTAAGTTACCATTTTTGTGTAAGCAGTTTTCTCATTTACATCAGGTTACCAGCAACTCTAGCACTCCAGGTCAGAGGATCCTATTTTCACAGAATCAGAGGGTGCTGTCCCCTTTTGTTCCCTACGTGATAGATAACTAAGGAGTTCCCTTTCCTTCCTCTTATAATTCAGAAAACCTTTGAAATGTATTCTTTGAAAAATAAACCCCGACAAAGTTCATCTCCCATGGTGCTTGTTTTTCAGGGTGCAGGAGCCAAACCCCCTTTTCATCCGTCTGGTCAATTCGCTTTCTTGATTGGCCTGAATACTTTGTTAACTTAGATGCAAATGTACTTCCCTTGTCTCCAGTTTGCAAAGCTGGACTCAGACAGGTAAATCCACATTCTTTTGTCTAAGGAAGGCTTGTTTATCAGGTCTGCCCCCAAAACATATTTTAGAAACATATTTCCAGCACACATTCATAACTCTTCACACATTATCTCTATGTACATCACACAGTGATATTTGTGAGCAGCATGTCACCAGTTTTTATATACCTACTCAATACACTTATTTTAGGGTATAGTAATATTGTATACAGCAGTTGATTCAACTACTTATTCTTTGGTGTTCAGACCCTCTGTTCTCCCCTGTGGTATCTGGACTCTGATTGTCACCTCTTCTTAAAGGAATGAATGAATACATTGCTAATGATGGCAATTGGGTATGAAGTGATTTTTATCATGCCTTTTACAGTTGTATTTAATCTGATCTTTTAAATCTAAATTAACTATTGTATAAAAGATAACAAACTTTCAGGATTTGGCTGTAGCCAAGTAAGATTAATGTTTGATTAGATACTGAAAAGTGACTTTTAACAATGGCTCCTTTTTATTCGATAGATCTGTTCCCTTTGTGCATTCAAAGCCAGATCTTATTTTAATGACAAAAATAAGTTTTGTACTGTTTTTTTCCTCCTTTTAGCAAAACAGAGCCAGAACAACTGTGGAAATGTGAGTTGCATTCTAGTCTCTTGTGTATCATCAGCAGAATTGTCTACTTTCATTTTCAATGAGTTATGTTTGTGCAAACCATTGAAAAAAATGGGTTTGCACAGGTATCACTCATGGCATAATTTGATGATAATGGCCGTGCACAGGTGTCACTGAGGGCCTAGTTTGGCCTGCAGAGACTTTAATAGTGATGATACATTGGAATAAAAAATGCAGCTCTTTTGTAGATGAAATTAAGGTTATAGGCTGATGTTTAGGGAGAAAAAAAAATCTGTTGGTAAACTGAGCCTCTTTGATACAGAAATCATTATGACAAGAAACATGGCATCAGAGAGAAATTTTGGAAACCCGAGATGCCATTTTCAGAGTAAACCCACACTTTAAATTTTCAAATCCATATTTCAGGTTGCTATCTGTAATATGTATATGTTTTAATATGCACATATCCATGGATAAATATATTAGTTATTAAATGTTTGAGATTTGATTTAAAAATAAGAAATATTTGAAATAAAGCAAAAGATTGTCCTGCTCTATTGAAACAAAGTAACCGCCTCTCATTCATTAGACATGTTTATTCACTCTACAATGCTAAAAAGTGCAAATGGCATTTGACAGTTAAAAGAATACATGAATTCAGTTTGTGGTTATACTGCCAATACCATAAACTAAATTGTAAGTTTATATCATGTTGGGTGGTGGATGGGGTGGATAATTACATCAGTACCTAAAAAGAAACAGGTCTTTTCTTGAATAGCTTTGTAACAGATAATCATAGACTTCCTTTGATTCTACGAATTTGTGGTAGGCGATCTTTCTTTCTTTTTTAAATAAAAGCTTGTTGAAAGTGAAATTATGGGGGAATTTCATCGTTGTTGGACATGTGGCTCCCCAGAGTGTGTGTGTGTGTGTGTGTACGCGTGCATGCATGTATGTATGTTTTGCTTATGTGCCTCATCTGAAATCCAAACACAGCAATAAAAATGACTCTGCACTCATCTACACTATATATTGCTGTGTCGGTTTGGGATATGACTTTTTTATTTTTAAACCCAATATAGCTATATGAACCCTAATATGGATGCAGTTTTATCTGTATAACTGTGCTTATATGGTAAACTTTATAGTGGTTTGAGGCACTGAATCCACACTAGGAGGATTTTGCCAAAATATTTAGACAGCAAAACCATCCTAGTGTAGAAAGGGCCTTACATATTTCTACATATTAAGAAGTTACTTTAAAAACTGAACTGTTTGTTGTCCACTAAAATTGAAAAGTAGCTTTTGTTTCTTGAAAGAAAATGTAAACAAATCAAGATCAAGTAGTGGCTTTACTTACCCTGCTATTGTTTTGAAAGTAGCACTTTGAGATTAACAACCTCTTTAATAGATTCCAATAGGCTTTTTAAGGGCACGTCTTCACTGGCAACGTCAAAGCGAACGTGGTTTCTGTAGTCGCAGCATAGCACTGGCGCTCTAAAAAACCCACTTCCATGAGGGGCATGGCTACCAGCGCTGGGGGCATGGCTACATTGGCACTTTACAGCACTGAAATTTGCAGTGGTCAGGGGTGTGTTTTTTTTCACACCCCTGAGCGAGAAAGTTGCAGTGCTGTAAAGTGCCAGTGTAGACAAGCCCTAAGTGCAACTACAAAAGCTGGACCAGTCTAGGCACCATTGCTTTGACACTATTTTGGTACATAGGCAGATGGACGTTGCTTTGACACTACTTCTGGATGTTTGTTTTGTGGTTTGATACTAAAGCAAATATTTAGGTGTTCCAACAACATTTGGATTAGCATGATTCTGTGCTCTTCCAAACAATAGATAGTTCAACAGCTTTGCATATCTCTTTAATAGACTTACTTGTGTAATTAGTCTTAGTTCGTTTACTATTAGCTAAGTCCCCAGTCCTGAAAATGGTACTGACCCCTATATTCTCAGGGAACCCTATTCGAGTCACTGGGGCTCCACGGAGGTGCAGAGGTCCACCTGCATGGAACAAATTGTAGGATTGGGGGCTAAATGTAAGTAATTTGTCTCCTACCCCATCTGTTTGTCTAAAAGTGCCAGCTTCCATCACCTGTGAACTTTTCCTCTGCTCCTGTCTCTCTCTTTTCCACACTGTTCCCAATTCACTGAATGACTTCCTTTTTCCATTTTATCAAGCCACCACTACCATCTCATTCTTCATATCTGTTCTAAAACTCTCTACTTCTCTTTTGAAGCCCATAAACTCACATCTTATTAAAAAAAAAACAACAACAAACCTGTATCTTAACATCTGGATTTCTAGTATTTTCTGTTTTCTTAAAGACCTTTCTGTTCTGAAAAAAGTTATATAATGTACAGTGATACACATTGTTAATGCTAAGCAAACAATAGATAATTGTCACTGGGATTTTCTTTAAAGCTCTATTTAAGAAATTATATTTTGATTCTGGTGGATTGGTCAATCTTTTTTAACTTAGCAGCAGCAGCAGGCATTAGAATTTACTTACCCATGTCACCTGACCAAAAGTTTCTAGCAGCAGTTCTGCCACCTCTGTAGAGATGCATAATATTAGGTTCAAGTGGCCTCTGGGTTTTCTGTCACATTATTGAGCTTTAACATCCAGTCTTCCTTTTGTTGTCTGTCCATTGAGGGATAAATGTTACCAAGGAGGCTTCATCTTTCACGAGACTGAACAATTAGACATCAGGTTGCTCTTGATCCAAATTGGGCTGTGCAGCAGGACTATATACTACTTAGGCAGATTCTGATGGTTCAATAAATATTCAGAAAGTGTGAACAGCACATGTGCAGTCCTGACAGTAGTAGCTGTGAGGCGATGGAGAATGGTCAGTTGCCCTGTGGGGATGGCAGATGCACAAGGAACTGTTAGAGCTTTGAGCATGACCAATGCACATGAAATCTTTGGAGTCTGTAGCTATTAAACTCTTAAAAAGTCTCTACTGAATGTGAACTGCAATTTTTTTATCAAAGGCTTATAACTTGGTGAAAGTTGGACGGATTTTCATAGGGACAGCACTGGCACAAAGACCAGATTACAAGTCCCTGCAGCAGAGGATGGGGATGCTAGAACTGTTCAAATAAGATTGCCTCAAGCTGAATTTCTTTAGAAGATTTCAGCCAAAATAGTTCAGCCATTTCTGAGAACAAAGCTAGTGAATAATATGTTGTTTTGCCCATACTAATAAATTCTGGCAGACACCCAATGTCAAAAATTTCAGCCCAAATGGTTTAATAGTTGGCATAGTTATAAGCAACTGAAAACAGGGTCTTAAAATGGGAAGTTGTTGGGCAGCCTTAATAATTTTGTAATGTACATCTTGAGTCTTGGGGGTCAAATAGACTACCCTGTATATTACTGAATTTCACTTCACTGTGAAATTTTAAATTGTATTATTGCTTGGCAGGTCATTAGATTATTGGGGAAGAGCTGAGAAAATAGCTCTGAAAGACATATCTGTATTTACATAATTTTGCATTTTAGAGGCCTGTACTGTTTTATAGTAACTTTAACCCTCCCAGTTGATTCAAGGTGTTTAAAACTTCATTTTGAAGTAGTGTATTTTAACATCCAGCCATTCAGTTTGTAGGGAAAAATATCTTCACCTTTCAGTCTAGTGTAAGTCAATTCTAGACTTCATAATATTAGTGAAAATGGTATTTTAGATGTTATTCCAGGTAAATATTCTTTATTTTGTGCATTTTAATTGGTCATGTTGATATACTGTGTGTTGTGTTGAATATACTGTGTCTAAAACTATGGGTAAATTTAGAACACTTCAAGTGTTAGTGTATATCTCAAACCTGAGATAATGAAGTTTTTATTTAAACAGTAATGCAGCAAATGCAATGTTTATTCGGTATATAAAAACTTTATTGAACACTGACTTCAGTTATGCCTTTTTTCTTCTTAAGATATAAACATTGTTTCCTTAATTTGCTTTTTTAGTAAAAGTATGCTTCTGAATATTGGAGAACTCTTTTTTGTTTCTTTGTTGGTGTTCATTAGTTGAATAGTTTATTTGATGTTTTTTCTGTATCTTGTATAAACTTGAATTTGGTATTTTGCATACACTGGGCTTCATGTTTCTGTATAATTTAATTTAATCTTGGAAATCCAAATTCTCTGTTTTTGGGACACACTTTAATTTAATAAAATATTAATGCTTCCTCCCTGCCCCAGTATCCTAATATAAGTCATGCGGTATGACTTCTGGTTGCATGAATAAAGTCACTGTAAAATCATAGAATGTTTATGATGTGTGCATAAAGGCAAATTGTATTAGTTCTTTTCCTAGCTGTGTAAGTTCTCTTTAACTATTTTAGGAAGCTATGTTTAACTTTCCCACATATGGAGATCTATTTAACCATTGTGAACCTAGTATGTCTCATTTTGAGTCTTTATGTCCTGAGCATATCTAAAAGTTCTAAGGAATCTTGTGATAATTCAATGTTCCATTAACTGTGAGACTGTTTACATATGCCCAATACCACATACATTCTTTGCTGCTCTGAAGAGTGGGACATATGTGCTAATTATCTCACTTATGTTTCAAAAAGTGTAAACGTTTTTGAAATGTAGATTCCTGGTGTCACAAACTACTGTGGGATAGCCATTAAAAACAATCACTTTCACTACTTATAGCTACAATGGTAGGCTTTTCATAATATGAATTAGCAAAGGCATGTGGTATTGGGAAACTTTGGAAAGCTATCTTTTCAATCAATTTTTAAATAATTTCTCAACAACACATTACTAGCATATATTTCAAACAAGGAACTTTCCAATGGCCTTTGAGCCATCTGAACAACCATGGGATCTCCATAAAACTTTTATTATATTGTTGTACTTTTCACCATATGCTGCTGTAAATTGGGAACAACTCCACTGAAGTCAGTGTATTTACACTCATATGAAAAAGGTGCAAGTGAGAGGCAGGCTGGTCCAGTGGTTAGAGTGCTAGTCTGGGACTTGGGAGATACAGATTCAATTCACTGCTTTGCTGCTGACTTCCTATCACTTAGGCCCAGATTTTTAAACATATGTAGGCATTGCTGTGCTCTGCATTGCTATGCCTAGCTGACTTTAGGAGCCTATGTGTCATTTTCAAAAGAGACTCAGGTACTTAGGAGCCTTTTTAAAATGAGGCTGAGGGGTTCTTTACATGGGGAAGTTACTGTACAGTGAGGTAGGGTTTGAATTTAAAGTGCACTAGGTACTCCATACTATCTCCCTGTGCGGACACTCTTACTGCACACTAAGAGTGTTTGTGCACATTAGCTCTTTGGAAGTGCCTGAGGGCATTTTTAGTGTGCAGTTACAGCGTCCACATGGGGAGTGTGACAGGATTTCCGAGGTGTAGCCTGGGACTGGTGTGCCCCTTAACTATCCATCTTGGGCTGTCTCTCACAATGCTTTGCTAGCAACAAGCAACAAACCCCTCTAGGTGCTGTTATCACTCAGCACAACCACATATGGAGCCCCATACCCAACTAGATTGCATGAATGCTCCCAGAGCCACTCATGAATCACACAAAGAAAGCCACCAGCCAAATCCCCCCAGCTCTCAGCCTTGTACCTCAGGAATATACTGTACCATCTTGCATGGCTCAAGACCCTTTCTTGAGCAATGCAAGTTTATTAATTGGTTCACCACTTCATCAATGGAAAGTGGATATATACCAGCCTTTGTAAACCTGAGCAGATTTACTAAGCACTTCAGCCAAAGTCACTGGTAAAGATAAACAGTAAAACAAATTTATTGATTAAAAAAGGTAGATTTTAAGTAATAATAAGTGATAGTTACCAAATAAACAAAATAAGCACACAATCTAAATCCTAAACCTGTAAGACACTAGGCGATATTTAGGTCAAGCAGTTTACTCACCCCACTTGATGTTACAGTTCATAGTACACAGGTTTCACCCTTGAAACCTGAGCCAGTCTCCTCTGTTGCAGTCTTCAGTCTTCTGAGTGTCCTTGTTGCTTGCAGTGTAGGTGGGGGGAGGAGAAAAGGCCAAATGGGGATCATAACCTTTCCCCTGATACCTCAAAGGGCATGCTTTATATGCAATATCACAGTTGTATATAGATTAGGAATATGGGGGTTACAGGGCGCTCCCCCGAAGTATAGAGTGTCACAGGGAGTTAATGTGGAGTTGCTAAATTTATACCCTGGCTCACTTCTAGGAATGCGCTCAGGCAGTTTAGCTTGATAGACCTCTAAAGTGCATTAAGCTTATGCACACACAGGCACATTTTGTGGGCAGTAAGAGTGTCCACACTGCTGGGGGCTTTGTTCCCAAGCTCTTAGGCTCCTAAGTCAGTTTAAAAAAATCTGTTTCAATTCTCCATCTGTAAAATGGGGATAATACATTTAAAAAGCGTGGGACCTTTGGTTGCTATGTTAATGGGGCTGGGTAATTACCAAAGATAAATATCAGAATCGGTTTATTCTGTGTGTATAGGTCTTTCTGACAGCAGCAGAAGACAGAAACTCTGAAATGTGAATGTAAAAGCATAGACACTGCTACAAGAGCTGTATTACCTGGGACCAATCTAACTTCTTAAAGTTGTCTAGGTTAGGGGATTGTCAAGCTTTGTCTTTCTTAGCCCTCTTCCCCCCCCCCCCCCACATGCTGTAAAAACTCCATGGTCCGCCTGTGCCACAACAACAACTTTTTCTTCTGCATATCCAGTAGATTAAAAGCCAGGGCTGGCATTGCGGGTAGCAAGCAGGGCAATCGCCTGGGGTCCCATGCCTCGGGGGCCCCCACAAAGCTAAGTTGCTCGGGCTTCGGCTTCAGCCCAGGGCAGTGGGGCTCAGGCTTTGGCTTCAGCCCCAGTCCTAAGTGAGTCTAATGCTGGCCCTGCTCTCTGGCTTATTTTGGCGGACACCCTGAAACCTGCTTGTGGGCCCTGGACCCCTGTTTGAGAACCACTGGTCTAGGTTAGGTTGATAGTTTCCCTTAACACCTTTCTTTCAATGAATGGGTACAGCAAAACAGCTTGTTATGCACTTTACTGGACTTCACACTCCAGAGCTTTTTATTAGGTGTCTGGAGAATAGATTTTGTATGCCTCTGCTGCACACCCTTCAGGTACTGATCAATATTTGATAATAGGCTCATTTGAAAATCCCAGCCTAAGGGAGCCAGGCACGTTACTCCCATTGGGTTTCACATTTCTTTAGACTCCTTTTGGAAATCTCAGCCCTGTTGGTAAAAGGAAGAGGCAAAGTGCCTCATCTGATTCAGAAAGAGGGAAGTGAGCTTGGGAAGTTATGTTGCTTACGATTTCTAGTCAGATTTTATATTTTGGGGGGGATGGGGACTAACTCTTCTGGCTTTTGTGTGTTGGACTTATCCTCAGAACACATCTTCATCTCTCCTTTTAGTGGTATGTTTGTAGAAAGAATAACACTTGAAGGTTCTGTAGGGATATGGAGTATTAGATCCTGCTTATGAAATAGAAACTTAAAGCCTCTATTTCTTTAAGTGTCTTCCTCAGCCTCAAATAGTCCCCCATGGTGCATTCCAGCAAAAATCTAACTGTATCATTTGTTCCCACATGAAGGACAATCGGTGGATTCTTTCCTGCTCCTATTAGGATCTTCTTCAGCTTCAGGTCCACATCCCTTATCTTAGCTCTCGGCAGACAGTACGCCCTTCTGTTCTGTGGATCAACTCTGGAGACGGGCCTCTCCATTTTTCTGAGTAGGGAGTCCCCAGTCTCACAGACCTGCCTCTTCCTGGTGTTGGTGTGGGTGTGATTCTCCGGCCTTCCCTCTACTGTTTTTTTTTTCCTGATTGTAAGTCCTCTTGTCTTTTGTTCTCACTTGCAATCTTCTGAGAGTCATCCTCGATCCTCTTGGGGCTCTAAACTCTGGGTGTCTCCATTTATTCTTTCCCTCTTCTTGTAAGACTAGCCATTCTTCTCTTCTTCTTCCTTGAACTCCTGTCTTCTATTACTGCCTGCTCTGCCCCATCTTCATTTTCCATCTCAGCAAACCTGTTTCTGAGTTCTATTTCTCCTTCACTAGCCAGTCTTTTTCTCTGCCTGGTTCTCGAAGTCACATGCTTCCTCTGGCCACTTACCTCATCCAGCAATCTACCCTCACAGTTCTCCAGTCCAGCTTGCATCTGTGAGTCTTGAGTTTTCTCTTCAGCCTCTTCTTGCCTTCCCTCCATCTGCTTAAATCCCTTTTGAAACTCAACCATGGTTTCTACCTGTGTCTCCAAACCTCGGATCTTTTCTTCCATCAGCTCTTCAGGCAGCACTTCATACAAACGAAGCACATTTCAGATACCGACTCCAGGATAATGTGCACTGTAGCTTCCACATCCAGTCATCTTCACTGACTCTTCCATTCCTTGGGTCACTACCACTGCTGCCTCTGTAGCTGTCCTAGCCTTTCCTCCTAAGCGCCTGTCAAGGAGAAAAAAGAAAACACACATATGCACATCCCCACCCTCAAATTCCCAATCAGACTCCCCTGTTTCCAGCTCTGTTTGCTGGCTCATGTGTTGCTGCTCCCATTTCTTGAAAATGTTTGAGATTTTGAAACTTGGTGGTTGAGAGAGACACCTCCCGCCAGTATAGCATATAGCCCAGTGATTAGGGCACTCACCTAGGACATGGGATACCTGTGACGCTTCCCGGGGTAGCCAGGGCTGTGAGGCACCTTGCTACCACCTGCCCTCAGCATGAGGAAACATTATCTGTACTTGCTGGGGGTCAGCTCCTCAACTCCACAGGCAACACAAGAACTTTGCTCTAGGCCTCTCAAGCCTGCTGTCTCCCTTGGAGTGTTCTGCTGGACACTCCCAGTATTCACAGATCTGTTGCTTCCGGAGAAACAGTACATCCCACCTTACCTCCACCTCAGATCACTTCTCCACTTAACACACAGCACTTAGATATGTTTTTATTGATATCAAGTATAAGGTTATTTAACAAAGCATAGAGATTCAATTACTAGCAAGTAGAAGTATTGGAAACAAATGGTTACACATGAAATAATATCATAACATACATTCTAAAACCTAAACTTAATTAACTAGATACTCTGAATGTCCTGTGAAGTAATGCTCATCCTTGCAGGATTTTACGGTCGGGTTTGGCTCTGATCCTCCTTTCATAAGACAAGTACACTGTCATCTTGCCTCCTAGGTGAAGGATCCTGTGTGTGTTTCCATGCATCCCCAGACATACCCAAACAATCCTTTGTCTTTAGTCATAAACAGGCCAAACAAACTAGTTTGTTTCATCCTGTGAATTTCCTCTTTTATAGATTTCACAAACTTTTCTTTTGCCTGTGACTCATTTTGCAAATAGGACTACATTGTGAGACACACATGACCAGACAGGGAGATTAACATCTGTTACCTTCTGCCTGAAAGGAACATGTCTCCTATTGACCTGTCTTATCTCCAAGACCTTAAGAACCTTCAGTATAGATACATAACTCCTTATATATTATCAATATATACATTTTGCAGTGATTATGGTGACAGTGGGCTACTGGCTCTTGCTAGAGACCTCACATGCCGCCTGTTGGTGAACTATTATGCATATATCTGACCCAGAGGGTCCCTGTAAAACCCTATGCAGCCCCGGTGCCCTCTGCCAGTTGGCACCAAGAGGTCCCTGGGTCAAGTCACTCTCTGCCTGATTTAGAACCTGGGTTAGGGTTAGGTGCGTGCCCAAACCACTAGATTATTGGCTTCTGGGGTCAGTGGCTGTGCGTTTCTGGTTTTGACCAGAAATACCATCCTGAAATTGAGAAACCTTTCTGATGAAAGTTTCATTGAAATTAATATGTTTGCACAAAATGTTTTGGTTTTGAAGATTCAGAATTTTCCATTGGAAAAAATGTTCTGGCAAAAAATCCCCAGCTATCTGTACAAGAGAATAAAGGTGACACAGAAAAAATGGAAAAAATAAGTGTTTCACCTAATTTTTTGCAAAGCGCATATAGATTATCCGGATTCTTTTGTAAGGTTGATAGCTACTCACTGAATCCATTTGTTCATCCCCAACTTTAATAACATTGGTTAAAATGTCTATATACACATGCACTAAGAATCTATAAAGCTACTAATTATTAAAAGCATGGTTTTGGAACAGAGAATATAGACTTTGATTGCAGGGTTGTGGTTAGTTTTTCTCTTCTGAGTGTCACTTTCATGTTTGTGAATAAAGCTGGGAGAGCAATTCACAACAAAATGACTTATCCAGCAAATTCACCTCTCTTCGTTTAGTCCGGGGTAGGCAACCTATGGCACGCGTGCCGAAGGCGGCACACGAGCTGATTTTCAGTGGCACTCACACTGCGGGTCCTGGCCACCAATCCGGGGGGCTCTGCATTTTAATTTAATTTTAAATAAAGTTTCTTAAACATTTTAAAAACCTTATTTACTTTACATACAATAGTTTAGTTATATCTTATAGACTTATAGAAAGAGACCTTCTAAAAACGTTAAAATATATTACTGGCACGCGAAACCTTAAATCAGAGTGAATAAATGAAGCCTCGGCACATCACTTCTGAAACGTTGCCGACCCCTGGTTTAGTCAGAAAACAGGAAATTTGGCAAACCTTTGTACACAGAAATTTGCTCACGTGAGTGTTGAGGGTAAACACATGGTCAAAGTGTCAAATAGTTTACATCTTTAATGTGGAAGTTTGTTGCCATATAAGCAACTTGCTTTTGTGTCTGATCTTTGATGTAGTATTTTTTTCCCACTGATTGAACTTAGAGCAATGACAGCCAGCCCTAGAACTAAAAATGTAGGAAGTTTATTTTGTTTTCTGTTCACATGTTAGTTTGGATTTTTTGTCTATGTTGCTGGTGGTTTACCAAAGCTAGACGATGTCCTCATTTTTTCCTGCACCCACATTCATGATTGGCTTCACATTGTAATGTCTTTTTTCCCTATTGAGCAGTGCTTTCACTCATCCTTTCTGTTAATTCTGGCTCTCCATAAGGCTGTATTATTTCAGATAATACCCATTTTCCTATATTTGTCTTATTTAGCTATTCCTTTGCAGTACATATTCTACAGTGCTGAATATCTTGTCAAACATGATTTTGAAAGAACAAACAGCTTTAGGCAACTTCTGAAGTGCTTTGCTTTTGTTAGTTTCCAGTGCAAAGCAGTCTGTCTGAAAATATCACCATGTTCTCAGTTAATTTAATTTGTGCACTTCAGTATCCTGGTGGCTCCTGTTTTTCACTGTATCATTGTTCAATAAGAATGCTATATTGGCACCACATATGACACTTGATTATTGCTTTGATGTAGTAAGAATATTTTATCCATGTTTCACAGCTATGCTGTGAGGAAGTCACAAGTTACTGTGTCATAGACCAGGAGTTTGTTTATAGTCTCTTAATACCTTGTTTCTGCCACACTTCTAAGTCTTATTAAGGCAGACTAATTTTTTCTAAGTTGACTTTCTTTCAGTGAATAATGGCTTGGCCCGTGGTCTTGAAAAGAGGTGCATTTGGGCAAAATCTTGTGCCCATTGGAGCTCCATTTAAGATGGTGGAGAGCTGCATGGGTGCAAGAGTCCATCTGTATGCACCTTGTTGAAAGTTAAGGGCTGTAGGTAGGGGGAAAAGAAAGTTCTGTAGCATGCAGATTGATAGAAATAACATTGTTTTAGGATGATGGTAAACCAAATGTTTGCAGATGGTGCTCAAAAGAGCAGGTGGGAATAGGGTAGTGTTGATAATTCATCAGCCAAATGGGGCAAATGGAACAATTCTAAATAAAGCCTCAAACAAAATATTGCTACAAACAGCATCATTTCATTTGATATGGTACATGCTGGTCCAAAGCTGTAACTATTCGCTTCATATCATACATCATTTATCTTGCTGCTTACTTGCTTACTGCTCAGTTTTTTCTCCACCCTCTGATACCAGCATTAGTGAGTGAATTATGTATATGGCGCCATGCTGTATTATATCCTATTTTTATACATGTGTATCAGTCTAATGGCATTGGAGATTTGAGATGGTTGGTCCATTAATGATTGGATTTAATGGATAGTCAGTTGAAGCCTAGTCTACTGCCCTATATCTTGTACAGAGCAAGTGACTTCCTGCAGTTGGACAGAATCTAATCTCTCATTGTGGGCTTTTTATACTTAGCTAGAGTAGCTGAAGCAATCATTTAGTTTGAATTTCCATTTAAAGATACCTTCCAAGCCGATAGTGCATACTTGTGTCCATCAGCCTGAAACATAGGTTAGAACCCTGAGCAAAGGATGGGACTGGATTTTAGGTGAGCGATGATACCTCGGCTCAATTGCCTAATACATGCGTAAATACACCATAATGAACATGATGCATGGAATAAAGATATGGAAGCTTCTTAAAGTATCGATTTAAAAAGGTATGAAACCTGTTCTAAGAAGTCAAAGCTGTATCATTTCGTAAAACAAAACATACTAAAGTGTTTTCTTCTTTTTAGTCCAAGTGGTAAGAAGTTCAGAAGCAAGCCTCAGTTGGCAAGATACCTGGGAAACACTGTTGATCTCAGCAGTTTTGACTTCAGAACGGGAAAGATGATGCCCAGTAAATTACAGAAGAACAAACAGAGACTAAGGAATGATTCTCTCAATCAAAATAAGGTTTGTTAGTAAATACACTGTGTTTAAGTGTATCTATGCTACTTCAGATCCTAAAATTGCCCTTTCCTCTAGAGCATTTAGCAATTTTTCTGCGTAAAGCAGCCTGCTGCTCAGGGTTGTGTGTGTCTGTGTATATTTATCTTTTTAGTTGTCATGCAGGTGTCGATTTTTTTTTTTTGATAGAGGCAATATTCTGGTACTACAAGGAACAATCAAGGTGAGGCTAAACCTGGAACATCAAATTTAAACAATAATTCAAGAGTTGGCCTCTGTGTGTGATTGAAAACAAATTTCAGTGGTGTTCATCTGATGACTGATAAGGCTTAAAGCACACTTCTAAATTAGACCTGTTAAGTTAGTTTGTGTCAAGAGATGATCCTGTTCACTTGTCCAGCTTTTGCCCTTGTTATGTTCATCTTCCTGTTCTGAGCTAAAATGTTTAATATTTTTCATATGTGCCAGGAAGCTTGTCTTTTGCGGCAGTTACATAATATTTATACAAATGTTGGTGTCTTTTAAAATTATGCATCCAAAAGAAGCAATTTTTTTAAAGATGGGGGTCTATGAAACGAGACCGCATCAGGCTTTTTTATTAATGGGAAAATATACTCCTTTTCTGGATAGTGGTTAGGAGAAAAAAAGGGGGAGGGCGGGGGGCTAAAGCACAGACAGGCAAAGATAATAGATGCAGCATGTTAGGAAAATGACCAATAAAGCCATGGCTGCTGACACCTAGATATCATAGTGACCGATGCAGTAAGGATGTTTATACTGTAAGGATTCTTTCCAAAAGTTGTCTGTTTGGGTTTTTAAAACAAGTTGCAATGTTTTCATTTAAATTGGCAATTATATATTTAGACAGTGCATGAAAATGCATAATAAGCTGCATCTGGTTTCCAGGACATGGATTCACAAGATTAAATTAATGGCAGATGACAGAAGGCATGGACCACACCGTTCATGCTGATCTTTTACATTTAATGTATGCGTTTAAAAAAAAAAAAACCACCACCCCACAGACATGCACTTTTTTGAAAGGGCAAGTAATAGAGGAATAGTACCAGGAAACTAATTCAGTAAGTTTTGCAGAATTTTATATATAAAAGTCTGGGCCACATTCTGATATTTACAATAGTGCAAATTGCGAATAATATTCTTGAAATCACAGAAACTATCCTGGGTTTACAGCAGTGTAAGTGAGATCAGAATCTACCCTACTATTTGTTCAGTTTCTTAGGCAAATATCATTTGTTAAGATCCTATGCTATTTAAAATCTGTACTTTGTGGGCTACTAGATTATTTCTTCAGTAGTTATTTCAGTAAAAAGGACTTTAAATTTAATCTTGAAGTTTGCTATTTCTGAGTTCTAATGCAGAGTTGTTAGAGCAGAGAGATATGTGGTGTTCATCTTCTAGTAAACCTTGCAACTGAATTCTTATACAATACCTCTAACAGATTTACCTGGTCATATTTGTGCATATATTTATTCACACATACTGTACTACTTGTTAGTCTTGTACAAACAGTTTACCATGAGTGGTTTCTAAATCATTTGCCTCTGTTTAACATTTTTTTGCAAAGGACAAAGTATAAAATTGCAGCTAAGCTAACTTTCTCAACCATATTGAGGCAGTTAAATATATAGCCATCAATGGCTATTAGCCAGGATGGGCAGGGATGGTGTCCCTAGCCTCTGTTTGCCAAAAGCTGGAAATGGGCGATGGGATGGATCACTTGATGATTGCCTGTTCTGTTCATTCCCACTGGGGCACCCGGCATTGGCCACGGTTGGAAGACAGGATATTGGGCTAGATGGACCTTTGGTCTGACCCAGTATGGCCGCTCTTATGTTCTCTGTTCTTATATACAGATGGTAATGGAAAAATCCTGTTTAAAAAAAAATTATTTCCCCTCTGCCATCATTAATTGAACATATTAGTTAAGTTTTATGATATCTTTAACTTGAAACCAGCATGTAGATATTGCAAATAAGTTTTCTTCTTCTTTGTGCTGTTAGCATTTATGGGTCACTTACAATCTGTCATCCTGTCTTCTACACAAACTGCAAGGCATCCTGATTAGATATCAGTGCACTTACTGAACTTGCAGAATTAACAATAAAACCCTTTTGATTGATGGGCTTTGTCGGGGGTAGGGGGGAAGGAGGAGTTTTGCTTCAATCTTACAGTAATCTTTTCAAATAATTTGTAATGCCTTTAATTTGGACATTTTAACTATTTAAAACTATTTTGCTGGTTTGAGAGGCTCCCGAAGAGAGAACGGAATAGGAGATTCAGAGTAGTTTTGAATAAGAACTAATAAACACAGTTGTTTGCCGTTACTGTTATGCTGTAAAAATGCCTTCCACGACCCTTTCAAATTGGTGGTTGGCTTTATTTTGAAAGAAAAGTGTATTAGACTGCTTTCTAACCAAACGTTTATGTAAAGAGTGACCTAAGGATCATCTGGTTGGAAAGGCTTGGAAATAATATTGTGGGAACTTTCTTAATCATACTCAGTATGAAGTATCTTTTCCAGAAGGAAAAGTGGTCGGCCTTCTGGAAAACATTTCTGCTAGCATTGAAATATTATGTAAAGAAGAATACATCTGGAGGGGCATATATGTGGCACAACGATGCATTGACAGGCCTGACAGATGATGTAATACCTTAGTTCCTAGAAGGGCAAAGGGGCTTTATTTGGGGGAGAGCTGCTTTTAAAGGATGTTAATCAAGCAGCAGCAGAACTTGGCAGAGAAGTCTTTGGCCTTTAAACCCATTCTGATTAAGAATATTGAGCTTTCTTTAACAAGTATATTGGTAACTGAATACCATAACTTACTTTGTGTCTTAAATGAAGTGATGTTTATTAGACCATTTATAGACATTTCATTACATTTTACATTGTGTCCTTTATCATGAAGGATTCCAAAGTGCTTTAAGAATTTAGACTATGTGAAATACAGAGGTGCTACTTCATCCACCACTAGGATGCAACTATTGGAGCATAATCCAACATCATGAAGTGAACTATGGATGAATGCTAGTTTATGGTTTCATTAAAAATTCTCAGTTTGCACTCTGAAAATCAACCGCACACTGTACTGCATAATTATAATTAATTATGATTTTCTGAACATCCAGAAGTATGCAGGGAGCTGCATCAAAACAAGTAAAGCTGAGTTCCCTGCCTACTGTTTAGGGGGCTGACCCAAAACCCACTAAAATCAGTGGGAGACTTTAGGGACTTCCTCGATAGCCCACTGAAGTTAGTGGAAAGTACAGATATGACGTTAGAAGCGAGAATAATAAGGACACAAAAAGCAGGCTAGGACGAGGGAAAGGGCATGGTTACAGAATACTTTTACATTGATTCACTCGTCGCTTGAACAGTTCGACAGACTCCTGCTAGCTGTCAGACTAAACCTCCTAGAAAGTGGTTGATATGGAAGAGCCTGGGAACTTTCCAGGGCCATGGAACCACAGAAATTTGAAGCCCAGACCAACCCTGGCTGACTTCAGGCTAGTTAGGTGTCTGGTAAAATTTATGTTCCCCCATAGTTAATACTTGTTTCGCATGTCTCTGCAACTATAAGGTCTAAAAGCTTTTTAAAAAATGAAATCTTAACAACTCCAGAATTTGATTGCTTAAGCTCTTGCATTCCCCAGGGAAAGCTTCCTATTCACTGCTTTTAAGTGTATGTGTGGATTCTATACGAATTATCACATACACAAACTACAATAGCTTGCTATTTGCCTCTTAGTAGTGTGCTAGAGTATCACAGTTTGTTTTGTTTATCCCTCTCCTGAGTGACTATAGAAAGATATCTAAAGAAACATGTCTTTAAAATAAAAGTTGAAACTAGAATGAGATGAAACACAGTACTTGCACAGTATATTTCATTTCACTGAATAATTTGAGGGAAACACTTAAAAAAAATAAAAAAAGGAACTCAATTTGCACGCACAAAATGTCTTGAACACACAATTCAAAATGCCTTTTATTTGTTTGTTTGTTTATTTTTAAGTGTCCCTGGTTGTTTATAATGTAAAAGTTCTAAAATTTCAAAGTTTGGGTTTAAAAGTCTCTGGAGATGATGCCAAAAGACTTGATATTGTCTCAGAAAAGCTGTGGAAGACTGGTGTTCATGTCTATGTTGAAAGTGCTTGTGGAATATAATACACTTAGAAATGATGGGGCCAAATTCATCCATTATCTTAACTCCATTGACTTCAGTGCAAGCTTTAGATCTGTGTCATTTGTGAAAAAATTGGTGACAACACAGTATTTTTAAAATAAAAAAATCCCCGTTTTTGATGGAAACATTTATATTCATTAGCCTAACACAAGTTACTCTTATTGGATGCAAGGCAATCTCAAAATGTCTGATTTCTTTGCCTGCTAGAAAATTAGAGGTACATAATGTAAGAACATTGTTGCATTTTGGTGGCCCTCATTGTCCAAAGCTGCTTTACTGTATTAACAAATGCACAACCATATTTCAGACTTCAGCAAAAGCAACCTAATGCCCTCAGTCCACCATGAAAATTCCCAGCCCTTCCCTGTTGGAAACATCTGCAAAATGAGATTTGCAAGTTACCATGTGTTAATTTGTTACCATTCATTGGGCTACTACTTAGGGCATGTCTGCACCAAAACACTAAGCAAAGTTGAGGCATATCAGTTAAAGGTGTGAAGTCAGTGCACCTAAATTAAAAATGTTAACCCATGTGTGGGTGCTGTAATTATTTTGCTGCGACTTAATCCTCCTCCAAGAGGAGACCATTTTATTCCTGAGTGAGAGCATGGGGAGGGGCAAGAGGGTAATGACTTCCTACTTGTAAACACAGGATGTCCTTATATGCAATGCATGGACATCCAAACCTGCCAGATTACTGTAGCTCTGGCCTTGTGAAAGTGAACAAGCAATTTGAGATCTAGTTCTACAGTTTGAAAACTGATTGCTCAATAGGATGTGAGCAATAAGTGACACACTCGTGAATGTTTTAAAAAGGAATCCAGTAAAGCTCTATGGGTCTGACATGTCATTGGCAGCAATATTTAGAGGATTCATTATTATAACACATGGCACTAATACAGGCAAGGAGATCACAGTCTGTAAAAATCCCTTCTACATAAGGAGAAGATTTCTCAAAATAGATGCTGTTTAATTGCAAACAAAGGCATAACATGATTCAGTTAGAAGCTCAGAGACACATTCAGACTAAAAATAAGAAATTTTTGTAGAATAAGAGCTATAGACTTGTTAGGGGGTGCTGGTCAGGCCTTTAGGTAGAGTGGCTGGTATCCAACCCATGCCTTCAAAGGTTCTGGATCCATGTTCCTTACTGAAGGAAATATGACTCAGGAATTGTAACTCAATATTAGTTTTAGAGTTTTAATAAAATTTATAAAATAGAAACTGAAGTTTAATCAAGAAAACCTATCACCAGAGCTAACCTTAATAATATTAATCAAAAATAAAACACTATGAAACTATCAAATCAAACAAGTTAATATTGGAGGTAAATTATCAGATGAGTACAAAAATAATCCCCATGTAAATTCTAAGGAGTTTAAGAATGTGGCTTTAGTTGGGATTTATAACCAAACAAAAGAACTTAACCAAATCAATTATTATCTATAATTCGCATCTGGTTAAGTATGTATATACTTATATTGAAGCTTATATTGAAACCAGTTATTCACTTATATCTGATCTATAACCTCAGAGCCAGTTATAAAGCTTCCTTCTTACATGATGGGGTACCCTTTTCCTCCCTTCCAGAACAGATATTATAAATACAATCTTTAACAGAACATTCTTGATAAACACAAGTTTAACAATTATTATTTATCAGAAATTACAGATGACAATATAAAGTCTCTCAAGACTTTTTAAAACACAGAACATACTTTATGGGAAAATATTTAGGGCTGTTTAATCCTGGGGAACTTCATTTTTTCCAGCGCCTATCCTGTGTCGCTTTATTAGGTGTCAGCACAGATGTGTGTGCATCCAGCCACACTTTCACTTTTACACCCTGAAAAAGGCTGGGATGTTCTTAATAGGACCAGTGTTTTCTGGAAATTGGCAATATTGCTGCTTTTTTTCCCTGAAATTACCTTTCATTTCTGGAATCATCGATTCCTTAAGATTTTCTACCTTGTGCTTCAGGCATTTGAGCCGTTTCCTACCAATGTCTAAATGGTTAAACATGAGGATAGTGTTAAAGAATTCAGCAAAGATATGTTCCATATGGATGGAGGGAAGTTATTTTATACAATTTGCAGCAAAGTTCTTGACCATGTTAAAAAGGACTGCATAGTCAACCACATTACAGGTCCATGTCATATTGCAGCAACAGAAAAACAGAAAACGAAGGGCAGAGAGCGGCGAAGTGAGAGTAGCAAAGACACATTTCACAATTACTGGTGTGCTTGCATGACAAAATGAAAATCAGAAATACAGGGAAAAGGTAGCACCAAGAATGGGTGGTGGTCTGTTGCAGTGCAAACATCCCGCTAGAATCAATCCCAAAATGAGAGAATTCCTAAACAAGCACATATGAAATGGGGCCTGTATCCCGCAAGCAAGTACACTGAGATGAGTCCATCTTCCCCACGCCTTTGAACTAAACAAGCAACAACTGATTGCTGAATTGAAGGATGAGCATGCAGCTATAATTGTGGATGAATATACAGACAGCCTACACCAGTATGTTGCAAATGTTCTAATAGAGCTGATGCAGGTTTCAGAAGATTTCCCAGCTGCTGCCCAGCTCATAGAAACAGTAGAGTGAGAACACGTTAAACTACTCTACAGTTGCACAAGCTGTTATAAAGACCCTTGTACACCAAGAAATTGACTTTTCGAATGTAGTGGCTTATGTGACACATAATGCAGAGTCCATGTAAAAGTCATTCAAAGACAGTTTAAATGGCATTTTAAACAACTGCATTCATGTGCCTGCTGGGCACACATTACAGCTTTACTAGGTAATTGCTGGTGCCGTTTGTATACGGAAGTGGACCGTCTGTGTGCTCTAACAAAAAAGCTGTTCTTATCGACCTTGGAGTTGAAAGTCCGACATTACCACTAGAACCAGTTGTAACAAGATGGGCTACTTGGTTTAAAGCTGTCGATTAAAGCCGTAGACTATCACTGCCATCATGTGGAGTACTACAAGGGGTTCATTGCTTGGGAAATCGAATTGGAGGAACGACTGCCGTTTTAGAGGAGCTAAGTGTTTTATTGCAGAATGAATTGCTTGTGGCAAATTTAATTTTTATTGAAGCAGACGCACCTCCACTTGTTCATACACCACTCAAGTTTGAATCACGGTCGACATTACCAACAGAAGTGTACAACGTTGCATCTGATCTGCCGGCAATACTTCAGTACAGAAGACAGACTGCACTGTACAATCTCAAGCGTCAAGTTTTTCAGAGTGGTGCAGAGAAATTGCAGGGGTATTTAAATACAAACAGCCAGCATATAGATTTTTTTCGTGATGTGAGAATCTTTGATCTCAAGCAAGTTTGTGTACTCTCCTGCAACTTCAGTGACTATGAAGAGAGTATGCCGCTGCTGAATTCTATACCTGAGGGTGAGCGAGCAGTTTACTTGAACATTGTAAATTAACTTCCTAGTACCAATGACATTTCTCTCTCCAGTTTTTGGAAAAGCATGGACAAACGTTTGCCAAGGCTTAGCCAGATTGCTCATGTTGTTTTGGCAATCCAGTGCAATTCAGTTGATGCTGAACACAGTTTCTCCAATCTTGAATAAGTGCTAACCCCGCAACATTACTGTATGTGTTTGGAAAGTATGAAGATGTATGCGCAAATGAGTTTTAATTTATCCTAAGCGTGTGTCAGTGAATATTTGTATGCTGATATAGGTGACATACAGATATTTGCAATAAAATGTTAGTTTAAGCAGAAATGTATTTTTTATTGCAAATTTCCCCTTGCT
The DNA here is from genome assembly GCF_002925995.2 of Terrapene triunguis. Taxonomy (NCBI): domain Eukaryota; kingdom Metazoa; phylum Chordata; order Testudines; family Emydidae; genus Terrapene; species Terrapene triunguis. Next base: position 12,277,635 of record NW_020664420.1, on the reverse strand, counting down.
GTTAGATTGTTGCATAAAACAATAATCCAACTTTCATTTTAATTGTATAGTCTTGTGTGGCAAGAATTTTGTTTTTGTATTTATACTGATGATCACTTAATACATTTTTTAATGTTCTAAAACTGACAATTTTGGTTTTTAAAAAAAATTGTCTGTAAATGTAATGTAGGCTACCGCATTTTTGTGCTGTAAATGATTACATATTGCTCAGGTTTGTCGATTACATGGTTTTTTTGGTATTAATTTAATGCATATCCAAAATTTCTGAAATAAAAAGTTTTGAAAATCCGAAATGACTCTGTTATCATGGACGAAAACACTGGCCGTAGTTCTTAAGTATGTGGGGTGTTAGCCAGCAATTCATAAAATATTTGGTATTTTCTGTATCTCAGAAGTTTTTTCAACCTGTGACATACCACTGCCAAAATATCAAGCATAAGACCACATGTGAGGAAACTAGCATACTCTTATCTGGATCATGTATCCTAAAAATATTGTCACCGGTGTATGAGAAATAAAATATAATCCCCTTTTATAAAAATACGTGATGAAAATACCTGAGCACAACAGAGCCAGTCGTGCAAACATTCATTTATCAGTAAAATAAAAATAAGTTCACACTTATGATACATTTTTATGTCCATTTTCTCCTGAGCTAATCTAAAACCAGGGCAATTTTTTTCATTCTTCTTGGAAACAAGATTTTACAGTAAGTATCGTAATTTGGAACTAGATTATAGGTTAAACAGCTTATCTTCTAAAATCTCCATATTGATAGAGAAGTTACTTAAAGCACACCAAGATGAAACCCATTCAAAATATAATTTTTTTTAAAATATAGACGGTATTGATATACAAACAAGCTATTTTCACAGTAGTGAGGGTAATTAACTATTAGAACAGTTTATTAGGGTTGTGAGGGTTTCTTTGTCACTTAATGTCATTTACTCTAAGATTTCAAATGTTTCTGAAAGAGATGCTCTAACTCAATTAAAGTTATGAAGATCCTTGATGCAGGATATACTATGATCTGTGTTTATATAGGAGGTTCAATTAGATCATATTGGTCCATTTTGGTCTTAAGATCTGTGAATTTCTGAATAATACTTTTGTTTATTAGAACCCTAAATTACTTGTTTTGAATATTGGAAGGCTGAATTTGTCATTAGCTTTCTGACAGTAGCTCACTTTAGCAACAAGTCATTTAAATAAATAACATATATTTTCCAATAAGGAAAGGTGGGCTGTCATGCTGCTTTATTTCTCCACGGCATAGAAGTAGCCTTGAAACTTCTAAACCTCACTTTTTTCTTTAGAATAAGTGAGTTGGTTGAAAGGTTAGCTATCCAACAACTCATTAGTGCAGTAACAACAAATTCTTTCACAAGTCAGTAAAAATGGGTTAATCCAACAGCAATCTGTTATACGGTCTTTGCTAATCCTTTTTTTTTTTTTTTTTTTTTTTTTTTTTTATACTATATTTTTATTTTTCACTGCCAATCATACAAACAGCATCCATTTTCAAACAGCCAGTAACCAAAGTTACCAACCATCCTAGCAATAAAGTGAGATCAGATCCACAACGAGTGACTGAACAGCCACGACAGGTAAGAAGGTCATCAGTTCCCTGTTGTTACCATTCAGAAAGTGGTATTGTGACCTGAGATCGAATTGGCTTTGGTTTAAATTTAAGACAGAATAATTTGCATTCCAGGGGAGATTTATAGCCTTAATGCGATTTCTATTAAGTATCTCTTCTTTTTATTAAAAGAAGTGTAGTGGAGAAGAAACTGAAAAGGCTTGATTCCATGCATGTTAAAATAAGTGTGTAGGAGGCTAACTCTTTAATCCGTACCTTCATTCATGGTTCTACAATTAGAGAATTTCACTTAGTTATAACACTTTTTAAAAACATATCCCTGTATTTTGACATGAAGCATCAAACTTCATTGTGTTGTCCTCCTTACAGCATTTGTTCCTAAAAAGTTCAGTTTTATAAAGGGGAGGGGATAGAACATACCTTTGTAAAAGGCATTTTACTGGAAGAAAGCTTTACATAAAACATTAAAAAATGCTGTTTTGTGTCTCTTAAATTCATTAAATCCCCTTTAAGGAGACTTTTGATGAATGCTCATTTTCAGAAAATAGTAGAGTATATTATTATAAACTCTGTTTTGTACAGGATTTCATTTAGATCCCTTTCTTTATACTGATGTTTGATCATCTCTTCACACCAAAGGGGTCTTCATTTGAAAAGAAATGAACAAATGCAAGAACTATCACAAGGACCTCCCTGTTAGCTAATTATTAGTGCTGTGTATATGTGAGTGAGATTTAAAAACAGTACCTGAAGGATCAATGTAATCTTATTTATCAAGTTCCTACAAGGTTTCTACCATCAAATTAAGATGCCTTATACATTGGCTGTTTAAGAAGAAAGTACTACAGCACTTATTTATGTATTCGGTACACTCTCATGGCCCCTTTCTTATTATAGAACAGAGGTTAAGTTCTGGGGACAAACATGCTTTTAACATTCATTCCATATGAAATCCAGACTACTTCTATCAGCATTGCTCCCTCAAGGTTCCTGTGTGCAGATCTTTTAAGAAATAGTTTTGACCTATCACACGTGATTGGGCTTTGTTTTCTTAAAGAATCTACCTAAAGAATTTGGATCCTACATCCTGTGTAGTGTTTCTTCCTCTTCAGGTGAGCCAGAAAAGAAGAAATTTGGAGCCATATTGGATCATCTTGTTATAGAGGTCTTTCAGCAAGATTTGAAGGTCTCGACTTGCCTCACTGTTGGTCCCACGAGGTTCAGCAGGGGCCATGTAAGTGTATCACATCCAGATCTAAAAGATACATAACTGCATGGGTCTACAGCCTCTTATCACCACATATTCTTTGGGTTTCCCTTGAGCGACTACACTTCCAGTGCCAGGCTTTTCCTTTCAGTGTGGCTGCTGCACCACTAATATTCACCAAACTGGGTGGCAGTTTTAGCACCTTCATTCTAGAGAAATGGATCTCTGCCAGTTCATACCTTGATGACTGACTCAAAACCCTTCCCTGGTTGTCTGCTCCCCTACCTCCCACAAATTTAGTGATTGAGGTCTTCTACAACTAGTCCCTTGATCTTTATGTGAAAGAGTAATCTCTCTTCCTAAAGATTCCCATTATAGATGACTTTCAATACTCAGTTGGGCAAGGTCTTTGCCTTCTAAGAGAGGGTTTAATAAATTAAGAAGATGGAATGAGATCTAAAGCTAAGCAACACCTGCTATACTGGACATCCTGGTTACTTTTGAACAGATTCCATTCTCATCTTTTAAGCATCACTTCTTGGTAAGAGGACACACTGAATAAAGTCACTAAACAAAATGTTGGTGTTCTGAGCAGAAGAGGTTTCTATAAAGATCGGTGACATTTTTTATTGGTTTTGGAGAGTTGGGTTAGAAATGGTTAACACCCCCCCCCCACCATTTCCCTATTTAGTGCTGATTATAGACCAGAATTTTAGGGCTGTTGTTAACTTAAAGCAGTGTTCTTGTTTTCTCCAATGCACTTCATCTCTTTGGAATGGTCACATAGATCCCAAGAACCTGGAGACGTCATTCTTTTTTGTAAATTTGACTTCTAAAGCACAAGCTGGTGTGGCTTCAGCTTGTCTGCAATTTCTCTGGGTCTTTAAAGGCACTGATTCTAGCTTTTTCTTCTATTCAGTAAAGCTCATGTGGTTCTGGGTAGTGCAGAGTTAACAGTATGCAGAAAATCCAAAAAGCTTAAAATTCGTAGTGTTGCAATTGCTTGACTAACCCTGTGATATGTAAACTCACTAATCTGGATTGGTGGGGTACAGTAACAAAAAATTACCCTTTTCACAATTGCCAGCATAATTGATGTGAGGGAACCAACCATGGAAGTGAAACTCAGCTCAAAGATATTTCCCACCATAGTATTTGTATTCCTTTCCAGCCTGTCTGTTGTTAGATTTTCAAACAATACATTTGGATTGTTGTAAAAGTCCCTGCTGGAAAATTTATAAACAGTACATTTTTTTTTATTATGGTGCAGTAAACAAAGAAGTTAATTTAAAGTATCTAGTATACAAACTTTCTTCCAAACTATGTCTAGAGACTTTCCTGGTACAACAACTTAGAAGAAGAAAAAAGGAAGGAAGAAAATAATCTGGAATCCTAAAACCCTCTTTAAAACCTAGGGATGGGTTTTCTTGGTTGAAATATTATGCAGATAGAAGCAGACTCTCCCAGCACTTCCCAATTAACCTCCAGATAAACTGTGTTAGAGACTGAGTTTATAAAGACTTTCCTGTGCTTTGTGTTTCAGGAAAGTCGCAATTCAAAACAGACAATAGATGACTTATTATTTACATTGTAACAAATATCAGTGCAATAATTTGACAATTGATTATATGCTTTTCATATAGGACATCTAAATCTCTTAGAAATTAGTCTCCTCCATGGAAAAATAATCTGTCACGTGATGATGATAGAAGTCTTTTTTGTATATAAATTGCCAAATGGTCCAGAGGGATCTCAACTCACCACTTCTGTGTGCAATTGCACATCTGCAATCACTTGCATATGTGTGTATGCATATGATAGGTTTTATCCTAATTGTGCTTTTGAATAGATTTGCACACTCAAATTCTGTAATTATGCACATTCTACTGAGGACAGAAGAAGTCCAATGGAGTGCTTAGGCCCTGCTTACTTTCCACAAAGCAGGGATTTGGTTCCCTGTTAGGATCTTTTACAGGACAAAATAATGAGGCAGGACTGGATACTGACAGTTCAATTAGACTCTGAGAGAGAACACTATGGTTTCCCAACATTTCATATTATAGAGCATCTCTTAGTAGTGAGGCAATCTCATGATTACTCTTTCCAAATCAAAGTGAATTCCTCCCACATACAATCAGTTTCCCCGCCAAACAAAATCCATTCCACACTTTCCCCCCACATACACATTCAAAATAAACTCCCACTGCTGTTGATGTTTCCACCCCCATGAGCCCCACACGGGTACAATTTTCCCCCATGCTAAAACTCAAGTTCAATCAACCTACTACCTTCAGGCGTCCTGGTTTCTCTATGCCTACTCGCCTCACTATTCCCCTACCCCAAATCTCTCTTTAGGTACCTGACTTTTTTTTTTCTAGATACCTTGGTCTGGCCTCCTTTCTCTTATCTACTTTTTTACCCCCATCTACCTCCCTTCTCACAATAGAAGTTGAAACCAGATTTTGCCAACATTCCTTCTCAGCCTGACTTTTCATGTGGTGGTCTCAATGGCTCCTTCTTGTGGTAGCTATCCCCTTAGTAATCCCAGTAGTTTCTTTGTCATGTGATAGCCTCAGAAGTAATCTCTCTGGTGGCTCCCTAGGTGGTGTTGCAGTGAGATTTCGGGCAGCAGCTCCTTCAGGTAGCAGATCTCTCTGATGGTAGCTCCTCCATGACCTTGTAGCAGCAGCTTCCTCCTTTTATGGAGCAACAGACCCTACTGGCATCTGTGGTTCTATGCTTTTAGCTGTCCTGGCAGCAGCTGCACACAAAGGATGGAGCCAGGATCATCATGAGGCTGCGCAGCTCGTCATGTGCCACTGGAAAAGGCTTTTAGACCACAGTTCAGGAACATCTGGAAAACATACAACCCTCAAGTTCTTGGTTCTCTTTCTTACTTGCTCATCAAGAAGGAGGAATTCACACGAGGGTGTGAGAAGGTAGAGCAGCACATCCAGGGTTCCCAGATCTGTGTTGTATCCTTAGGTGGGGACTGAGTCTATTTATTGAAGACTGAACCTTGCTGACAAACTACCTTCCCCCCCCCCACTGCTGAACCAGTGAATGCACTTCCAACTTCTATGAATTGTTTTAAAATCTTCAAACAACTTTTTTTCCCCCATACACTGGCACCAACCAATCCAGAGGCACTTTGCTAAAACTATATTTGTCATCAAAGCACAGTGGTGTGTTTACCCACGTGCTGCCAAACTTCAAGTCTGTCTCATTCACACAGTCCTCTTGTAGCTATTTCACTCTCTTCCTAAATTACTCACATACCCAAAACCTGTTTTGGGGTCTCACTGAGGTGGCTCAAAGTAGTAAAGTTATTCCTCTTGATTTTTACTTTTTACTACTTGCATTTTGTAGCATTTTGTTTCCCTTCTTGCAGGCTTCATTTTCTTGCCTGTTTCATTACATTGATCAGAAGCCCTCAGTCTTCCAGTCATTGCTGCTTATCTTACTGCTTCAGAGTTGTACTGCACTCAGCTTTGGCTGAGGTTAAGCAGTCAACCTTGGACTGCTACCCAGAATCACTGTGTGGATTAAAAATGTCAGAATAGCTATTGGCTTCAAGAACAGTTTCATCAGTAAAAAGCAGAAAGCCTGTTTCCTCATCATTGCTGAAAGCTAGTATGATTTTGCTTAATGTCAGGAAACTGCACCTTCTCCCAACTACTGCTCTCTCCCTTCTCATCCAAAAGGACACCAGATGTGGTAGTACTCTCTACTGTGTCAGTACTCTCTACCCCTGCCACATACTTCCTTTTGAACCTGGAGTGGGGATTCCCAGAAAGAAAAATAATATAGACCAGTGGAGACCCAAGAGCTAGACCTCAAGTCTACAGGCAATAAGTTAGCCAATCAGTTGCTTAAGTTAGTACTGCTGCCTATTCAGTATTTCACATCTGACTGTAGAATATTCAATGACATGTCAAACCAAAACTCCTTTCTTCTTCATGGATTTCAGTATCCCTGCCCTATAGGTGTCTGCTCTGTTTCAATCTCCAGAGGTTACTGCTCCAAGGTGTAATCAAAAGCTGTACTATTTGTGAAGCACATGTTCTCTCCTTGAAAACACAAGACTCCTTGGTGCTAACTAGCCTGAACTCTTTGACCTCCAGAGGTCAAAGTCCACCTGTTTCTTCCCCAAAAGCTTGAACACAAGTCTCACTTAGTGAATAGGGGTTTTTTGTGTAGTGGATATTTTGAGACTTGACCAGTTATTTGCTGGAATTACATGAGTGTAGTGCCTTTAAGTATAAGAGAGCCTAGGGCAAATGTTTTGTTTGTATAATTCAGGATGGATTGATTTAAATCAAAACTAGTTGAATCACTGATTTTAATAATGATTTAACTCAACAAGCAGAAAACCTAGATTTAAATAATAGATTTTAATCATATTGTGCATTTGTACTTTTTTAGGTATTTTCCTAAAGAAAGGTTGAGTCTCGTTAATTGGTAACTATTAAAACATGTTGATTTTGCAAAATCAACATAGCATTTACACTAAATTTGGTGCTTCCTTTTGCTAATCAGGAGGATACACCATACACATACATACACACTCTTTAAGTAATTATATATCATATTTATTCAGATTCCTAGTTTTTACATTTTTATTATGTTAGAAAATGGTGAATGATGCATTCCTTATTAACTAGATGATTAATTTTTTTACTTGTGATTATTGTGTCAAGCACAATTTGGATAGAAATTCAAATTCCCTTAAAATGCACAAAAACAGCATTTTAGTTTTATGCACTAAAAATATTAACTTACGTGTTTGAATAAGAAAAAAATGTTTATCAAAACATGTTTTGCAGTTAAAACTGATTAAAGGAAGTATTTGTAGTTAGTGAAATTAACTGATTTGGGGTCACCATGTCCTTCAGGATTTTAGAACTAGTAGATCATACTCTCTCACACCTAGATTTTATTCATAGATTGGGAAAAGGAGAACAAGCTTTCCTGCCTTTTTTAACTCCCAGTTTGTTTCTGAACTTTGAATGAACTAGTCATTGAACTGAAATAGGTTAATAAACTGAAATGAAGAAAATATTCTCTCTGCAGCTGCAGAAAAGGCTACTGCTATCTAAAGCTGGTTTAGCACTTCAGAAAACTCTGGTTCCAGGTGCTTAGTCAGTGACTTCCTCTTTTTCAGTGGTTTGACTTTCTTTGAAACTTGGGAGCAAACATGTAATGTTTATATTATTTTTTGTATTTAAATAATTTAAATAGATCATAATAAGTTGTCAATTTCAAATTTATTTTAAATTTTTTTTTAAAATAAACCTCTTTAATTTAAATAAAAATCTGTTTTACGTAACATCTGATTTTTAATTTTTTAAAATAATTTTTAATCTATGCTGGTATAATTTGAGATAAGTGCTAATCACATTTGTCTTGCCAATGTTTCAGCTCGGTGCCTTCACATTTCATTTGGCTTAAATAATCCATGAGAACCTCTGGACTTTTGAACGTACACAAGTTGTTCACACAGTCTAACCAGAAAAAGATCCTCTACCATAGGAATTAAGGAATCAGATGATATATCCCAGCTGATGTCTTAGGGCTGGTCTACACTTACCCCCCAAATCGAAGTAAGGTACGCAAATTCAGCTACGTGAATAACGTAGCTGAATTCGACATACCTTACCGCGGTTCAGACGCGGTCCACACGCGGCAGGCAGGCTCCCCGTCGACTTCGCGGTACTCCTCTCGCTGAGCTGGAGTACCGCAGTCGACGGGGATCACTTCCTGGTTCGATTTATCGCGTCCAGACCAGACGCGATAAATCGAACTCGGAACTTCGATCCGCAGCCGTCGAACTAACTGGTAAGTGTAGACTAGCCCTAAGATCCTCCCAAAATGAAATTCCAAAAGGGGTTGACTCTCTTCACTTCACCCACTTTCCTCAGGATAATCCTGAGCAATTGATGGGCCTTGTAACATTCCCTAACGGTCATATGTGCTCACTGAAATGAGATTTGAACTCTGACTCTGCAACTAAGCAGGAAAAGTAGTACAGAATAGGATGTAGTGGCTGATCCTGATTTGAATAATGTATTAAATTAAAACCATTGGATGTATTTATATTGTTATGAGCTGGGTGAATCCTTGTTGTGGTTGAGTTAAAACCTAATTCAATCTGATATGTGAACACACCCTTAATTTGAAGAGAGAGTTTCAGGGGCCACACCAAAAATAAGGCCTAATGGAGTCTGCCCAGAAACTAGTACGATGTTGTCTCTCAGAGAGAGAGATCGAACAGTGAGAGAAAGAGGGGGAAGCAAGAAAGTCAAGCAGAAGCCTGTGGGCTCAGTACGATTTTGAGAAAAGCTAGAAAGAGAGATTTTGCATCTGTTGGCTAAAGAGCTGTGAGCTAAAAAACTGCTCCTTTTTGTTCTTAGTTTCTCCTGCATTTGGAGAAGCAGGACTTTTTTACATTCCTTGTAAATACATGATTGCATCAAACAGAATACCGGACTTCCATTTTCCAACTGAAAATGCTCCAGGGCATAGGCGCAGACTCCGCGGGTACTCAAGGGAAAAAAATGGTGGGTGCTGAGTGCCCACCGGCAGCCCCCTGAGCAGCTCCTTCTGCTCCCCCCAGTGCCTCCCACGTGCCGGCGGCCCCGCCAATCAGTGCCTCCTGCCCACCATGGATCAGCTGTTCCACGGTGTGCAGGAGGTGCTGGGGGGGGTATGGGGTGGAGAGGGTGGGGCGTGCTCGGGGAGGGGCTGGGAAGATGTGGGGCGGGAAGAGGCAAAGGTAGGGCCTTGAGGGAAGGGGTGGAGTGGGTGCAGGGCCTGGGGCAGAGCTGGGGGTCAAGCACCATCCCACCCTCCACGGCACATTAGAAAGTCGGTGCCTCTGTCCCAGGGCCCTGAAATTTGACTAGCTGCTCAGATCAAAAAGGGGCATCAGTATTATGCCCCAAACTACTACTTTAAAAGTTGAATACATGGGCCAGTAACAAGGATGCCAGTATCTTTTGTACCGACTGCTGCTCTTGGATGTAAAAAAAAACCCCAAAGCAAATGGAAGGCAGGTTATGAAGTAACAATTTACACCCCCAATCCTGCAAATTGCTTCAACCAGGCAGAATCCCATTGATGACATTGAGACACTGAACAGATGCAGGGGTTTAGAGTAACTTGCACAATTAATGTCTGAAAGGTTAAATTAAAAACCTTATTTGCACTTAATATAAATCATACCAAAGGATTTGTTTTTGACAAATAGCTAATTAATGGGACTATTTTAGTAGAGTGTCTTTAAGTGTGTTAAAGTAGCTCTTTAAATTAGTTGTTCCCTTAAAAATACAAGCACTTTCAACTACATCTGCAGTTACCTCCTTTAATAGATAGAAATCATGAGTCATACATCTATTGTATAGGGATTCAATTTGGACACTCCTGTATTCTTCACTAAACATTACAAAGTGGAAATCTTATCTTGCTGGAAAGGTCCTAGAAGGCTTCGGATCTTTCCTTATGTTTATTCGTATTTACTTCCAGCTTTTTCCAAGCACTGGAATATATATATTGTAGAGGAATAGTCCTTCTATTCAGGGGGATAGAGTAGATGACCTACTTTTTTTAAGTTATTGTTAGAGATTTCTTTCTTAGAGATTTCTGACCTCTGGATTGGTGGATGTCAGCAAATGAGAACAGGACAATATTTCATCAACTGGAAACTTGTGTTCTGATAGCTTAAATGGCCACAGATTTGAAGCTGAGAATGCTCCTTCTGGAAGTGAATATTTAGTGCTTTTTCTTTTTTCAGTGAGCATCTACTTTGGAAATTGTACACTTAGAGAAGCTGACACTCTGTTTGTTGTATGTTCATTAGTAAAATCTTGTAAATGGTTTTGGCAGATGGTACCTAAGGATTATATTGTAACAATTTTCCAAAGCCATTTTCTGTTAAGATTTTTTTTTAAACAACTCTCAAAAACTGATAATATATACGAACAGAGCACAAGTACTCCAAGAGCTTACTGTAAATGTGTGAGTTGCCTATTCTGTTTTTCCGTTGGATTGTTAACTCTAAGAAGTTGGAGAAAGAAGGGCCTCCCCGCCTCTTCCACTCAGAGTTCCTGTTTCCATCTAAACCTTTTGTGGAGACTCTAAATCATGTATTGAACTTCTTGATTTAATACAGTATTGAACAACTTCACAGATTTTGTGATACTTGGTCAAATATGTCTTATTAATCACAGAATACATACACGCATAAAGTTTGACTTGGTTGTAGAGATGTCATTTTCATGACATTTCCTTGTGCAGTTTTATTTCAGAAGTGCTGGTCTCCTCGACCCCCTTTTTTACAGATGGGGAACTGAGGAACAGGGAGACTAAGCGATTTGCCCAAGGTCACATGGGAACTCTGTGGCAGAGCAGGGAATTGAACCTGGCTCTCCTGTATCCCAGGCCAGTGCCCCAACCAACTGGTCCCTCTTTCCTCTCTATTAAACTGTATAGTAACTCTGGGGGCGGGAGGGGAGAATCTAAATTTCTAACTACTAATGCAAGGAATATCAGGAAGAGAAATCATTTCTGTAACTGTCACCATAGAAGAAGGATTAAAGTGTAGCTTTTCAGTAATTAAGCTGTAAACTATCTTATGCTTTACATTATAATAAGTAAGATTGCCCTGTCCTCTTAGGGCCCAATCCTGCACAATATAACTCCTGTAGGCAGTCCTGTTGACTTCCATGCGAGTATTTCCAATGCTAAGGGTTTGCAAGATTTGAGAGTATGTCTATAGTGCAGTTAAAAACCCGTGATGGGCCCATGCCAGCAGACTCAGGCTTGCTGGGCTCAGGCTTGTAGGCTGTTTAATTGTGGTGTAGACTTTCAGGCTAGGGCTGGAGATCGGGTTCTAGGACCCTGTGAGGTGGGAGGGTCCTAGAGCCCAGGCTCCAGCCAGTACCCAAGCATCTATGCCACATTTCAACTGCTCCTTAGCCTGAGCCCTGCAAGCCTGAGCCAGCTGATAGTGTCCAATTGCAGTGTAGACATATCCTGAGACCCTTAGTCTTTTTGTGTTCTGGACTACTTGTTCTAACTGGATGGGCAATCTCTTATTAGCAAAGTGATTCCAATGCTTAGATACCTTTTTAAAAGTAACACTTAATATGAAGAATGACATGGAAAAGGCCAGTGCAGTCATGTTACTCTTTTTAGTCATTTTGGGGCAGCTGTGTAAAACAGGCTGTTTCCATTTATTGCACTAAGGAAAATTGGCAGCTCATAGCACTTTGTATTCAGTGGTTACAGTAATAGGGAGCCTAATCTATCAGAGGGTCTGCACAGAGATTTAGACATTCCAACACTGAGCATTACAGCACCTAACTGTTAGGTGCCTAGAAAATCACAGGAACAACACTGTGATCCACAAAGCCGACCAAGGCGCCTAGCTTGCTATACGTAGAATAGGAAGAAATAGATGCCTTAGAATGCTATCCACAAGAGGAAGCACACTAGTCACAGAGCTGCCTAAGCTAGCCAAAGGGAGATGCTAACCAGAGGCTGTTTGCTAAGCCCCACCTCTCTCTCAAAGAGAGGCTCATAAGTCTGTGGTGCAGGGAGATGCCTATCTCTGCTTAGCAATCCACAAACAAGAACCAGCCACCTGGAGTCCAGCATCTTAGATACCTAAAACATTCTCTGCAGGAATGAGTTAAGTGCCTGCCTGGCTCCACACAAAACAGGAAGCTGGTGTGTGTAGCCACCGTACACTTTAAGCCCAGTGCTTAGAACGCTCACCTGGAATGTGAGAGAGCAAGGTTCAATTCTCCCCTCTCTGCCAGAGGGAGAGAAAGATTTGAATAGGGGTCTCCCACCTCTCAGGAGAGTGCTCTAATTGCTGATAGTCTGATGTAGGCTTCCTTAATCTCTCCTGTTGAAGCTCTTCCTCTGTGGATAAATAATGAAAGAGTGATTGGAGCAGAGGGACTGTTTTCACGGTCTCGCTTTCTTGTCTGTTCCACTATGAATAAATACTCAGTCATTGGGCCAGAGAGAGACATGATCCAAATTTTTTTCTTGGAAAAGTGAAAGAATATTGGGAAGGCAAAGTTATTTTATGATTTGCCAAACAAAAGACTTCACTTAAAAAACATCCAAATAATCTAATTGTACAAGTGCAAAGGATGTGCAAAGGATCACCAACGGAAACCTGGCAAGGAAATAAAGTTCTACCCATCCTTGCAACTGTGGCTTCACATTCCCTCATTACTTCTCCCACCAGACAAGAAGAGTAGCTTAGAGCTGACGAGTCAGGAGACAGTGGGCTGAATTTCTGGCTCTGCCACAGATTCCTGTGTCACTTTGGGCAAGTCACTTAATCTCTTTCCTTCAATTCCCACTCTGTAAAAGAATACTTCCTTATTTCCCTGGAGTGCTGGGAGAATGACCAAAGAATGTACACCACACTAACAGGATGAGGGACTGTATTCGGAGAAACGGTGACTCTGAAAAAGACTTGAATCGTGGTGGATAATCAGCTGAACATGAGCTCCCAGTGTGAGGCTGTGGCTAATGTGGCTAGTGTAGAAATAGGGGTATATTGAGTCAGAGCAGGGAGGTTATTTTACCTTTGTATTTGGCACTGGTGCAACAGCTACTGGAATCTTGTGTCCGGTGTTGGTGTTCACAATACAAGAAGGTTGTTGATGAATTGGAGAGGGGTCAGAGAAGAGCCACGAGAATGATTAAAGTTTTGGTAAACATGCCTTTTAGCAAAAGTTTCATGGAGCTCAGTCTATTTAGCTTATTAAGCAGAAGGCTAAGAGGTGACTTGATCAGTCTACAACTACCTACATTTGATAACTACCCAAATTTGATAATAGAGGTTTTTTTAATTAGCAGAAAGAGATATAACAAGATCCCATCACTGGAAGTTGAAGCTAGATAAATTCAGACTAGAAATAAGGGGCAAATTTGTAATGTTGAGGGTTTATAACCATTGGAACAACTCACTAAGGGTTGTGGTGGATTCTCTATCACTGGCAATTTTTCCACTGGATATTTTTCAAAAAGACATGATTTTAGTTCAATCCACAGCTACTGGACTTGAAGCAGAAAATAATTCAGGGAAGTACTATGGCCTGTGTTATGCAGGAAGTCAGACTAGAATGATTTATCTATTTTAAGTATTTATATAGTCCCTATCACCATAGTATCTGAGCACCTCACAGTTCTTAAAGTATTTATCCTCATAACATCCCTGTGAGGTAGGGAAGTACTGTTAATCTCCCCTGGGCACTGGGCTTCCAACTCCAAGTTCTTTGCATATCCTTGCTCTTCAGATATCCATTCTGGAGCACCCATGTTTCTCCCAGTGCATCCACACAACCATGTATCCCCTATTAACTAACCTTCCTCCCTGGCACCTCATGGTCTATGTGAGGAGTAGAGAGTGTGATTTGGGGAAGCAAGCTGGTGGCACCAGAGAACAATAGTATCTGATGGGCTTTCTTTGCAGAGTAGATGTACCATCACACCAAGTCTTAGAGCCCTGGTCTGTTGACTCGGGCTCACACGGCTTGGGCTGCAGGACTAAAAATATCAGTGTAGACATTCCTACTGCGACCCTCATCAGGTTTCAGAGCCAAGGCTCCAGCCCGAGTCTGAATGTCTACACTGATATTTTGAGCCCTGCAGCCTGAACCCTGGCAGCCCACGTAAATTGACCCAAGCTCTGAGACTCGGCACTGCAGTTTTTTCTTTGCAGTATAGACATACCTGTGGTGTAATCTCTGCGAGTGGAGATGGAAGTTCTTGGGTCTTGAGTGTTTAGCTAGAGTAACAGGGCACAATTTTTGAAAAGGAGCATTTTAAAAAGTTTCCTTTGCAGAAATTAGTAGTTATTTTACTAAAATAACTTATTTGTCCTCAGAAGAGTTATTGTGCCAAACTGAGACTAAAATCAATGATGAAACTGAATTAGAAGGATTTAAATTCTTTTTCACTGCTTATGCATATCTCAATGTACTCTTAGTTATAGAGTTGCTACTTACTTACACTTTCATAGTAACTAAAACATGGATTTCTTCAGTGTTCTAGAATTTTAAAGGCATTGTCACTTTATTCAAAGAGTGATATTGGTTCTTATAGGAAATCTATTATACTTCTTTGGAATACAATGTTATAATGATACAGAGAGTGGCAAATAATACACATGAAAGACTCAGGGTGTTAAGTGTATACAGTTAAAAAAAATTAGATGCAAGGGAAATAATCTGTGTCTTCAACTACCATCAAGGTACAGTAACAGTATAACTTAAGGGAGGGAGATATAACTTAAAGAGGGAATCTATTTCAGAAAAGAGTAGGACAGGAAACCCCTGGCCTGAAAATGAGGAAAGGAAAGCTTCAGCTAGAAATACGAGTTCAGAAATTGGGTAAGAGTTCACAGGAAGAATTTTAGGATTCAGATTAAGTGTTCCTAGTTGTATGAGCAAATGAGGAGTGACAGATATTAAAAGAAATTCTTGAGTCATAGCGATGTCCAAGAACAGGTTAGAACAATCTGTCAGTGGAACTATTGTAGTCAAATAGTCCTACAATCAACACACGTGTTGGGTCAAACTGGATGATCCAAAGGTCTTATTCAGTTAAGATCCAATTTGTAAAACAATCATGAATATTTTGTTGTCCAGTTAAGAGGTGTTGGGTGACTATTGTAGAAAGTTAATCTCTTTTTACTTCCAACATTCAGAGTAGGTAAATTATCGTTCACCCACTGGTCCAGATGTCATGATGGAACAAGCACAAGAATTCCCACAGCAATTGCTTGTCACATTTTCCTGTCAGTGCTTTAAAACAGTTGACATTATCATTAACCTTTTCCTCCCCCTAGATAGTGCCCTCCATCCCTGAGAGAATGGTTTCTCTTTAATGATTCTTGTTCAGAAGTTTATTGTATTTCAATATGAACTTGATTGTTTTTTAATGAAGGAAGCCTGAATATATTGAGTACACTCATTAATTCCAAAGATAGGTGGTGGGTGAAGGAGGGGGAAAATCAAATGTTATAGCCACTAATCCCTTACTGTTTGTGCTCTATATCGGAGATCCCAACTAAGTGGTACATTACTAACTTGCCAAGAATGAAGGCAAGGCCTAATTTTATTTAAAATGGAACTTATTCCTACCTGCTTTCAGTGTTCAGAGGTGGTAGCTGTGGAGACTATATGTCCAATTGTGCAGTGCTCTATCGTAACCGGAGTGTAGGCTACTCATACATGCATGAACTAAGAAGACCACAGTGAGTGGACATGTTGCCTCTAGCCAATTTTGGGGGAATTTTTAGGTTTTTTTTTTTTTTTTTTTAATGAACTTCACTAATATGGCTGGTTTGGTATTGTATTAAGAACTCAGAAGTACTGGCAGGAGAAGCCTAAGAGTATGTGTATGCTGTGTTTTTAAAAACTCACAGCAGCGAGACTAAAAGCCTGGGTCTACAGTCTTGGGCTTGTGCTATGGTGCTAAAAATAGCAGTGTAGACTTTACTGGAATGTGGGCTCTGAAGCTTAAGCAGGGGGTGGGCTTCAGAACCCAATCTCCAGCCTAAGCCTCAACATCCATCCTGCTATTTTTAGTGCAAGCTCTGTGAGCCTGAGTCCATAGACCCGGGCTCTGAGACTCGGTACCGCAAATTTTAAAACGGAATGTAGACATATCCTAAAAGGCATAACATTGGTAGATAAAGTAGAAAGAAGGAATCTGTACCTTTCTGTAGGAGTATCTCAGGCCACTAATCCATTTTTTTGCCTGACAAACAGGTGGCAGAGGTAGAGAAAGTGGACTTAATTTGAATTACATTTCAGATAACTTTTTTAATTAGAAAATACTAAGGGTTTGATCCCACTCCCATGAAAGTCAGTGACAAAGCTCCTATCAGTGGATGGGATAATCAGTGGAAGAATAATCATGCCCCAGTCTTTATGTAGTAAGTCGTGTGGATATTAAAAATAATATTACTCCTTTTTATTTAATAGGGTGCAGTTGTAGGCCACCATTTATCACTTTCCTTGTTTAAGTGTTTATTGTGAATAAACTCTATGCTAATATAAGCATGATTCTGTTTGTGGTATGCTTCCAAATATATTTTTCTTTGCTAACAAGCAATCTCACTTTCCATCTTTCAGCTTTTCTGGGAGAAGAGGCTACAAGGCCTAAGTGCATCTGATGTAAGTGAACAAATTATAAAATCCATGGAGCTACCTAAAGGTCTTCAAGGTAGTGTATGCCTTTAGTAACTACGCTATGCCTAGTAAGCAGAATGTATATAAAAAAAGATCATGTTAGCTTTTCAGATATTCTTAAACTGTTACAGTATGTATCTCCGACTTTGATTTACTTTAGTAGCCCTCAGATCTTAACATGTGCTTGCTGGCAGAAACACCTGTCTCCTCAAAAGGGTTTTCTCTTTTATCAAGTTACTAACTTAATTAATATAAAGAACATTTCAGAGTTGTACTCTTTTCTTGGCACAAATGCAATTGATGTGAAATTCAATAAGTTATAGGTCACAGTTAGTAACTGTTTATTCTACCACATTGGAGACATCTATAGGAATTTGAAAGAGTTGTGAAAGACTTCACTACTACTTGCCAGCATTGGCTTCGTTCCTTGTGGCACTGAAGTAAAGAGAATTGAGATACTTGTATAGATATTAATGTTAAAAGCTACAAAGAGAAATTGTATTTCAAGACCAAATGTTACATTAATAAGTGTACTCGAAGACAAGATAATTGCTGAAGAAGGAACCCAGATCATTAAATTGCTTGACCTTCTTTGAGGAAACTGTAGCCAATTTGAAAGTTAGCACTTTACAAATAGCAAATATAGTAGATATTTTGTTTTTATTTACTATATATTAAAATTGCATTAACAGGATTTCAAAGTCATTTGTTAAATTCATAGTCATTATTGCCATTAGATATGTGGTCTTAAAGTGTATGCTCATACATCTGGATGACATCTTATACATAGGAGAAAGTCTGCCATTTAAAGTCATACATGTCTTGTGTACCTTGTATAGCCATCTGGTTAAATAAATTAATTGTGCTGTAATTTATATTTTAGGAGTTGGCCCAGGCAACAATGATGAGACCCTCTTATCTGCTGTCGCCAGTGCTTTGCACACCAGTTCTGCACCAATCACAGGGCAACTCTCTGCTGCAGTGGAAAAGAACCCAGCAGTGTGGCTCAATACATCTCAGCCCCTTTGCAAAGCATTCATTGTTACGGATGAGGACATTAGGTAAGGGAGTTGAGACATGAAATTTTCAGTAAAATGTACATTTTTGTATACTGAGCTTGCTCTTCATATCTAATGAAAAAACAGAGCATATTCCAAAACATTAAACAGAATCATGTACTTCCCCATTTGAACCTGTTAAGTGTATCTGTTAAACTACAGAATAAACTGGTTGTTTCCTAAATATATTTGTATTTAACAGAATCAAGAAAAACGCTCTTATGGCTAGAGTGCTAGCCCGAGCCTTGGCATACCTGGGTTCAAATCCCTGCTCTGCCACAGACTTCCTCTGTGACCTTGGACAAGTCATTTTGCCACGCTATGCCTCAGTTCCCTGTCTATTAAGTGGGGATAATAGCACTTCCCTACCTGAAAACTATGAGGCATTCAGATACCATGGAAATGAGGGCCCCAAATAAGTACCTTGGATAGATTTTCATCGATAAATTTGTTTGTAAAACATGAATACCCATTTTTCTATATGGTTTTTGAGCCACAGAGGATCTGAGCTCTATTTTAGCCACCATTTAGCTTTTTGCGATATATAAACTAGGCAGGACTGCAAAAGCTGGAGTCTGGGTCCTTTTGCTGGCAAGCTCTTCACTTTGTCGCCTTGCACTCCAGTTTTTCTGATTGACAGAGCTGGGAATCAAATCCAAGAGTTTGGGCTCCCAGTTTTGTGCTCTAACCACTTTAAGCATTTCAACTTCTGGAATTCTGAACATTTCTTCCATCAGTTAAGATGTCTCCTGAATATGTTGAGTAGGGTAGTATAAAACTGATTTTTTTATTTTTTATTTTTTTGGTTAGGAATGATTCATTAATGATTAATTATTCTATTCACTGTCATGCTTTTAATTTCCAAAACAGAGAACAAATATTACGTTCATATAATCTGCATGTGATGTCATTGCCTTTGTTCTGTAGCAGGGATCGGCAACCTTTGGCATGCGGCCCATCAGGGAAATCCGCTGGCGGGCTGGGATGGTTTGTTTACCTGCAGTGTCCATAGGTTCGGCCGATCACAGTTCCCACTGGCCGCAGTTCGCTGTACCAGGCCAATGGGGGCTGTGGGAAGCGGCTGAGGGATGTGCTGAGTTAGAGAGACTAAATGGCATGCTGAAGTCCTCCCAGGGAGCTGGTTTCAAAGCCAGCATGGGGAACTGGAGTTCCTGACTTTCAGTCCATGATCCAGAGCTCTAGCCCATGATGTTTTTGATTATTTTTTTTTTACCCTTTAAGGAACATCAACTTAAAAAATAAGACTTCTCTCTGAAAATATTTTACCTGTTATTGTTACAATTAACACCTAAAATCATACTATAACAGGACTGGGAGAAGATTTTTTTCTGTTTACTTGTCACATTTAACAGCATTTTATTCACAGTAGGGCAGTTTTTCCTGTATTGTCAGTGTGTGAGAGGTGTGTGTGTGTGTGTGTGTGTGTGTGTTGTTGTTTTTTTAACTTAACAAAGGAGAAGATATACTTCTTAGAACAAAATTATAAAATCACGACGATTGGCCGTGAGGATTCAGGGGCAGCGGCAAGTGTAGTAATTGAAATTACTTCTAACTCAACAGTGTCCCTTTTGACTGTTCACTACCAAGCACAGAACGCTTTCTTGCCCATTTGTGTAGGATTATTTTAACTAAACTTTATTACTGCCAGAAATGAAAAACAAACTTCACACAAAGACCATGTAAGAAACTAAAACAGTGTAAAAGGTAGCATCCTAATATAGCTTCTCTGTTATAACACTGCAAAAAAAAAAAAGGTAATAATTCTAAAAACCATAAATTGCATTGAAAACTTAAGGGATGGAGAGAAAAAGCTTTGCTCACACCTGATCAGAGGCAAGTAATGGCTATGAATTTTGCAGACAGAGCATAACAGCTACCTCCACAGAGTAAAATTTTTGCCAATTTGAGCCTTGGGTAACTCTTTATTAGGATAATTACCACCATTACAAAATTATTAGAGGCTATTTACCAGTTATTAGAGCCTACAGAAATTGTAAACACTTGTGTAGATGTGGAATATCCATCCTTATTGTATGTTAGGATGAAGAATATACTGTTTTGTGTGTTTGGGGTGGGGTGAGGGTTGTAAATCAAAAACTGGTCTCAAATGAAAAGGCACTAATTTTGTGGGACATCTTTTGTGCTTCTGCTATAACAGCAGCTAACTGCTATTTCTAGAGCTGTGTACATTTTTGCTGACAGAACAGATACAGCAGTGCTGGTACATAAACAAGAAAGTAAATCAAATGGAGCTGTATTGACCTTTGCAGTGTGGAAAAAGTGAGGGGGGAAATCATAGAGGAAGTTCAAACAACACTGTAGTGTGGTCATGTACAGTTATTTGGACCAACATTTGCCTAAAAGAACACTTTATTTTGTGTTCTTCTCTGTATCTATAGAATAAAGTGTATAAATGTAAAAACATGCTAGGCCCATTGTATAAAAAGCTAGATAGTTGATTGTTTTGTTTTTTTGTACAATCTATTTAAAGTATGTTCAGAGTTTGAAACTGTTGATCTTGGATTGCTCTGTTATTTAGGTGTGACATGGTTTCTTGCTGTAACACAGGGATCAGCAACCTTTCAGAAGTGGTGTGCCAAGTCTTCATGTATTCACTCTGATTTAAGGTTTCGCATGCCAGTAATACATTTTAACGTTTTTAGAAGGTCTCTTTCTATAAGTCTATAATATATAGCTAAACTATTGATATATGTAAAGTAAATAAGGTTTTTAAAATGTTTAAGAAGCTTCATTTAAAATTAAATTAAAATGCAGAGCCCTCCTGACCGGTGGCCAGGACCCGGGCAGTGTGAGTGCCACTGAAAATCAGCTTGCATGCCGCCTTTGGCATCTGTGCCATAGGTTGCCTACCCCTGCTGTAGCATATTTGCTACAGTTAAAATTAGTATAACTTAATTGTAATTTGATTTTTGGAAGGTTTGGCTTCTTCATATTCCCCCAGCCATTCACATTCTTACAGTTTCTGTTCTTCAGTGTAATACTTTCCTACCTCCTCTGCCCACCACATACATATACAAATAGCTGTGTTGTGTGGTTCTAGTTAAGAAAAATAGCCACCAGAACATCTGTTCAATGACCTATGTGTCCTGTCTTGCTCCACAAAAGCTCCTAGGGTGAAATTCTTGCTCCATTGAAGAGTGGCAAAACTCCCTTTGACTTCAGTAGAGCCAGTATTTTGCCTCCAACCTGTACTTTCTTTCTTTCTTTCTTTCTTCTTTTTTTTAAAGAGGAATTCATTGAAACTGGGAAAGGTATTTATTTAATAACAGGCAACCTTACATTTTATTTGATCCAAAGAGAGAAATGCAGCCATATTCGAAACTCAATCCAAAATCCTTAAATTAAAAACAAAGTATCACTTACAAAAGCATTTCAAAGTAGTTATATAACATCTTTAGTATTCAGGACTAAACATTTTTCAGCTTGACTAGGAAACTTGCAGCAAGAATGTCAAGTAACTTAGAGTCAGGGTTTTTACTTTTTCTTCCTGGTGGAAGAGAGTTTTAATTATGAATAATTACAAACTGCTTATGTGTAATTAATATTTCATATAATCACCAGCAGAGGGCACTTTTGCATTGCTGTTCTGCTTTTCCATCTGTACAAAGTACTGATCTTTAAGAAAAAACTTACCAAAGTAAGTGAGCTAAGTTGGCAATTTCCATAAAAGTTTTAATAAATTGGTTTTGAATCCCTGTGTTGCTGCTGTGTTGCTCACCTGTAAGTGCTCGATGTGTATTAAGTCAGCAACTTTATTGTATAATGGATTAACTCAACTCTCATGGCTTTCAAACTATTTGATTAAATCAATAAGCTCTTTGCCATTCCTCGCGATTAAGTCAAGTTGAATCTGTAACTTTTCTGAATGGTTCAACAGACGTTTCAGCTCCGTTAACACTTCTGTGTTTGGCGTAATTTTCATTTGCTCCTCCACAAAACGGAAGTAAAAAGTAATATACTGTGCATGGTGTTCAGTAGCAGCATACCAGCTTCCCCATCTTCACTTACCTGGGTTAGGGGGCAATTTTATAGGAAGATATGAACCCACAGCCTGGACTGTGATTTGCACATTGCTCTTTAAAACACAATTTTCTGCTCAGACAATGTTTAAACACCTTTTTGACTGTTGCCTATTAGCTTGTCAACATCTAGTAAATTGGGCCTCCAGATATCACTAGCATTACAGGTAAGATGAACTGAGTTAGGCATTAATCTCTGAAGCAGTTGATTATAGGATGCGTTATCAGAGATAAATGCACTGATACCATTGAAATCCACCTCAAAGGTATTCAAGCACTTGCAATAGTTTATGCAATGATGTTGTAATTAACAGACTGTAGGTAAATTGGATCAGCGAGGACAGCTTTCAGTTCCAAGTCAGATGTGTCTTCATCATTTAGGCCTTGCAAAACAAATAAAATATGTAACACAACTGATCTTGGGTACCAGTTGATAGGTTGATAGGTTAGTGGCCACGGACACATCCATTTTCTTGTGTTTCCCACCTAGATTGCATTTAGATCTATTCACAATACAACTCTCTATGCTACACATGCATACAGCACTCTATGGTGTACAGGCTGTACAGTTTGCTAAGTTGATTTTTTTTGTATGAAATACATTATATTATATACATTTTCATCTTTAGAGAATATTGAAAAATCACGTTTTGGGGGTATTTTCACGATTTCCATGCACTCTGTGAAACCATGACTTACACCAGGTCTTACGTGTGAGTAATCAATTCTCAGGCCAGCCATGTCTATGGGTGCTACAGCAGCACAGTTACGGCCACTGTTGCGCCCTAGTGTAGGCGCTACCAACAGCAATGGAAGGGATTTTTCCATCGCTGTAGGTAATCCACCTTTCCCAGTGGCGGGATTCTTCTGTCGACTAGCTGTATCTACTCCAGGGGATACGTAGGCATAGCTACGGCGCTCAGAGATGTGAATTTTTCACACACTTGAGCGCCAGAGCTATGCTGACCTAATTTTTGTGTGTAGACCAGGCCTGAGTCAAGATGCTAGAGAGAATTATGAAAATTAGGGTAAAAAGACAGTTTTGCCTCTGCTTTTACATCAGCTTTTCTACTGACCTCTGCTGCTTTGTTTTGTTCTCCTCTTGCTCCCTGTGGAAGAGAGGGGACGTACTTTGGGGAGTGCTAGGGATTGCATCTGTTCAGCTGAGCAGCTCCAGTGACATCCTCACAGGTCTCCTGCTTCCATGTTCGCTTGAGGTAGATTTCTTAGAATCTTTGCCGCCACCGCAAATGGAAACAAAGGCACTGGATCCTCTGTAGATCCATCTAGCACACATTTCTTATGGTCCAGATTGGCTTCTACCTTTGACAAGCTCCAGTGATTTTAGGTATACATTTTTTGTGCAAATGCTTTCCTGCTGAAAAAATGATCTTGTCAAAACTGAAAGTTTTCACAGAAAAACGTCAGCTCTGATGCAAAATTACAGTTTTCTTGTGGGGAAACTTCAAAAAGAAATTTGTTGTTTCAGAGAAACACTTTGGAATTTAAATGAGAAATTTCTTTCATTTTGACTTAAAATGTCATTTTCAATTTGAAAAAACAAAGCAAAACAAAATGACATTCTGATTTTAGTGTCAGTTTTAAACTAAAATTCTTGTTTTGAATCTGTTCAAAAGTTCCCATGGGAAAATGAAAATTTTTCACATAAGAAATTTTAACTGGAAAATGTGGGGAGAAAGAGAAAAATACAGTCTTCAGTGATCAGAACTACTCAAGTGAGAACACTTCCTAAGCAAGGCTGTAGTTATAAGGCATAGAGTGCCATCATCAGAGGATCTGGACAGGCACTGGACTCTGAATGATTCTGCTCTGATTTATATCAGTGAAAATCTGAAGGAAATGGAACTACACCAATGTAAAATTAGTGTAAGAGAAACTAACTGGGCTGGATCTCTTGAATTTCCTGACCTATACTTTGGAGAGCTAGTTCATATTGCCTGCACTTTGCTTAAAAATAAATCACATTAATTAGTATTGTTATTGTACCCAACACTGCTAAAGTCCAACCTAATGTGATATGCTGAGCAGAAAGATATTGAATCAAGTTTTAACAAGACCTTCTTTCACCTACAGTGTGAACTTGACATAAAACGTGAAATGAAGCTTATTGCATCTTAAACTTTTCTAACATTGTATCCATATGCAGGTTGTGGCTTAATAAAGTACCTAGGTTAATGCAGAGTGAGATCTTCATGCCAGGGCCAGAGCAACATAAAGGGTCTTAAAAGCCCCATATCTATCCAGGGAAAGAATCCCCTGGTTCAGGCACTGCAGAAGACAGACAAAAGACTGCCTTTTAGTAACCCCTCAGGAACTGATGGTGGGGCGGAGTCCAGAAGGGGCATGCTAGGGGTGGAACCACAGCACTGAAGCCCATAAGGCAGTATAGGGAGGTTTCTGTAACTTAGACCCCCAGGTCTGTCTAATTTATGCTGGGGGCTCCTCCAGCCTCCAGGAGCAGCCCAGGATCAGGAGGGGGTAGACGCTTTAGTGTCACCCTCCCCCTGGGCTAAGAGTTCTATGCTGTGGCTCTAAGAGATCTGTTTAAATTGGGTTTTGTAACATTCTCTTAAAATTTGCAAAACTCTACAAGGCACATGACAGAATTTCATCCAATTTGTTTTAAAATACTTATTTTTAATAGATGTAAGTTGTCTGTGTATTGGTGGCTTGTTTTCTTAAATGAAACTGAAATTAACACAGCTGTCTGTTTAGCAGCTTCTTCTGTAGCATCAAACCGCTTTTTGAACTAACATTTTTATCTGAAGTCAGAATAGAACTTGAAATAGTTTTGATTAGAGACAATGTCCAGATAAAAACTATACTTTTAAAATCTTGCCTGTTGTGCTAGCACTTCAGTTTATTCAGTTCTGATAATATAAAAATTAAAAAAGTCACTGTACTGTTTTGTTGCATTATACTCAGGTTGAATAATTAAACAAGACCAGTCAATTGTAAGTGTGTTTTTTCACTTTATCGTTTCCAGCTGTGGTGATTAGATTCATGACCTGTCAGGGGAATGTTTGAATATTAACCCCCTTTCATCTAAATTTAAAACTCCAGTAACTATCTGTTTTAAATTGGGTTTTATACAATCTTCTTAACACTTGCAAAACTTAGATTTGGGGTCTTAATTATGTTGATTCCCTTTTAACTTTTGCTCAGAACAAGTTAGATGGGTAATAAAATATATTTTATGGGGTTTAGTAAACTAGTGGCTATTTTAAAAATGTTTTCAGGTGTGGAGTAACATTTAGAACCTAGAGGAATTTTCCCATCAACTATAACTCTCTAAAGTAGAATTCATATTTGTGGACTAAAAGTTTGAACTGTCATCTCAGAAAACATGATTTCTGTAGTGCTTTTAACATCTACTTTAGAAACAAATACTTGGAAGGTGCTCTTTTACACTTGCTGTGGAAGAATTTATATATACACCTCTACCCCGATATAATGCTGTCCTCGGGAGCCAAAAAATCTTACCGCGTTATAGGTGAAACTGCGTTATATCGAACTTGCTTTGATCCGCCGGAGCGCACAGCCCCGCCCCCCCGAAGCGCTGCTTTACCGCATTATATCCGAATTGGTGTTGTATCGGGTCACGTTATATCGGGGTAGAGGTGTACTGGTAAAACCTCAGAAAAAATAATGTAGTCTGGCAGAGCACTTATAGTTCTTTCCTCTGTTCCATATTGTGATAAAGTAGGTTGTGTATTATTGTGCCACAACTGATGAGCCCTGAGAACTTATGCAATTATGTTTTTGAGTGATGGGTCTGTGAGAGCTAAATTGGTGGCTGAATATTTACAGTACACACAAAGAAATCCAAAAAATCCTTTTACCTGGTGCTGTGAAAGTCAGTTTTGTAGTAGGATTCATTACTTCAGCTTTAAAATGTTTCTGTTTAGACTACATACCCTAGCAAAACCTTTTCTTATGAGTGAAGGTTAGGCAAACGTTTTAGTCCTATGTTAATATACACACAGGATTGCTATTGTTTCAAATGTTTGTCACTCTGTTTTTGAAACAGAAAGCAAGAAGAACGGGTGCAACAGGTGCGTAAAAAACTGGAGGAGGCACTTATGGCAGACATCTTGTCGCGGGCTGCTGATACAACAAAAGATATGGATGTGGAAATGGACAATGGAGATGATGCATAAGAAAAGGATCAGGTAAAGCCAGAACTCCAGGTGGCTTTTCTATGAGATAGGAAAACTTTGTACTTATTAGCAGTGTTGATCTTAACAGCCGTTCATCTTAACACTGTCACTGAGTCACCCAGTGGGCACTTACATCTCACTCAAAAGTTGAGCCCTGTTTCATCCCATACAAGTATCAAGGAACATACGTTGTGGCTGACAAAATACTAAATTACTACCTCTACATGCATGCTAAAACACAGAATATCAGAAATATGCTGTCTAGGCTACCAGTGCAACAGAAGAGGAAAATGTGACTCTTTGGCCCAGTCTTGAAAACCCTTACTCATGCAAATAGTCTGTTTGAATAGAAAGTGGGTATTGATGCAAAACAGTGGTCAAATTCTGCAACATTAACATGTAAGGCTTCAACTTATTTTTGAACATTCTACAAAAATTAATGTTTTCTCCATCTTTTTTGGTGAAAATTGCTTGAGTTCATAATTTCCTCCTCCTTGGATTTCATTTGTCCCTAACCATTATCTGACGTACAGAATTTGCAGAATTACAAGGGGCTTACATTTCATTATGTTCTATTTTTTTTTCTTTTATAAAAACGTATTTGGTGTTTTTTCTAAAATAACTTCCCATGCCACAGGACAAGAGGGTTCTAATTCTAGGTCTAGAAGGGACCTTGTGAGGTCATCTAGACCATCCCACTGTGCTGAAGCAGGACCAAGTATATCTAAACCCTCCCTGACAGGTGTTTGTCTAACCTGTTCTTAAAAATCTCAGATGACAGGGATTCCATAACCTCTCCTGGTAACCTATTCCAGATCTTAAATATCCTCATAGTTAGGTTAGATATTAGGGAAAATGTTCTAAATCTCCCTTGCTGCAGATTAAGCCAATTTCTTCTAGTCCTACATTCAGTAGACATGGAGAATAATTGATCACTGTCTGTTTTATAACCGCTTATACATGTTTGAAGACTGTTATCAGGTCCCCCTAGAGGAAACAAGACCTACAAGAAAAAGTAAACCAGTGATATGACCAACTAAGCAGGCATAGTTATGAAATTGAACATAATTAAGACTGATATCATGTGGGTCAATAGAGACTGTACAGGGAAAGTGGATGTAAATATTAATGGAGGACAATTAAACCAGACTGACCAGTTAAAGTATCATGGTGACTGGTTTAGACAGCAAGCTTGAACGTTGAGATACAGTCCAGACAGGGCAGTGCTGGAAGAGTGTGGAATAACATCTCAGGTGTTATTTATGACAAGCATATGCCACTGAAACGGAAAGCCTAACAATATAGAACAATGATTTGCCCCACAGTGCTCTGTGATACAGAACCACGGCAGTAAAGAGATGGCAGGTTCAATGCCTGCAGGTATTTTGAGCTGAGATGTCTCTATGCTATAAAAAGAGTGCTACAAAGAGACAGATTTCAAAGTGAAAGCCTTAGGAGGGAAATCAGAGTCTGTTACATAGGTGACAAAATCCAGCAAGCACAACTTTGCTGGTTCAGACACATACAGAGGATGAAAGAAGAGGATCTGGTAAGTGGCAGGAGAGGGTGGTAGGAAAGAGACCATGAGGAAAGCCAAGGAAGCAATGGATGGATTGCATCAAAGATGATGGTAAGCAGGTAGACCTTAATGCTGCCTTGGACAAGTGAAGATGGCAGATGCTTGTATGAGGACCTAACCCCACATGATAAAGGGAAGAAGAAGAAATCAGGTCCCCCCTCAGTCAACTTTTCTCAAGACTAAACCTGTCCAGTTTTTTTCAGTCATTCCTTATAGGTAGGGCCCTACCAAATTCACGGCTATGAAAAACGCGTCACAGTCCTTGAAATCTGGTCTCCCCCTGTGAAATCCGGTCTTTTGTGTGCTTTTACCCTATACTATACAGATTTCACGGGGAAGACCAGCATTTCTCAAATTGGGGGTCCTGACCCAAAAGGGAGTTGTGGGGGGGAGGGGTCACATGGTTATTTTAGGGGGGTTGTGGTATTGCCACCCATACTTCTGCACTGCCTTCAGTGCTGGGCGGCCAGAGAGCAGTGGCTGTTGGCCAGGATCCCAGCTCTGAAGGCAGTGCCCCGCCAGCAGCAGTTCAAAAGGATACCACACCATGCCACCCTTACTTCTGGGCGGCTGGAGAGTGGCGGCTGCTGACTGAGGGCCCAGCTCTGCAAGCAGCAGCGCAGAAGTAAGGGTGGCAATAACATACCATGCCATCCTTACTTCTGCGCTGCTGGTGGCGGCGGCTCTGCCTTCAGGGCTGGGATCCAGCCAGCAGTCGACACCATGAAATTTTTGTTCAATCTAAATGAAATACTATGATCCTACTTTTCCTCCTTCGCTTAGTTCTACTCAAATCACCTCTTCTAACAAATTTTATAAATATTTTTGTAAGCACTCAGATACTTCTCTGTTGCCTTCTCTTCTTTTCTCCTGCGTTCATTGGAGGCTGTGTAGTTGGGGATAGCTCATCGGCTGTGCGCCTTTTCAAGAGCCTTCAGAAGTGTAGCAAGCAGGCAGGATTTAGACCCTCTCTTTTCAGAGCTATCTTGAGAATTAGCTTTTCCATATCCAGTCTAATAGAAATGACACACTATCCCCACAAAACATGTGGCCTAAAAAACATCTGCAGCTAAACACCTGCAGCTGGCCTGCGTCATCTGATTTGGGCCTTTTAATTGCAGTGTAGACGTTTGGGCTCAGGCTTGGGGGTCCCAAGGGTCGCAGAACCTGGAGTGCAACCCAAGCCCGAACATGTACACCTGAGGTAAACAGCCCTGTAGCCCAAGCCATGAAATCCTAAGTCAGCCGACACGAGGCAGCCACGGGTGTTTAACTGCAATGTAGACAAACCCATAGTGACTCTCTATTCCCCTCCACCCCACTGCTCTCAGCTTGGCAGATAAGTTCAGTTAGAGCAATCCCACTAGGCTGTACATTGTATCTGCAGTGTACACATGCAACCCTCTATGGAAGAAAAGTTATACCTGCTCTACTTAAGAATGGAAACTTTGTTTCTGCTGTTAACGTCTTTCCTCAAAATGGTCCCATCCATCCTAAACGTTCTTCTCTAGAGCATATACCAAAATAGAGTTTCCTTCACTTTTCCAAAGGAGAAGCACTCCCATTTCTCTCGTCCAAAATAGCTTGAATTTATTGCTTTACATGCAAGGTTGTTACTAAGTTGATCTGTACAAGTATTTGCTAAACCCTTTTAGAAATAATTATCCAGAAGGATGACAACTAATTCCCATGTTCCTATTGAGCTAAAATTCTGAAAGTTGGTACTTATTCACTATGGGATCTTGAGTACAGGAAACAATCCAAACTTTGAGATGTGAGCTTTCCTTAAAAAGTAAGCCAAAGAATAAATTAAAAGAATGTAGTCTTGTGTGAGATGGTCACATTGGCTCTGAGCCCTCCAATTTGGAGAAATTTAAAATAAGTCAGTTTCATTTCATGGAGTTTAGTCAAAAAAGTTGTTGAGGCATATTAATACACTTGCTGATGTAGACACTGACAGTCATGCCCACCCAAAGGAGAGACTGCTGTCAAGTAGTTCAACATGTAGCTTAGGAAGTGATCATATTTATTTAAAACTAAAAATCCAAAGTGAACTAGATGGGGTGTGGCATATAGACACTGAGCCACTTCAATGATCTAGTAAACCATTTGAGGACTAGTGGATGGAATTGTTCTGGGAGAGGAAATCATTAACGTTAGAACCATGCTCACATCTGCACGGTAGATGTTGATGCCAACATTCTGCTCTCCTTCATTCACAGCTCTCCCACTAATCAGTGGAGTGTGTGTGCATGTTGCCCTAAGCTTGCACAAAGGCAGACAATTATGTAAAAATGTTATAAAATGTAGGTTTTAACAGTACTTATTATTTACTTATAATATTTTGAGCAGCTAGCACATGTTGGTGCTACATAAATATGAATTTGATTTGGATTGTGTGAGGGGACACTTATCTGGTTGGTCTGCATAATAGACTAGTGGCTGTCCTGCTGCTCTCCAATGCATTGAAATCATCCTAACTAGCTCAGGGTACAGATATTTGCCATTGAATTTGCAGTCCCTGTCAGTTGTCGCTGTTAATAACTTTCCATGTAATGAGACCTTAATTATGTATATTCTAGAGGGTTGACAAATGTAAGAACTTTAGCATTCTTTATATATACAAAACTTCAAAGTTATAGAGTCAAGAAACAAATAGGTCAGTAGTATGAAATTTCTATTGTCTAACAAATAATTATTTTGAAATGGATATTAATGAGGTTATAACATAGACCTATTGTGTTTTATAGTGATGATCCTTATTTTCATTAGTTAATTCTGCAGAAATTTGACTTATTTAAACTTAATAATAGACCTTTTTGTAGTTTCATCAAAAATGGATATGTTGTATATACATAGCTGGCATGCATTCTGTTTTCTTCTAACAGCCATTTTAACTGCAGACTTAAGTAGGATTTTTGAATAAGTGATCAGTTTGTGTATATGGTTGGTTGCTTAAAAACTTTAAACTGGAAGAAAAAGTGCTATTGAGATTAACTTTTATATATTATGTAATATATATAAAAATGGAAGCTATTTATCAAAAAAATGAAAAATTAGGTTAAGGAGCAATTCACTAAATGCCATAGAAATGCAGGTCACATTTAAGAGTATATTCATAAATAGTTTATAAAGGGTTCAATGTTATAAACATGTTATATATGTGAGTAAAGTTAGATGGTTATAAGTGCATCAGTTTAAGGTGGTTATAAGTAACTTATTGACCTATGGGACTGTAACAGTTGATTAACCATTTATTAAAATATCAATTATTTATTAGCCTTTTGTCAACTATTTATAAGTGGGCCCTTAATGTGAAATGTGACTGAAACACAGCTATATGTTTCAACAAAGTTGTTCTGATTTAAATTGCGATCAACCTATCATTTCTCCAAAGAAATACTTTTACTTTTGATTTATTTATCCCTCTCTCTAACTTACAGGTACTTTAACTGACTTGTCCCAGGAGGAATTTCCTAAAAAAAACAGAGGCACTTTCTCCTTCGGTCTTTCATTGTAAGAAGAAATGGACCCATGCACATTTATATAGCTTTCTAATAGCATTAAAACCAATGCCTTTTTAGACTCCTATTTTTGATGTATATATCTTATTTGAAAAACAAACTTTATTTTGTGTCCTATGACTTAAAATAGTCTTTTTTAAAATATCAAACTGTACCCTTAAACTAAAGCTGAGCTTTTGACTCTAGGTTGCAAACCTACTGGAATTATATTGCCTGTACTTAATATTTGTTTTTCCTGTGGTTTATAATAATGATGGATCAGGAGAACAAGGATGGATCAGGAGAATTAAAGATTATTGTGACTCAATGTATATAAACAGATTTTTATACTGCTGTTGAGTGAAAACACCTGTACATTCTTCCATCATCACTGTAAAGATAAATAAATGATTATATTCAGAGCGACTGGAAATTGTTCTGTTCTGGGGTAGAGCAAGCAACGAACTTGTGTCCCTGCTCCCAGTTCCAGTGCCTGTTTGCCTCCTTGTTCTCTCAGCTGAGATTGGTAGGCTGTGGAAAAGCATATATGTCCAAATGTGCTTTTGTTGCCCAAAGCAGGGCCTGTGGGAAATTTGTCTGAACTTAGCAGCAGCTGCTGGATTTTCACCTGAAAGGAAATATAGCTAAAGTACAACAGACTAAATTTCTTCTGAGAAAGGACAGAAAAAACAAGTAGCCAACATGGCTTCACAAGGTCCTGCTTTGCCAGGACAGAGGTTAAATATAAACTAACTGTAACGGAAAAGGGTGAGCAGCAACAGCTTTCTCAGTGCAATACAAAATACAGCAGGTGTCACAGTGCCTGACTTATAAGGAGTCTGGTGGCACCTAAAAGACTAACAGATGTATTTGGGCATAAGCTTTCGTGGGTAAAAACCTCACTTCTTCAGATGCATAGAGTGAAAGTTACAGATGCAGGCATTATATACTGACACATGGAGAGAAGGGAGTTAAATTTGCAAATGAATTTTAGTTCTGCTGTTTCTCTTCAAACAGACTTCCAAGAGAAACAGCAGAACTAAAATTCATTTGCAAATTTAACACCATTAATCTGGGCTTGAATAGGGACTGGGAGTGGCTGGCTCATTACAGAAGCAGCTTTTCCTCTCCTGGAATTGACACCTCCTCATCTATTATTGGGAGTGGACTACATCCACCCTGATTGAATTGGCCCTGTCAACACTGGTTCTCCACTTGCGAAGTAACTCCCTTCTCTCCATGTGTCAGTATATAATGCCTGCATCTGTAACTTTCACTCTATGCATCTGAAGAAGTGAGGTTTTTACCCACGAAAGCTTATGCCCAAATAAATCTGTTAGTCTTTAAGGTGCCACCAGACTCCTTGTTGTTTTTGTAGATACAGACTAACACAGCTACCCCCTGATACTTGCCTGACTTATGACATTTACAATCTAAGTAGACAAATTGCAAGGACTTCTAATGATCGATGTAACAGCGTTTCTTACTTAAGTGGATTAACTTTGGGAACTTTGTCTTAGTTCTGATTAATCAATCCAAGGGAATGGGTCGTCCCCCACCCCCCCCTCTTGACTAGGGTACTAAGCTGCCCAAAGAAAGCCAGAACTGTTTGAAGCTCAAAATGAATCAATTGCCTCCTCGCTTCCCTGGCTTCTTTATAGCTGTCTGCTGGCAACTGCCACACACCTGTTGTCCAAGCTGGGAGAGTTCTTTTACTTAGTGTCTCTTTATGCTTAAGATAATGCACATGGGGTCAGCAGTGTCTTATATGAGCAATCCCACTGAGTTTCTGGGGGCTTGGTGGAGACCAGTGCTCAGTGCCTCTGTCCCTGGCTTTGTTTCCTCCTGCGTTGCAGAGCCTTTTCCCTGTTCAACTTTAGAAGGAACCTCCTGGGGTCAGAAGACACGGAGAAAAGTGTCATGGATACAGCAGCTTCCTTTAATCTCTTTCCTCCCACCCAAGCTGTCCTATTTGCTCAGGAGGATGATTGGGACAAGAGATTTGGGGCCTACTTCTAACCTACACGCCTGTGAGATCAGAACCAGGCCCTAGTCAGAACCTCATCAGTCTGAGAGCTGTTAAATCTGATTACTAAGGCCTTGGCTACACTTGTAGTCGCGCCGCCAGCGCTGCGAGAGCTCTCTCGCAGCGCTGTAAGTACTCCACCTCTCCGAGGGGAATAGCTTGCAGCGCTGCGAGCGAGCGTGCAGCGCTGCAGGCGCTGATTACACTGGCGCTTTACAGCGCTGCACTCGCTGCGCTCGGGGAGGGGGGGGCGTTTTCACACCCCTGAGCGCAGCAAGTTGCAGCGCTGTACAGTGCCAGTGTAGCCAAGGCCTAAGATTTCTTCGCAAGAGGTGAAAATATGCTGTTCTACACAGTAACTTTTTATGTAAGATATAAGACTTGATCTGCTAGTTTTAGGAGTTGATCTTAAATTCCACCATTTCTAATGCAGTTTTTCTGGTTTCTAGATAACTTTTATTGAGCAAGAAGCTCATAAAAATCCTACAGGAATCCAATCCAGGCTTAGTTCTGTGCTGCTGTGCAATGTGTTCTCATTATAGAGACTAAAATATAAAGTCATGATATGCACTCATGTGAACAGGGAAAGTAAATGAAATAAAACCAGCACAGGGATGACTTTAAGGAAACTATCCCAACTAAATGTGTTTAAAGTAAGACCTAAATGCAGATGCACCTCATTCAGAAGGAAGGTTATTCTTAATAGTAATTGTTTAACTAATGGTTTATGGCTTGTTTATGCTACTGCTAACACTTATTGAATGCTTCAGGTGGCTGATGCCCTGCATTCCAGACCTTTTTACTTAAAACTGGGAGGTGGAGGGTTTTCTTCTCCAACTTATGACAGATACTGTAATGATACTTAAACTGACAGGGAAAGGATTGTAGGATGCAGTCAGGGCTCTTCCCAATTGCTAATAATAGTATGCATTAAAGTTTATGCTATGGTTCATTTGACTTGTGAGAGGGGCCCACTGCCATTTGTTTTCTTCATTCTAGCATTTTCAGATCAGCAGTGCCGCGTTGTCACTAGAGGTGGTCAGAAAACTGGGGTGTTAAACTTTGTTTGGTCAAAACTGAAAACTTTTCAGCAGCTGAAAACTAGCCAGTGTTTGGGCAGTGGTGGCGGTTTAAAAAAAAAATTGAGGTAAACAGACATTTTCCATTAAAACTGATTTTTTGATTAAATGAAAAATTTCTAACAAAAAAGAGTTTTGACTGAAAACTGTCATCCAGCTTAGTGGCCTACGGATCAGCTTTATGGCACTTTCCATCTAAGGCTCTCCAAGCACTTCAAAAAGGTTATCTTCCCCAGGGGGAAACTGAACCATAGTGAAAGGTAAAGTGACTTGTCTAAGGCCATACAGTAAGTTGGTGAAAGAATTTGGAACAGAATGCAGTTCCCCTGCTCCTAGCTTAACAAGTGGAGCTGCTGCCTCGCTCCTGGACAATTCAGTCCTCTTCCTCTAGTGGAAAATTGTGACCGTGGTGCTTGGAGGGGCCACACTGAGAATGCTCAATCAGGGCAACTGCAAAGACTAGGGCAAAGAATTCCCCAAACTGGGGGTGACAGGATCCCCAGGGTTAAATATCCTTATTTAAAACTAACAGCCAGGCCTGGCAGAGCATTAAAGGTTTTATGTGGCGTTTCCAACCCTCCAAGATTGCCCTGGATCCCCCAAGAATTAAAAAAAAAAAAAAATCTTTCATGAGAGATTGTCATGTGATGAAATCTCCAGGAATATGTCCAACCAAAATTGGCAACCCTAATTTTACGATGAACTACATCTGGTGTGTATAAACAAGCTCTGCAGCCAGTCCATATCTGGTACAGAAACATGACAGACCAGAATTAGTTTTCCTGTTGAATATTTAAGTGCTATTACTGCTGAGTTTGGAAGTCCTCAGAGAGAAATCTTAGGATAGGCCTACATGCCAAAAAAAAATAAATAAAAAAAGTGCTCTCTTCCATCAAGTTACCTCAAGAATTATATTACTGTAGGAGTGGTAAGGCAGCTTTAGAATCATGTTAGGCTAAGAAAGCACCTCTCTTACATGTAGACAGGGGTTGGTGACTATTGCTGGAGTTGCATAACCCTTTTAAGATGTTAAATAGTAGGGCTATGCTAACCTGATTCCATGAAAAATCCCATAACCTTACTTTGATGTGACTCCCACCTATCAGGAGAGTAAGTCTCTCTCCTTTCCATAAATGCTCGTGGTAAGAGAGATGAAGGAGGTACATCTACACTGCAGCTGGAGAGGTAATGTCCCGCTTGGGTAGACAGATGGAGATTAGCTTTGATCAAGTTAGCGCACTAAAAATAGCAGTATAGCCAGGGCAGCATGGGCTAGCTGCCGAGTACTGTCCCATCTGAGACCCTAGGTTAGTTCTCAGGCAGCTAGCCCATGCGACTGCCCACACCACCTGGGCCACACAGCTATTGTTAGTGTGCTAGTTTGATCAAAGCTAGGGCGTATGCATCTATTCCACCTAAAATGGAAATTGCACCTCCGTTGCAGCATAGACATACCCTTAAAGGACCTAGACCTTTGTTGGCCCTTTGCACATGAGTAATTTTACCCCTGTACAGAGGATTATAATTCCCACTGTTGTCAATCCAGCCCTTTTTCTTTAGCACTGATTATATCTAAATTGCTACCAGAGATACTCATTTCATAGAGGAATGACTTACTTATATTGCACACATTGTTTGGTATTGAACATTTTGGTAATGTGATTTTGTAAAGTATAAGTGATGTTAACTCATCTCTAATTCCTTCTAAAGGTAGAACTGGTGTTTCATCTTAATCCATCACTTTGCCACTTCCTCCAGTCTCTTTTCCAATCCCGATGAAGGATTGCTACATAAAGTGGACCTTAAAAAGTCCCTTTACGAAATCCAGAGACTTAATGTGCTGCCAATATTTTATGTCAGGTTCTTCAACAAAGCTGGATCAAAATGGTTGTGTGCATGTTCTGCCCATAGCTCTTCCTTAATCAAACGATCCTAGGAGGTGAAATTGTAGTTTATTCAATGTGAGCTGTGGGGTGACAGCATCTAGCCTGACATGGCCCCCACATCTCAGAATTTGCAGAGCAATTGCTTGGGGATTGCTTACATTGCCTGCACCAAGCAGAACTGTCTTAACATTCAGCCTCCCAGGAAACTGGAGCATGGCCTAAGTCAGGCACTCAAGACCATCTTTGTATGTGTCAAATGAAATATTTATAGTGTGCTTTGTAAACAGAGGGTGTGACAAGCTGGGAAATATCTGTACTCTTTTTTATTAATAAACTGCATTACGTGCGTGCGTGTGTGTGTGTGTTTAAATGATGGGTTCCTTGCTATGGAGTTAGAGCGAAAGGGATCATTAAAACAACCATGCAGGAAAGGTAAAAAAATGAGCTAGTTATGACACATCCCAACAAACACAATTGCCAGATTTATATCTGTGAAGATGCAACTCAGCCCAATCCAGGTGACAGAGCAGTTTTGCCAAGGCGGAGAAGAAAGAGGTGAAAGGGAACTCTAACTGACCAGAGGACCCCCGGGCCTTGAAAAGGATTGGGCTTGAACCTAGTGTCTAGAGCAGGGGTAGGCAACCTATGGCACGCATGCCGAAGGCGGCACACGAGCTGATTTTCAGTGGCACTCACACTGCCTGGGTTCTGGCCACCGGTCTGGGGGGCTATGCATTTTAATTTAATTTTAAATGAAGCTTCTTAAACATTTTAAAAACCTTATTTACTTTACATACAACAATAGTTTAGTTATATATTATAGACTTATAGAAAGAGACCTAAAAACTTTAAAATGTATTACCGGCACACGAAACCTTAAATTAGAGTGAATAAATGAAGACTCAGCACATAGCTTCTGAAAGGTTGCCGACCCCTGGTCTAGAGGCTGCCCAAGGAGCTGACAGGCTGGCAAGCAGTCACACAGAGAGCATGCTGTGAGCAGGACAGTCTGCTTCTCCCAGCTGGGCTGAGGGCAATCTACAAAAGCTGTCAAGGAAAGATTAAGGTGTAAGTAAGACCCAAGTATTTTGTCCTTCCCCCTTCCCCCGCCCTTTCCCCTATGTGCTTTTATGCTTGAGAGAGTACATGAAGGATGCTTTGTTTTAAAAAAAAATGGTTTTTGAATCACTTTACCCACCTCACTGGTCATAGGTCCCCATGGAGGGAAAGGGCTTACAGGTGTCCAGCTGATTTGGACCTGCCATATTAACTTGGTTGGGAAATGGTGGGGGCTGATGGCAGGGACTTAGGCCTAGCGTGGCTGAACTGCCGAGTCTGCTCAGAGTGAGGTGCAGGAAGACAGGCCTGTGGCCGAAGGGGTGCAACTCAAGAGGATCCAGAGTGCAGTTGGCCCTTTTACCATCACAAAGTGTCAATATTTTGGTGCCAATATACATATGTGGGTGTATGGGTCTCTGTGTGTATCCTGCTTATAGAAAAGGAGACTCTGATGATTTCATTTGGCACATTCAAAAAAACCCAAAGATGACTGTGAGGGCTTATGGCAGGAGCGGTCCCTGAAGTGCAACCAGAACAAAATCAGATACTGCATATATATAGAAAGATGGTTCTGCCTTTGTGATCTCAAGGAAGTGGGATTACATTTCTCAGAGAGCAGACTCCTCCATAAACACAACTCTCCTATCTCTCACTCTGTTTGAGGTGGTTGGTGATTAGGTTAAAAAGCCAACTTGAGAAAAGCTCAGATGCAGAACGTATCACTACCATCCAGAGAAAAGTGCATTAAAAAGTTTAGGTAATGGGAAGGTCATCTGAAGTCATCTTTGACCTTGAATGTGTGTGGTTTAACTACTGAGAACCCTACAAACTATATTTTATTTTACCACTCATGTTCTAACAGTTTTATTTTTTCCGTATAAAGACATCAGAGCTGCAATTTAAGGAGAGATGCTCCTTGTTTTGGCAGATGAATAAGCACTGTTTTTGCACCATCTATTTCTTTGTAAAATTCAGGTTGAAAAATAGGGTGAAATAATGTAGAAGAGTCTTTTTTCTAGAACTAAAACACTTAGCGTGAAATGCTAGTATAATACCAACAGACCCTGGTCGTCGGCGGGCAGGATCGAGCCTGGGATCCTTGGGGCTTAGTGCATGAGCCTCTACAGCATAGCTAAAAGCCATGTTGCTATTAGCTAAGGCTGTAGAGCAGACTCATTTTATCTCTCTCTCTCTAAGTGGTCTTGGTGCCACTAGATGGGACAGAACACCACACCCAGCAGGTGTGTGGGTTACTCTAGCTCCATTGTTGTCAATGGGAGTTTTTGCCATTGACCTTGGTGAGGCTAGTATTTCATCTTTAATTTGTATTCTTAGAATTTTTCCCCCATGTTCTACGTAAAAGTTGATAACTTCTCCAAGAAGTTTAAAAAGAAATTTCTAACTTCAATAAGCTGGCATTAGTTGCATCTTTAATGCTTTTTTTTTTTTTGTTTGAGTGTTGCTGCATTCAAACTCTAGGCAAACTTTTAAATAATAATGGACGAAATTCACCACTGACAGCTCCATTGACATGTAATTCCTGAAATCAATGGAGTTGCATCCATTTATGCCAGTGGTGAATTTGGCTCAATCATTACATTCAACATAAGGCTCTTGCAACAGCTAATGAGGGTTGTGGCATTGGATATTCAGTGCTGGGGAAGGCCTTTATCTGCCAGCTGGCTGATTGCCAGCATTGCTACTGGTCTTCTAGCTGGTTATCAGTAAACAGCCCAGGTAAGGTGGTATCCAGCCACCTGGAAAATTTTGGCCCATGTTATTCTCCCTAGGCCTGCACATGGAGGGAATATCTCTGTGTGGATCTCCTCATTTCTGCACACAAGGGGAAGAGGGAGGGAAACCAGCGGTTTCCAGGGCATCGGTCTCACATCTTCCCCACAGTTCCATTGCTTTCAGAAGGCACTCTGTAGGTCCAGTGTCCCTGTGAGAAAAGGGACTGGTGAACCAGAGGGAGAAGTGGATGGGCAGTGGTGGGAAGGCTGTATATTGGTTCACAACTTCCAGCCGCATGCAGCTTAAGCAGCAAAGATGATAAATCAGGGCTCTGTGCTCTCTTTTCTGCAGAGTTCCTTCTAGACTTCTAGGAGCCATCATGGCCAGGGGAAATCCCTTACAAGGAAGCCTGGGTCCATTGGAACCATGTTGTCAGGGCCCCAAGGAATAGGATGCCAGGGTCAGAACTTGTGTGGAGGCACAGGGCTTTTACAAGGATGGGCCACAGATCCTCACCCTGATAAAAGAATGGGGGAGAAGCTCTGTAAGGGGCTCCTTGTGGATAGTTCTTCCCTGGGAATCCCTGCAGGTGGGTTTATGATGCAAGGGACAAAAATATCTCTCTCCACCCCCTGGCTTTAACCTGAAAACAGGCTGTTTTCTAGCTAAAAGGATCATTATGAATAAATTTCCTAGCCCTCATTGTCTATTGCTCCTGCTTGTATCTCCACCAGCCATGAACATTCCATTGGCTCCTACAGAATGTTGGGACATTCCTGATCCATTCTGCAGCCCTGCTGGGATATACAGAAGTAGTCAAGTGGCTAATAGCAGGAAACTGAGGTTATTTTTAAGATTCATAATATGTTCCCAAGTTGCTCACATACTTTGGAGCAGGATTATCTTGCACAGCCACAGATATTGAAAAATAGCCTGGCATATTTGGCTCAGATTTCCTCTTATCATAGATTTTCACATTGATTTCAACTTTCCCCCCTCTCATCTAATTCCCCCTTTTTGAAGATGGAAACTTTACCGTAGAGGAGATTGTATAGAAAAATAAAATGATTAAAGAGAGGAGAGAGCCTCTAGAGGTCAGTATAGCTCAAACAATGGGCAGCCTCTGAAAATCAGTAATGAGACCTGTTAACATTTCAATAATAACTTTATCCCTGTTTCATCCTAACGAGGAAGTAGTCTTGTTGTCTTACACTGATAATAACATTTCCTTTGATAGTGAATTCTCCTGATATAAATTTTAAACATCTGGAATCAAAGGCAGATCTAATTTGAGATTTAGGATCATTGTATGTATGTCAAATACGCTGCTTGTCACTTTTTTTCTCTGGATTGTTTAGATCACCATTGGCTGGCTGTGATCTGGTAGCCCATCAAGACCCTTCCAGCTATCAGCATTCAGAACTCACTGTTCTGATTTCACAATGCTACAGCCCTTCTACATTTCATTGGTGCTAAGCTGTTCGAGTAATTGGAATCAGGTTTTAAAAATCAGGCACTGAGGCCTTGTTCACTTGTAAGGTGTCTGAATGGTGGTCAGAAGATGACAGTAAAATGAAATATCTAGATGCTAATGGGCTTATAACCATAGTATACAGCATGTTCTGATGGACATCTGTCTAGCTAGAACCATTTTCAGTTTGATTGGTGAGTCTGCTGTGATGTAATGAGCACTATAACTGAGCAAATAACTCAAGACAGACCATTTATTAAACAAAATTCACCTTTTTTTCTGTTCACAAGTTTACACAAGCAGCTTACAATTTTCTTATTTGTTATTTTGAACTATCCACCAAATATTGGTTTAGCTGAAGTTTGTTCATGAACAATTCATTGAGTGTATTTGATATGCAAAATTTTAGCTGAGTTTTGTAGCTTTGATTGAACACAATGGCACATGGTACTTTTATATTCCCTGATTGGATGTGTGTAACTTTTTTGAATGAAGTCTCGTGTTTACAATTTCATAATTTGCCTCTCACATATATTTTCCAGTGGCATTGAAGAACCACTGTTTCCATGATCATTTTTTGCCAATAAATGTATATACTAAAATTTAAGTGAACACACAAGGGTCATGAGCATTGCCAAAGTGAATTCATTTAGGTATTTAACTAATAAACACAGTAGTGTTTTTGCACAATTTGGCCTACCCTACTGGTTACTAGGGAACATCACTCCTGTTGTATGGCAGGTGCATTTGTTTTGCTGCTTGTATGAGTGTTTTGGAATCAACACCACACATTTATTATTTAGCCCTTGGGAGAAAGTGCACTGTGTATAGCTATTAAAGCTTGAGTTTTGAATGATTGGTTGCAAGCAATAGCCATGACTGTGTACTGCCTTTCTCAGATGACCTGACAGAGTTAGACAAATCTGGATTTGATAACCTGTTGAATGGTGTGATAATGTCAGCACAATACAATTTCGGTGATTGAAGAACATATTAGATACTTCTTAATTACACTGATTTCAGTGAAATGCTTAAATACTGCAGCAGAGCAAGCAGTGGGAAAGGTCTAACTAAGGTATCTTTACCATAATATCTGAAAACAATCTTTTAATGTATTTATCCTTGCAACACTGTTGTGAGGTAGGAAATTTTTATATCCCCATTTTACACATGGGAAACCGAGGCACAAACAGGAAAAATTTCAAAAGTGCCTGGGTCTCTTAGGAACCAAAGTCCCCTCAACTTTCGATGAGATGTAGGCTCCTAGGTGCCTCTGTCACCTTTGAAAATTAGATTTAGGCACCTAAGTCACTTAGGGTGAAATTTTCAAAAGTGTCTAAGTGACTTAGGGCCCTAAGTTCAATTGAAAGTCAATAGGACATAGGCTTCTACAGGCCTGTTTTTTTCAGGGGCATGTAGGTGCCCAAAGAAGCAGATAGGTGCCTTGTGGAATTTTCAGAAGAACA
This sequence comes from Terrapene triunguis, assembly GCF_002925995.2. Taxonomy (NCBI): domain Eukaryota; kingdom Metazoa; phylum Chordata; order Testudines; family Emydidae; genus Terrapene; species Terrapene triunguis. Next base: position 12,235,503 of record NW_020664420.1, on the reverse strand, counting down.
GCTTACATACTTTTGAAAATCCTACTAGGTGCAGCTCTCCTTTTACAGATGCCAAAATATTTTTGAAAATCTGTCGCTAAGTGCTTAAGTCGCTTCTGAAAATTTTAACCAGAGACACTAAGGCCCAGATCCTCAAAGGTATTTGAGCACTTAACTCTTATTGAAATCAAAGAGTTAAGCTCCTAAGTATCTTTGACTTGCCCAAGTCTGTGGCAGCTCCCCCAAGACACAGGATAGCACTCTAACCACTGGACCATGCTCCTTAGCCAGACAATGAAGCACAATAGTCTTTTGTGATTAATGTAGATGGTCATGTAGGTTAAGAGTAGCATGTATTCAGTAGCATAAGCAGAGCATATTAAAAGGTGCATGCTTACTAATATGTATTTCCAGCACACCTTTTATTGTAGTTCATGGGACAAATGCACCACAATTTTATTCTATTTGTTTATGAGGGAAGTAGATGGCATTGTGGTAAAATCACAGGAGTATGAATCAGGAGAGTTGGACTCTGGTTCCAGTTCCCCACAGACTCAGTGGGGACCTTGGGCATATCACTTAAGACTGGATATTTAGAAACAGCCTCCAATACTGCAGACACATCTGTGCACCTGCACTAACCACACACACTAGTTCAGACATCTAAACACCTGACCTCACTCTATTGCATTGATCTTTCAAACACTTGTGTGCTTACTGAAATTTACATAGGAGTTGTCTAATTCTCAACACACACACATGCTTAACTTTGTCTTGTGGGGTAAGGTCTTAAGTTGTTGGAGGAGTGGGGCCTAAATCGGTGCACATGCAGGAGCAACATATTTCATTTCAACTTTGGGGGCCAGGATGAGGCCTAGCTAAAATCAAGGCCTTTATCTGTCCATGTCTGTTTCCTTGTCTCTGAAATGGGGATAATAATATCTACGTAACATGGCGTTGAGGGCAAGTTTATCAATGGAAGTAGAGTGCTTTGAGACGGACAGTGGAAAGATTTAGTGAAATGGGGGCTATAGCAGGTGCAGCTAAGGTGTTGGGGGCTGTGAGGGGATGTATTTCAGGGCTCCTGGGATGTGTGTGTGGGGGCTGCCAGGATAAGTGGGGGCTGATGGGGTACATGGGGTGTGGGAGAGGCATTTAGTGGTCTCTGTGTGTGGTGGGGTATATCGGCAGGGGAACTTTAGGGAAGGTGCCCCGCCCTGCCCATAGCACACAGGACCCCAAAATTCTTTAATCTGAACCTGGTCTGATTTAAAGCCCATTAAAGTCAACAGGAGTCTTTCCATTGATTTCAATCTGCTTTTGATCAGGCCTTTATAAAGCATGTTTGATCCAAACCACTTCTAGTTGTTGTTTTTTTCTTTAGCCAAATCAAAGCCTTTTAGAAAGAGCCACGGCCTATGCCTTGTGCAATAATCGGAGTTCTCCTCCAGCCTTGAGCCTGCCTTCTCACATTACTTCCTTAACAGCCAGTGCTATCCATGTTTTATATCTCCAACGACTGAAGAAGTAAGCCACCAGGGGGCAATGATAATAGCAATAAACATAGAGTAATTATTCTCACATTAGGTCCAAAGTATAACAACAACATGTAATAATTAACAATCTAAACCATAAACTGATCATATAAATGCCCAGTGCCTTACCTGCAGAATTTCTAATAAGAATGATTAAAAAGATTTATGCAGATTGTAATAGGTTCACTGGCATGTCTGACTGGGAGAAGCTTTCGCCCCCATAGCACATCTGTGCAACTGCAAGAGTTATTTTCACATTGATTTCAATGGAAACCGCTGAGTGCTCAGAAATTTTGAAAGTCAGGACACTTATTTAGGCACCTACATAAAGATGTAGGAGCGTCAACTTGTACCTAAGCCAAGATTTTCAAAAGGGACTAGCAATTTTGGGTGATCAACTTGAGATGCATGATTTTTAGTGGATGGGTGCTTAATTCTTTCTGAAAATCAGGTCCCTTAACCAGGGCCAGATTTTCAAAGGTATTTAGGTGACTAAGGTTGCCTCCCATACAACAGTTCAAATGGGGAGAAGCCTGTGGATGATTGCAGCACCTCCCACACCCACACATGAGGGGTAGGGAGCAGATGGTCCCAGTGATGAGGGTCTGTAGCAACGAACTTCTTTAATGTGCTTTTTAGTGTCTGATTTAAGTGGTCTACCAATCCATCTGTTTGGGGACAGAAATTCGGAGAGAACTTCACAACTCCTTTAGTACCTGGGACAGAAAGCTGGTTCCCTGATCTGCTGAGGGTCTCTGTTGGTAGGCTGTCATCTCTGTGTGGGGTAAGGTGGCCAGACAGCAAGTGTGAAAAATCGGGACGGGGTGGGGGGTAATAGGAGCCTATATAAGAAAAAGACCCAAAAATTGGGACTGTCCCTATAAAATCGGGACATCTGGTCACCCTAGCTGGGGCTGAGGTAATGGTGTTTTAGCCCTCCAGCCCAGGCACATGTCAGTCCTACCCCTTCTGGGGTGTTAAGGTCCAAAGGAAATTAGGAACAACAACAAAAACCCACAACTCAAAACTGGGTCTGATGAACCTTTGGTGGTACCCCACCCTTCTATTCAGGGGTTGTCTCCAAACACCCTGTGCTTCTACTGATCCCCCAGGGACTGGTCATCCCTTCTAGGAGAGACTTATTGGGCCAGTCAACTAGCTCAGTCTCTAGGCTGCAACCAGGGTTCTCTCCAATCAAGAGAAGCAGAACTCTGCTCTCCTTGCTGGTCAGCCCTGAAATGTGCCAGGTCTCCTTGCTCTTTTTAACTCCCCTCTCCATACCAGACATTTGGTGCAGTTGCGGCCACAGGCTGTCCTTAACCCTCTCGTTGCCAGTGTGGGGCGTATATGTCCCATCACAGATTTATAATAAAATCCTTGCAGTTTTAAAAAGCTAGAGGTGCTTTCGTTATTAACATAGCTAAGGACATTGGTTTCTTCATGATATTTTTAATCCTTTAAAAACATTTGTCCAGTTTAATCTAAATGTATAAAATAACATTAGTGGAATTACACGGGTATAAACCTGGAGAAATGCAGTGATGAATCACTCCCTTGTTGTTTCCTGTTGTATGGAAAGGACGTGTGCAGCCACCACTTCCCACATTGTGATGGTCCTTGACAGAGCACATTCATAAGAGCTTCATACCACACATTAATTCAGAAGACATTTCACTAAATACATTAGAGTGTTGGTTACCTTCCCAGAAAATGAGTATAATTTGGGTAATACCTAGTATCGTTGTCATGGACTACAATTTTTTTTACTAGCGCACAAAACATTCATTGTATCTGGACACCTTCCCAAATCTTTGAGAGTCTACGATTATCCACAGCTGCAGACCTGGCCTGGGTTATATAAACTCTGCCCTAGTTCTCAGTGCACTGTAGTGGTGCTGAAGTAGGAATGCTGAAGCAAAATGGAATACATTGTCTGCTTATTCATTTGCATGTTAAGACGCTGAATGTTCTTCTGGCCAAAACCAATTTTAGGCCCTGGGTGCGCCTCTCTTTTCAGAGCTCCCATAATCTAAAATGACCTAAAATCATAGACTGGCCTGATCTTACATCCTGGTTGTGGAATTGAAGAGGAAGCAACTCCCTCCCAATCTCTCTTTCCAGGAGTCGGACCAGGACAGAGTGGGTTTTATGGCTTAGGGTATGTCTGTGCTGCAATGTGAGGTGCTACGCTGTCTATGCTGCAGCACAAGTAGACACACCCAAGATGGCTTTAATCTGGCTAGATCAGGTAACAACAGCGGTGAAGCTGGTGCAGCATGGCTAAGCTACCCCAATATGTAACCAGTCTCCCATGCTGCTACGGCTTCACTGCTGTTGGTTCCCCCAAGCTAGCTAGATTAAAGCTAGCTTGCATTGCAATCACACCCCCCCCCCGCCAAATGCCAGGTATACAAGCCCCACCCTGGGCCTGAACAGGTTAAAAGGCAATACTGGACCCAGGTAACCCCACCCCTCCATACCTGCCAAGCATTCTCTGGCTGCGAGGAGTGGGTTAAAAGGAGCTGAGAAGCCCAGGCACCCGGTGGTGGAGAGGCTGCAGGAGGGAGGAATCCTCCTCCAAGAAGCTAGACAGAAAGTGAAGCTTGAGAAGTGACCCTAGAACAGGTCAGGCCCCTCACCAAAGCCTTCTCCAACCACGCCCCTTTGAGAAATTGCAGGGCCCTGGTTGTAAGACTATGGGGCCATGCCTCACATCTATAGGTAGGAAGTAGCCCAGGGAAGCAACTGAGACTCACTGCCGGGAGGAATCTACCAGTGTCACTTCCCACAGGGTCCTGGGCTGGGACCCATTGGAAAGGGAGGGCCTGGGTCCAACTACCAAACCCCCTTAAGAGTCTAGACACAGATGTGGGTGGAAAGCCAAAGGTCCCTTAAGATCAGGAACAGGTACTTCTGCCACCCTGACTGAGAGGCGTGGCCAGAATTTGCTGCCTGGCCTTCTGAGCTTCTTATTGCACATACCCTCAATCCCCCTCTGTAAACATACACACACTTACTATTACTTGGACAGCACCATGCTGCTGTGCACAGGCCAGTGGACTAGGAGTCAGGATACCAGAGTTCTCTTCCTACCTTTGTCACTGACCTGCTGTGTAATCTTGAGTTTACCCACTTCACCTCTCTGTGTCTCAATTTGGATAATGATCCCTTTTTTCCTTTGGTAGAGCGTTGAGATTTATGGATGAAAAGCCCTTGACAAGGCAGCCACAGTTCTTTTCTACATGCTTTACAAGTTGAGAAATAACCTCTTCTAATATGTGGATAATGATGAAACAACCATCTCATGTATGTCTTTGTTTGAGGTGTGAGAAAAATATTTATGAAATGTTTTGCTACTCAACCAGCTGACAGAGAATAACTGTTAATATCTAATCCTTTATGGACTGCTGTAGTAGCTGCCATAATGAGTGAGGCTTAAAACAGAAGTATTGATTCTTGCCTCAGATTGGACAGATTTTGGTCTAGGAACAATTGTATTGACAGATACTTGTCTCAGGAGACCTTCAGTAGTAAAGAATAAGTACTTGTCTCCTCTTTTCAACTACGACCTCTCCTGAAAGAGTTCTAAATAAGGGTGAATGCAGGGAGCTTTTGCACATTCATATCTTATCCAATTAACTGATGATCTTTTACTTAGTAAGTGAGCATTATTTCTTCTAACCTCTGGGATTTCTATGTAATTCGGGGTCATCAATCCAAATGATTGCAATTCCAGAACCTCTGGCAGTGTCTGCTAAAGTGATAAGGGTGACCCGTTTAGCAGGTATCAATCTAATGGCAGTTTTTGCTCCCTAACATCTGCCAACCAAGCTCAAATTATTACTTAAGTCCATAATTGTTTGCCCTTGTGTTTAAATAGTTTTTAGTGAGGAGCAGCACTCGAGCCTGATGGCCTCCAGCCAAACCACGTCGTGTCAGATCTCACAAGGCAAGCATGGCAGGGCTGAGAAAGCAGCTGGACAAATGATTGTTAAGGAACACCTGGGTACTGCAGGAATTGGCCCAGTCAGTGGTATTCTTTCCTATATTCCCTCTAAGCCAGTTCCTTTGAACCAACATCCCAGCATGGTATTGGTATTAAAAGGTTCTCTGTTGCTGGAGGTGTTGTCTTTCAGATGATCCTGACCCCTTCTAGCCATTAAAGACTCAAAAGTGCTTTTTGTAAAAGCAGATGTGTACATCCTACTTTCCTGACCGAACTGCAATTCTAAATTCCTCTCACAGTGAGACAAGAATCCCGTATTCCTCTTCACTTGCTTTCACTTCTGCTGTGTGGTGTTTCTGCCCTATTAAACAGCTGCGGTACGTCATTCCAGCAATGCCTGCACTTCAGTGGTGGGGGAAAGTGAACCCTATACATCATTATCTACTTTAAAGGGCTATTATTATAGTAGTAATAATAATGTTTAGCTTTAATAAATAATATTTAGCAGCTTTCATCTTTATCTTCAAAATACCCCTGTAGTGATGAGCATAAAAACCTAGATAGACTAGAAAAATTAAATAGCATCTAAGTCAGAATTAGGACTCAGTTCTTGGCTCTCAGACCTGTACTCAAACCACCTGCAGCTTAATGAAAGTACCATTTATAAAGGACTTATGTTTCTGCTTTTCTCTTTCTTCCTGTAGAAAATTTAGAGTAGCATGATATTAATTTGCCTTTCATTTGAGAAACCCTATTTTAATAGTGAGGCTGATGAAACAAAAAATATACAGTCGGACAACATCATTATGTGGTTCAAAAACTTTTGGGTTGTTGTTAGTTTATGATTTGTGGTGCTATACAGATAAGTAAGAAGACATTGACTGCAAGGGCTCATTGACACTTAGAAATGTACCAAAATAACTATTTCAGAATAATTATTCCATATTAGATATTTCACTATAAACTCCCCTTTGGACAATCTTATTCCAATGAGCCTTATTTCTGGTATAGCTTAATCCAATTTCAAATCAGAAAAAGGAATTCTTATTCCTGAATAAGGGTACTTAAGCACTTTGCTGGATCAAGGTTCAGGTGAGTCAAAAGAAGAATTCTGCCACCCTGCTTGGGTAGTTGAAAGGTTCAAGAGAAAGGGTACATCATTGTCTTTTATATTCTAAAGGGTTTTTTAAAGTTATTTCTATAGAGTCTTTCAAAATTCTATAGAACCCTATTAAATGCAGTAGGAATTTTCCATAAAGTTTGTTTCTGATTCATATTTATTTAAAAATATCTGACGTATGAGTTGGAGTAGATAATACAGGGAACTGGTTAGGAACAGAGGCAAAAAATAGACTCTTTTTTTGAAAAAATTTCTCATGCATAAATTGATGTGAAAAAATTTCCTTGATTTAGATATTTTTTCTTTTAATGAACAACTGTTCAGTTTCAGGAATTATTTTGCTTCTTATTATTCCCATTTGTGGTTTTAGAACACATTTTTGTTGCTTGAAGTTTTTTTCCTCCAGACTTAATTAACTGATTGTTAAAATGACGTTATTCCTGTCTTCCAAGCGTGGGGCTTAATTGATAATGCTAAAGTTTCTCTCTTCTTCTTTTTCTCAAACACTTGAGAAAATCTGGGCAGTTCTAAAGAACATTATAATCTTTTTGCATCATACTTATTATTCATAAGACTTCCCCACTGAATGGGAAGAAAGGCCATTTTTGCAGCTGTGAAGGATTTTAGTCTACAGAGGAACGGAAAATGGAAGGTGAGCGGATATAGAAGTTAGATCAGAAAAATGTAAACCAGCAAATAACAGGCTATTCTGTACGTGTCCTATTTAACAGGTGAATAAATAAGATGTGATAGGGAATATACAAAAATCAGAAAGTTTAATTTAGATGTAGATGGATGTTAATGACTCAAGTTATTTTCAGAGAGGGGATAAAACAACTTCAGTTTTGCCTTAGAAAGCTATGTGACTGGTGCAAATTTTAGAAGAGGTTTATATTGCTTAATAAGAAAAGGAAGGAAGTCGTAAATCAGACCATTAGCATCCTAAATAACTCAATTTTGATGATCTTAGAATTATGTAACCTCCATTGATGTCACCCAGAGTTTTGGGTGCCCAAAGCGCAGGAAAGTGCCTGTACCAATGTAACCCACACACCTCCTGGTTGTGGTGCTCTGTCCTCTCTAGTGGCACCGAGACCACTTAGAGATTAATGAGTGTGCTACAGCCTTAGCTAAGAGCCATGTAGCTTTTAGCTCATGTAGTAGAGGCTCATGCATTTAGCTCCAGAGATCACAGGTTTGATCCCGCCCGCCGAAGACCAGCATCTGTTGGTGTTACAAGTGGGGGCTCGTCCAGGATATCAAGTGGGAAGTCTCTGAAGCTTGGGATGTGCTCCCTCAGCTGGGAGAAGTATGTAACCCACTTATCCACACACCTCCTGGGTGTGGTGCTCTGTCCCCTCTAGTGGTACACTTAATGAGTCTGCTACAGCCTTACCTAAGAGCCCTGGGACTTTTGGCTCAAGCATTTAGCTCCATAGGTCCTAGGTTTGATCCCACCTGCCGATGACCAGAGTCTGTTAGTGATACACCAGCACACAAGAATCACTGAAAATTCTGTGTTTGTTGCAGAGACATAAATTAAATTTATTATTTAAGCAGTGAAATAAATCACAAGTATAATGGGCCAAATTCAGAACTGGGCTACACAGAGGCTAAGCACCATTTCTTTCCCTTGTGTATTTACAGGAAGCTCAATATAAAGTTTTCAGAGTTGGTCCAGCTAATCCAGTTAGCCCGGTAATCCAGTACTCATAAACTACAATTAGTAATTGGATTTGTTTCCATCTTCCAGTTTTTTAAAACTATGATCTGGGGTAATAAAGATGGAAAAATCCAAGCCCCTATACCCCATCAGGCACACCTAATTTTGGGAAAATAGTGATCATGTCCATGTTTTTCTCTGATTATAGCAGCTGCCTGAGGGATATAGAGACCAAGGGTTGCCAAGCCACTCATCTCCACTGCCCTCAGGTTTTCTCAGCCTAAAGTTGAGCTGGGTGGCAAGAAACTAACATGTGTCAAGAGATGATCATATCTATTACACACACCAAAATTCTTCTCAGTCATTCATCTCTGGGCCACAATCTACATTCAGGAAGTGAGAGATTGCTGTCAATTTCATATAGCACTGTGCACTGCTTTGTTTGCTTAACATGTCCCTTCTTTGAAATTCACAGGCTGGATGCTCCGAACCTCTCTGTATTTGCATCTAGTTATAATGCTCTTTTTTTTCCAGAATAGCTTTGTCTTATCCCTTTTACCATTCACACCTGGTTTCACTCTTTGTAAAGTTCTTTCACGAAGGGAGCTTTGTGAGCGATAATCTGCACAGCTACTATTTTACATATTTCCTATTTATTTATAAGGTGGCGAGGAGAATACTGTTTCACAATACAAACCGCTTCAGTCTACTAAGGCCAAATTCTGCTCCCAGGTACACGTCCAGAGCTGCCATCAAGTCTGATAGGAACTGTGTGTGTGCAACCAGGGCATGAATCCAGCCCTAAATTAGAGAGTTGCATTGAGTGCATTTTATTAAGGAGACCTTGGAATTCTTGTTCTTTTCAGTTTTATACTTGAAGTTCATGACCAGGAAAATTATTGGGCAATAACTGTAGAATTATTAAAATGAAACTATCTTCTCCAACTGGCTTATTTTACAGTGTAGCTGAGGGGCTGGCAAAGCTTAACTTTTATAAGGTTATAAGTTTTAAAGTACTGTACAACTTTTCTAAAAGTTATAATGTTTTATAAAACTAAAGGAGGGTAATGAGAAAAGTTTTTTTCCCCATGGGTAACTACTCTGAATACAAGAAACAGCTGATTAGCTAACTAAGACATGATCTTGATCCCATTTGAGTTAAAAGGGAATTTTGCCATTTTCTTTTATAGGAACAGGATTGGGCCCTTAATTTCCCATCTCATACAACTATAAACTCTAATAAGTCCTCAAATCCTCAGCTCTTGGTGTAGCTGAGAATCAGGTCCATTGCAGGCAGCTATAACTATGAGGTCATCTAGGTTAGGGTTACTATATTTAACAAATAAAAAAAGAGGACCCTCCACGGGGCCCTGGCCCCACCCATTTCCCCACCCAGCCCCGCCCCAACTCCGCCCCAACCCCGCCCTAACTCCGCCCCCTCCTCCCTCCCACTCCCAGCCACGCGAAAAGGGCTGCCCAAGCGCTACCGGCTTCACGGTTTGCCGGGCAGCCCCCAGACCCTGCGCTGGCGGAGCCCGGGAGGGGAAGTGCCCGGCCGGCGGCTGGGGTCCAGAGGCAAGGGGGCTGCCTGAAGCCCATAGCGCTCGGGCGGCTCGGCTCTTAAACAGAGCCGAAGAGTCAGGGAAGGAGCAGAGCAGCCGCGGGAGGGGAAGTGCCCGGCTGGCATTTTTCCCGGACATGTTCGGCTTTTTGGCAATTCCCCCCGGACGGGGGTTTGATTGCCGAAAAGCCGGACATGTCCGGGAAAAACCGGACGTATGGTAACCCTAATCTAGGTCATCCCCTGCCATTGCAGATTTTTTCCCTACAGTATATTTTTTAGCACTTTGTCCAGTCTTTTTAAATGTCCCCCAATTTCTTTAGGGGATTATTCCATAATCTAGTAGATTCCACTGTCAGGAAGTTTCCCCCCTGTAGTTAATATACATTTTTTTCTTAATGTTATCCCATTACTTCTAGTTATGCCCCCTGGTAGCATCTATCATTGCTGTCTTTCTTTTCGCCAAGCAATCTCTCTCTCTCTCTACTCCTAAATCCTCCTTCTTATGTCAGGCCCAATTACTAGGGAAATGTGCCCCTCTTCCTTTCAAAATTAATCTTTCTCAGTCTTCTTTCTGGTGCTAGTAGTTTTTACTCCTGATCAGGGCCGGATTAATGTTTTGTGGGCCCTGGTGCCCGGACTGTGGCCCCGCCTATGCTCTGCTCTGAGGTCCTGCCCCTGCTTGGCCTCTTCGCCTCAAGGCCCAGCCCGCCACTCACATGGGGAGAGGGAGTAGAGAGGAGTGAGCAGGGGACAATGTGGGGAAAGGGGTAGAGAGGAGCGAGCAGTGGGTGGAGCCTTGGGGGGAAGAGGCCGAGTGGTGGCAGGGCCTTGAGGTGGAGCATGAGGGGGTGGAGCCACGGTCTAGGTGCTGGGGCCCCTTCTGAGTGTGAGCCTGGTGCCATTGTAAACTCAGTACTGCTCCTTATACATCCTTGAAGTGATATTACTCAAGCTATGGCTACACTAGAGAGAGATTACAGTGGCACAGCTCTGCTGCTGTAAGCTCTCTAGTGCAGAGGTTCTCAAACTTTTTTTTTCACGGACCACTTGAAAATTGCTGAGGGTCTCGGTGGACCGCTTAATGATCTTTCCAAATGTTTGTATCGTTAGCTAACCATTGTAAAGCACTTTGGATAAAAGTGCTATATAAAAAAAACTTAATAATAATTAACTTTTTTTGTTCTACAAATAAAAGCACACAACTCATATTTTAATATCAGTAGTCTTACCTTTCTAATGTGATGGATGTACCCTCTCTCCCCTGCCACATCTGAGGCTGGGAAGGAGGGCCGTCTCTTCCTGGCAGCTGCAGCCCTGGATCTGGGGAAAATCGCCTCTTTCTCTGGTCACCGCATCCCTGCATGTCCCAAATTCCCCCCACCCCCTCTTCTCACCCCACTTCCTCCTCCCACCTACCCCCTAGTTTCCCCAAGGCCACCACCTCACCTTACATGTGTGTCTTCTCCAGGGTCCAGGCAACTAATTAGTGGAGCCACGCCTGTGCAGCTCCACTAATTAGGAGGGTGGCCCTTCATTCTCTCATGTGCAGCTGCCCAGGCATGCACCTTAGAGGGAACTATCCATGGACCACCTGAATGGAGCTTGTGGACCACTGGTGGTCCACAGATCACAGTTTGAGAACCTCTGTTCTAGTGGAGCCGGTTTAAGCTGGTCTAAGCTGACAGGAGAGAGCTCTTTCACTGGCTTAATTACTTCACTCCCCTGAGTGGCAGTAGCTACGTTGGTGGGAGAGGCTCTCCCACCGACATAGCATTGTCCACACCGGTGCTTAAGTCAGCATAAATTATGTTGCTCATGTTGATTTAAACTGTAGTGTAGCCATAGCCTCACTCACTGTAGGGGAAAGAGTATTTCAGTTACTGTGAGTGTAAGAGGATAAGATTTGGGATAAAATCTGAATATCTTGGTGCCAGATTCTGCTCTCAAGTATAGCGATACAACCTCACTGGCTTGAATAGAGTTGTACTGATGTTAATGAGAGCAGAAATTTGCTTGTTATCTTTAAGTGGCAGCTACGCTGAAGGTAAAGTGTTGAGCAACCTTTTGAAAGGTTGAGTGTCTTGAATAAATGTTCACACTTTGTGTTTCTTCAGAACCTTCTATCTCAGACTATGAAAGCACTCTACAAACTTTCATTGGTTTTCATATAATTTCTGTGAGCTAGGTTGGAGTTACTAACCATTTTTCTCAGATGAAGAAAACAGAGGCACAGAATTGTAACAGCTATATTTTCAAAGATGGCTTTTAAATTTGGATGACTATCCTTAGAGACAATGGGCCTGATTGTCAGAGGTGCTGAGCAGCCAAAACTTCCATTTACTAAAACTGGAGTTTTAGCTCTTCTGAAATGGGGAGGCCCAAAGTATCTCCAGTTGAGCACTCAGAATTATTGGCCTCTGTTGAAAACTCTGGCCTAAGCAAATTGCTCAAGCTCACACAAGAAGTCTCTGGCAGAGCTGGGAATAGGACCCAAATATTCTAATGTACAGTGGTATTTTAGCCACAAGCTCGTTCTTCCTCCCCCATATGTATGAGCTGTATTCCAACTAATAAAACATTCTCCTTTCTTGTTATGTAAATGTGCAGCATATCCATAATGGGGATAAACAGAAATTATTTTGAACACAATGTGTTTGATACATATTTTTCTTGTAAGCTTTTCTTCAGTCCTTCCAGTCAAGGGTAGGGGCCTCGGCAGAGACAGATGCATCCCGGAGATGAATGCCTGGCTGCAAGGATGGTGTCGCCAGGAGGACTTCGGCTTCCTTGACCACGGGATGCTGTTCCAGGAAGAAGGACTGCTAAACAGAGATCGGCTCCACCTATCGAGGGAGAGGACAAGCATATTTGGCTACAGACTGGCTAACCTAGTGAAGAGGGCTTTAAACTAGGTTCAATGGGAGCAGGTGACCAAAGCCCACAGGTAAGTCAAAAACATGGCGACCTGGGAGAAGGGTGGCAGCATGGGCTGTTATAGCAGAAATAAGGGAGAGACAAGACAGAACTGGGGGAGGGGTTGGAAATCAAATCAGTATCTTAGATGTCTGTATACTAATGCGAGAAGTATGGGGAATAAGCAGGAAGAACTTGAAATGCTAGTAAATAAACACAACTATGACCTAGTTGGCATCACGGAGACATGGTGGGACAGAATGCATGACTGGAATATTGGTATAGAAGGGCACAGCTTGCTCAGGAAGGACAGGCAGGGGAAAAAGGGAGGAGGGTTGCCTTATATATTACAAATGTATACACTTGGACTGAGGTTGAGATAGAAATAAGAGACAGACTTATTGAAAGTCTCTGGGTAAGGATAAAAGGGGTCAAAAACAAGGGTGATGTCATGGTAGGGGTCCACCAAACCAGGAAGAAGAGGTGGATGAGGTTTTTTTTAAACAACTAACAAAATCATCCAAAGCACAGGACTTGGTGGTGATTGGGGACTTCAACTACCCAGACATCTGTTGGGAAAATAACACAGCAGGGCACAGATTATCCAACAAGTTCTTGGAATGTATTGGAGACAATTTTTTATTTCAGAAGCTGGACAAAGCTACTAGGGGGGAGACTGTTCTAGATTTGATTTTGACAAATAGGGAAGAACTGGTTGAGAATTTGAAAGTGGAAGGCAACTTGGGTGAAAGTGATCATGAAATGGTAGAGTTCATGATTCTAAGGAATGGTAGGAGGGAGAACAGCACAATAAAGACAATGGATTTCAAGGAGGCAGATTTTTGCAAACTCAGGGAGTTGGTAGGTAAAATCCCATGGGAAGCAAGTCTAAAGGGAAAAACAATTGAAGACAGTTGGCAATTTTTCAGAGAGACATTATTAAGAGCACAAGAGCAAGCTATCCCACTGCGTAGAAAAGATAGGAAGTATGGCAAGAGACCACCCTGGCTTAACCAGGAGATCATCAATGATCTAACATTTAAAAAAGAGACCTACAAAAAGTGGAAACTCGGTCAAACTACAAAGGATGAATATAAACAAATAATACAAGTACGTAGGGACAAAATTAGAAAAGCCAAGGCACAAAACGAGATCAAACTAGCTAGGGACATAAAAGGAAACAAGAAAACATTCTACAAGTACATTAGAAGCAAGAGGAAGACCAAGGACAGGGTAGTCCTGTTACTCAATGCGGGGGGAAAGACAATAACAGAAAATGTGGAAATGGTAGAGGTGCTTAATGACTTCTTTGTTTCAGTTTTCACCAAGAAGGTTGGTGGCAATGGGACATCTAAAATAGTGAATGCCAGTGAAAATGAGGTAAGATCAGAGTTTAAAATAGGGAAAGAACAAGTCAAAAATTACTTAGACAAGTTAGATGTCTTCAAATCATCAGGGCCTGATGAAATGCATCCTAGAATACTCAAGGAGCTGTCTGAGGAGATATCTGAGCCATTAGCAATTATCTTTGAAAAGTCATGGAAGACAGGAGACATTCCAGAAGACTAGAAAAGGGCAAATATATTGCCCATGTATAAAAAAGGGAAATAAGGATAACCCAGGGAATTACAGACCAGTCAGCTTAACTTCTGTACACGGAAAGATAATGGAGCAAATAATTAAGCAATTAATTTGCAAACACCTAGAAGATACTAAGGTCATAAATAACAGCATGGATTTGTCAAGAACAAATTGTGTCAAACCAACCTGATAGCTTTCTTTGACAGGGTAACAAGCCTTGTGGATGGGGGGAAGTGGTAGATGTGGTATATTTTGACTTTAGTACGGCTTTTGATACTGTCTCGCATGACCTCATAAACAAACTAGGGAAATGCAACCTAGATGGAGCTTCTATAAGGAGGCTGCATAACTGGTTGGAAAATTGTTCCCAGAGAGTAGTTATCAGTGGTTCACAGTCATGCTGGAAGGGCGTAATGAGTGGGTCCCGCAGGGATCGGTTCTGGGTCTGGTTCTGTTCAATATCTTCATCAATGATTTAGATAATGACATAGAGAGTACACTTATAAAGTTTGTGGACGATACCAAGTTGGGAGGGGTTGCAAGTGCTTTGGAAGATAGGATTACAATTCAAAATGATCTGGACAAACTGGAGAGATGGTCTGAAGTAAATAGGATGAAATTCAATAAGGACAAATGCAAAGTACTCCACTTAGGAAGGAACAATCAGTTGCACACTTACAAAATGGGAAATAACTGCCTAAGAAGGAGTACTGCGAAAAGGGATCTGGGGGTCATAGTGGATCACAAGCTAAATATGAGTCAACAGTGTAATGCTGTTGCAAAAAAAGCAAACATCATTCTGGGATGTATTAGCAGGAGTATTGTAAGCAAGACACGAGAAATAATTCTTCCACTCTAGTCCGCGCTGATTAGGCCTCAACTGGAGTATTGTGTCCAGTTCTGGGCGCCACATTTTAGGAAAGATGTGGACAAATTGGAGAAAGTCCAGAGAAGAGCAACAAAAATGATTAAAGGTCTAGAAAACATGACCTGTGAGGGAAGACTTTAAAAAATGGGTTTGTTTAGTCTGGAGAAGAGAAGACTGAGAGGGGACATGATAACAGTTTTCAAGTACATAAAAGGTTGTTACAAGGAGGAGGGAGAAAAATTGTTCTTCTTAACCTCTGAGGATAGGACAAGAAGCAATGGGGTTAAATTGCAGCAAGGGCGGTTTAGGTTGGACATTAGGAAACTGTCAGGGTGGTTAAGCACTGGAATAAATTGCCTAGGGAGGTGGTAGAATCTCCATTATTGGGGATTTTTAAGAACAGGTTGGACAAACATCTGTCAGGAATGGTCTAGATAATACTTGGTCCTGCCGTGAGTGCAGGGGACTGGACTAGATGACCTCTCAAGGTCCCTTCCAGTTCTATGATTCTATGTGACTGCATTTGAGGCCATGCAGAACAGTAATATCAGAAATGCCCTTTCCATCAGCAAGGGCAAGGTGCTGCAGCATCAGGTCTCATCAGATGATATTTTGGTGGACAGTTGAGTCATTCCTTCCACCAGCTATTCTGAATCAGGAGTGTCAAGGCAAATGGGATCAGACTTTCCAGCCAGAGGAGGAAAGAGAAGGAGAGCCAGGCACTTGTCTGGCCAACACTGGAGAGAGGCAGATCACAGGAACCTAGGGGGAATGGAAAAACTGAGTTTGGCCAGCATAAAGAAGTCTTTCACTTGAGAGAGAAGACCAGCAAAAAAAGAACCTAGGGTAAGATACAAGATAGAACAGAGTTTCAGAGAGAGAGTGGAGCTAGCTAAAGCCAGAAGGAACTCAGGTTAGGATTCATATAGACAAGGAAAAATTGCAGCCAGTGAAAGCCCATGAGTTCTAAAGACGCTTGCAAGGGTATTGATTGGTATTTAAAGTAATGATAATCAATTTAGGCAAACAGTAAAATTAGCCTTTGAAAGAGCTGGTAGACTGCTTTTTATTTATTTTTTTAAAGATATATATACTCTTACTCAAGTTGGGTCTCACAGCCAACTACTTCCCAACAGTAGTTGCACAGGCATGCATTCTGTAGAACAATGTGGTGTTGCTAGATAAGATAGCAGGGAAGAAGCTATTTTCTGATTTAAAGATAGTTTATCTCCCTTGATAGTTTTCATGGCAGTTCTAAAAAATGTTCAGCATAACCAATAGAATATGGATTGTATAGGGACAGATAAAACAGGTTGAAGTTCACAAACTTGCAAGCCGCACTTGGATTTCTTCAGATGTTGTCTGGGACCCATTGCCATATTTTTTCTGATTAAATTAGTGTTCCAAAATAATTGTGGGGCAGATGAAGAAGGAGCAGTGGAAAGACATATATAAGCCACTGCAGTATTTCTGCTTTTTTGACATGTCTTGTGTTTGGTGTCCATTGAAATTGAAAGGCCAGAGAGGCAGACATACAATGTGTCTTTATATCTTTTATATCCTTATGTTTGCACCAAATGCATTATCAAAGTTAGATTGATAATAATCCTCAGACCCCGATTCTAGGATTCAGTCAAGCTCTACGTGGTGAGATCAGGGAAGGTGACATTAAGACACCTTTCTGTCCCATCCCCTTTCCCAAACCTGGGGGGCAGACAGCTGTCAGTTTGTTCCTCGGTCCAATTTAGAGCAGCTTTGGGACTGCTATAAGTTGCAATGGCAGCAACAAGCCCCAAAGGACTGTTCTGCTCGATCAAGATAGCCAGAGCTATATGCTTCATGAGGAACTCCAGCCACCATCCTTCATGCCCCAGAATATCCCCTATAGTGGAGGTGAGGGGTGCCAAAAACAAGTAAAATAGAATTTGCTATACCAGCTTTACCTCACGTAAAGATTTGCCCTGTTTAAACAATCTTTCTGTCCCCACCAGTGCGGCACAAAGGATCTGGCTCTGAATTTTTAAAAAAAAGAAAGTGAGGAACAATGCACACAGTGCCATTTTGAGGCATTAACTGAGGACATTTTACCTGTCAGAAAATTTTCAAGAAAGAGAGAAACAACACATTATGCTACCATGGATATGATGACAACTTGTTAGTGCAGGTCAAACCTTTGTGTTCATTCAAAAGGGCAAAGCTTACAGTTATGAAATGTTTCTTCAATATCCCTGTCTATAGCTGGCTGCCAATCATGCTGACTAGCTAAGGCTTTCCTACCTGGATGGTTTTCACAAAGTTCTTTTAAAAACTCATGAAAATTCCTTTTCAGAAGAGAGGTTCTAATGCCCCACAAGAGGCATCTTCCCCATCTGTTGAAAGATTACCCTTCCTGTAACATCTCATCTCCTGAGTAAATGTATATGTGCTTGTCCACTCAGTTGATGTCAGTGTAGAAAGTCAGATAACTTACAATTCAAGCGGGCCTTGTGGATTTACTTGACCCACAGATAATAGGTCAATCTGGCAAGTATTCAGACTAGTAGCTCTGACAACATTATTTTGGTGTCAGGGCTTTTATAACAACTTCCAAGGATGACAAGTATCAGTAGATTCCTTAAGAATATACAGAGGATCCAAGATAGTCACAGATTGAGGGTTTTGTTTTTAAAAAAAAACACACCACATGGGCTTTGTACATTTTATTTCATATTCAACTGACTATTTTAAGTCAGCTTCCATATTTTCATAGTAAACACCATCATTTCCCCCCATTTTGTATTAATCTGGAAGATCTGGCTGAATCTCTTTCACTGATGACTGGAAGTACTGAATGGCACCATATAGTAATTTCTTATAAATATATGCTTATGGTGACACAATCTTTGGACTTTTCATTTACTATTAATTTGTGACACAGCAGTGTGAGCCCCACTTTCAAGACATTCTACTGCAGATCCAAGTGTGAAATTCAGAGAAGGATTGGAGAGGAGTTGGATGGATTGTAGAAGATGGCAACATTGAAGTCGGTGGGGTTTCACTTGGAAGAGGGAGGGGATGAGAGCAGCGCAGGAGGAGCAGATAGCTTGATGTCGCCACCACATTACCTAGGGGTAGACTTGGGGCAGAGGGTGTGTGTTTACCATAAATGGAAGCAGCTGCTGAAGCACTGTCAAAGTGGGAGATCTAGTCTTCAGCTAGTGCCAGGAAATTGAGGGAGCAGGAGATGAAAAGATTGTGGATGGTGATCATCATTTTAGTGATGGAGCATGCATTCCAGTGGGTACAGGAGAGGAATGGATATCTAATGTAGCAGGGATGGAATGCTATCTAATGGAGCTGAACAAGAGTGGATCTTGTCTGTAAAGCTGGGCTTCAGGAAGTAAATTTACCAGACTATTTGCTACCCTTTGTAAAATAAAGGTGCTTAAGCATGGATTTGGGGTGAATTTCTGCAAACAGTGAAATCAACTTTTTATTGTGCAATTCTGGAAGGGGTTGGTGATCTGTATTTCAGAAACATGTAGCTAGTGTTCACTCAGTCCCTACCCCATATCTGAGACTAGATTTACCCCTATTATACCAAGTCAGGTTCCCTTAAAACTCATGCTGGCTAATTTACTTTTCAGTAGGGAAAATAAGTATCTCCCTCAGTAGGAATATCATTCCCTGCAGCACATTCTGTTGTGCAGGAAGACTAAAGTCACAAAGGGTAATCAGAAAGATTATTAACTCTAGTGGACAGTAAGTAAGGTAAATTCTAGGCCAAAAGCATGTGGTGGGAAGTCTGCCTAACACACTGTTTATGTACTTAAGGATTTAAGACTCCTGAACCGGCTGTTCTATTAATTTATTATGAATAACATTGTATGCTTAATGACAAATGCTATTTCTAATACTCCAGTATTTAAGTAATATTTCAACATTTTATAAATAGGATGCCAATCTAAGCTAATCTATCTATGGTGTTTATAGGGCACCAAACATCATATTTTCTAAATGCCAAGCCTTGAACCATACACCTTTGCAATATAGCCAGGTCTCTTATTGTACACTGCATAACTAAAAAGTTCATTTGTATACATTCATCTTTTCCATGCATTCCCTCATCTGCTCTTTACCAAAGGATATTTTACAAGTTCTTTCTTACCTCCAAATTGTTCAGTCTTCCCCTCCCCCGCTAATGGAAGACAGTTAGAAAAGGAGTTCAGTATGTCAGCCATTGTTTGAGTCACCATTAATTTCATTCTCTGCTTTGTTTGTTAATGGTCCTAATTTCTCCCTTGCAGAGCTGGAAAGCATAAGCAGAAAAAAAGTTTAAATGTAGGAAATGAAAACTAACAATTGCCTTAAATATAGGTCAAGCCTTCCTCATAATTTGTTGTTTTTCTCAAGTAGAGGCTTAGTGATATTAAATAAACTTGCATGCTATTGATGAAAGCTGAAAATTAGCCCTGGTTGACAGTTGTTTGGTTTATTAAAATGTGGTGTTGTTTTTTTGTTTGTTTTTGTTCTCTCAGTTTCCGATTTGGACTAGAAAATAAGGTCCTGATTCTCTTCTCAATCATTTCCCTGTCGCTGTGGGGGCACAAGTATACCTCAGTCCCTTTTATTTGGTGCCTGTGGCACATAGTCTCCTGGGGGTTGTAATATGTTGGTCTAATTTTGGTTGTTGGGTTAGTGTGCAGGTGCTGAGTGATGTTGGTGGCCTGTGAGATACAGAAGCCCAGATTAAATGATCTAGTGGTCCTTCTGGCCTTAAACTCTGACTCTTGGTTATCATTGGTATAACTCAGTGACTTCAGTGCAGCTACTCCTGATTTTCACCAATGTGAGAGGAGAAATTAGACTCTAAACTATGTACCAAATAAGGGCCTGATCTTACATTGGTTTAAGTCAATGGCTACAGAGCCGTAACTAAGCATTTTAGTGCCTGGGAGGAGCAATCATATTTGCTAGAGGCGACACCCAGTTAGCTGGGTAGTTATCCAAAGTGAGAGCAACAAAGCAGACCCAAGACTTTAGTCCTTTGCCACAGCACAGCCACTATAAGGGAAGCTCCCTCTACCCACCCCTGCCCTGCTCCCCGAGCCAGGCTGCATCTGCACGGGCGGATGCTCCCCAGGCAGGGCAGGCGGCACAGCTCCGTGCTGCACCCTGACATGCACTTGCCTCTTCCCTGAAGGAGCTTGGCATCGGCCAGTGACACCCCCTGGAGCTGCCCCTGCCCATGCAGCCTGGCTGCCATGAGATGCTCCCCAAGGCGCTCTCTGCAATACTCATTCCCCTTGGGCACCTGCCTCTTAGCAGCCTAGTCACACCCCGCTCATCACCCAGGCCTGCCATTGCAGCCAGGTCCATCTCCCAACACTCCCTGTGTGCAGAGTAGAACTGCTCCTTGCTCCCCTTGGTTGCCCTGCCTCTGCCCCATGGCTGCCAGGCTTGCGGTCACACAGCCCGAGCTCTGAGCTCAGCCACGCGAGCCGGTGTGCTGGGGACAGGCGGCTGCTGGCAGGGTGGACTCACTCCCACTAGCTCCGGAAACCAAGGCTGTGAGAACAGAGCAACCCTTAAGGTTACTATATTTCAAGTTCCCAAATAGAGGACACTGCCAGGGGGAGGGGGAGGAGGAGTTGCAGGGGGCGTTTGCGGGGTGCTGGATGGGTTTCTGTGTACTGGGAGGGATATTTGGGGGGTGCTGGAGGGGGTATTTGGAGGGTAGTAGAGGGAGTACCTGCGGCTGGGGTAATCAATGAAGGTGGGCTGCCGATGCTGGGGGGAGGGAGGGATGGGACAGTTTAATGGGGGAGGCCCAGCTGCTGCTGCTGCTGAGGGATGCTGCATGCGGGGCTCCCACTTCCCCCCATTCCCCTAGCCCCTTCTCTTCCCCATCCCTTCCTCACTGCCCCCTGCCTCATCTCCTCCCCTCCCTTTCCCCACCTTATCCCCTTTCCTCTCCCCACTGTCCCCTGCCCCATTTCCCTATTCCCTTCTCTTCCTCACTGCCTCCTCCCCCGAGGGGAACTCATCGTTGTACAGAAAACAGGATGGTGGCCATATAGGGCACTCAGCCTATGTAGAAATGGATTGGCACTAGGACCCAGGAGGTGGTGTCCAGCTGCAAAGGCAGCGAGCACCCAGCAGGAGAAGCAGCTCTGGAACACCCCCTCTGTTCTCAGTTTGGGCCTCTGTTGGGGGGTAGGGGGAGCATGCCCCCCCAGCTACGCCCACGGACTCCGGCTAACCCTGATGGGCCCAATCCTGTGGGGAGGGCTGATGCTGCTGGGCCCGATCCTGTGCTGCCCCCTTTTTGCGCCCCCCCGCCTGCTTTATGCCCTTGTCGGCTGCCCCTCTCGCCCCACCCTAGTTACAGCCCTGAATGGCTAAGCTCTCATTGACCTCAATGTAGGCAGGATCAAACCCTAAACTACTGCAATCTGAAGATCACACATGCCTTCCCCTCCCTCTCACTGTTTAATTTTGTATTGCTGTAGGCATAGCCAGACCTAGATAATTCCTTCTTTCTGAGCCAAATTGTGCCATTTAAGCACTGGCTTATGTTGGGGGGGGGAGGGGCAGTGTACTGCCTTGGGAAGGACTGCACTTGATTTATCTCTCACTGAACAACCTGGCCCATTGTGTAAGCTGAGCAGAAGAGTTCAGGGGAGGAGCCAAGCCATAGCTCCGCCTCCTCATTTTTCATGCAATTGTGATTGTGGGCAGGGACTATAATTTTCAGTGGCCATTGCACAAAGCACACAGGGCTAGGGAGGTTTTTGAGCTCTCAAGTGATGTGAGCAAAACCCAGCTGTTACAGGCATGTTTGATGTCTGTATATATGTAAATAGTTAAGGTGCCAGTAGATGGATATGCAGTATAGTTCCTGGATTTTGTAGGACCAAAAATATCTATCCAAATCCCACTGAGGTCAATAGCAATGCTTCCATTGACTTCAGTGAGGTCAGGATTTCATGCAGAGAAAGAAATCTTCTCTTGATATTGTTATTCTTAAATGTATTTGTTAACTTAACCATAAGACTGTGTCGATTGAAAGATGAGGAGAGTCAGAACAAGGTGATATAATTGTAGGAGGAACTCATTTTTTAAAATCTTACCTTTCAATTGAAACCATGTGGGAGCCTTGGATGGTGACACAGGTGGCAAATCTGATTCTGTTCATTCTGACTTAACCAACTTATCTCAAAAGGATTACATACTGAGCTGGATAAAGAAGGTTCAGTAAGATCACAGGGGAGTGTTTGAGAGGAGTAGGGGAGACATTGAATATTCAGTTTAATTATATTAGTCCTGTCCCTCAGACAGTGGGAGGTTAGCACACTGGTTAAACACTTCAGAAACTTTCTTTCATTAAGGCATGTAACTTTCTCTGTAAGGATGCTCTGGGATTTAAGAACTGGAGTGCAGGCATGAAATGGGGCTACAGATCATTAACAGAAGTTATTTTCTAGAAATGAGACTTTGCAAAGAATAAATGAAAAGCATGATCTATACTCACAATAATTCACTTGGATCCCACATGTTTTGGGGTGTCCTCAAGGCTTCTTTATTGTGTGGTATTGAATAGCAATGATTAATACAGTACAGATGTCAGGAACTAAGCTGGCTCCTGGTGTGGTTGCCTAGCAACCCAATGAGCTTGGCTAGGTACAATAAACCCTCACTAAGTGACTGTGCTCCCTGATTGTACAGATGCCCAACAGATCACCATTTAAGACTTGTAGCTCCAGCAGCATAGTGGCTGCTCAATGTCATTTATGCCTGCAGCTGTGCTAGACCTGCTTTTTTATCCAGCCCTTGCTAACACATGCCTGCTCCTGTCCTTACCTTCCTCAGAACTCCTGGCTCTGACCATTGGCTTGTCTCCTGACAAACCATCTGGTTCTGCCCTCCGATTCTGCTCCAACCACTGGGTTGCATCACTTACTCCCTGGTGTGTGACAGGAGAGGGGTACAGGATTTTATGCAGAGCAAGATCTACAAAATAGTACTTTTAATCCCTGTTAGAAATCTAGCCACTGTACTCTGAATGCACAAAAAGAGAGGCAGGAAAATTGGCACAATGTTTTACAATAATCAAGTTGACTTGAATTAATAAAGGGGAATAAGAATAGCAGCGTCAGCTTTATTAGGAATAGATTTGTGCAATGAAGTAAAATGAAAGTCTAGCTGTTCTTTAAAGCAGTGTAAGATATAAACTAGTCCTAGGTGAACTTCTAGTAATTTTTTTTTAAAGAAATCATTGTGTTTCCACAGTAATTTGAAGAAGGCTGCCATCTTTTCTTTTTTTCCTGAGAAAGATCACAATCTAAACCTAAAACAGGGTAGTTTGATTATAATGATGATAGTTCCTATCTTTGGAGAAACTGAGCCATTATGCCATAACATCGCTAACAGTGCTCCAAATATTGAACAAAAAGATTTCATATCCTCAGATTCTGAGAAAGTAATTGTACATGCTAACAATGTTTGCCTGTTAGAAAGCATTGATATGTCTAGAAAAAGTATTAACTGGGTTTTACTGATTCACAAAGCAGTTGGCTTGGATTTAAGGGAGATTGAAGGGATTATTTAGAGAGAGCCTAGGGTGTGAGCTGAGCAGTCCTGAGGGAGGAACCCTAGAAGCAGGCTAGCCTAGGGAGATTTCACTTTTTCATGGTTGATTTTTTTTTGTCAATAAATCAAACCTCAGAGAGGGGAGAGCGCTTTCGTGACCTGCTGTCAAAGTCCAATCAAAAGAAACCTGCTCATGCCAACCTATACTAATGGACCAGTTTTTAATTATAACTCTACTGAAGTCAGTGGAATCATCTGGGATTTAAACTGGTGTTAAAGAAATATTTTTTCCTCTCATTTTCACTCACAGGTGACTGGCACCTTTAAGAGGGAGCAGGCTCCAGTGCACTTGAGACTAATTGTTTACTGAACAATTGGGCTTAAGGGAAGACATCTGGGCCCTATAAAGGGAGTGACCACAGTCGAGGAAGCTTTTGGGAGAGTTGCTGAAAGGGTTCCTGGAGGAAACAATAGGGAAAGCTGTTGGAGGTGTGGCTGAGAATCCAGACACACAGTCCCAAGGAGGGATGGATGTGGCTAGAGTGAGCTGAGGGGAGAGACTGAGCAGAGCCCAGGAAGGCTGGAAATGGGATTTAGTGTAAAAGCATGGAGCCAGACACACTCAGGGAGGAGGACCTGTGCCCAGTCGCAGACTTAGATGGAAGGGGCAGAAGAGACTTTAGTTTGGGTTTGGCTTTGTTGTATTTATTTTACATTGGCCATATGCCTGGGAATTTCTGAAGGGAAATTGCGTCAGGGTGATGCAGAGCCACAGTTGGCCAGCAGCAGGCACTACAGGATAGGTGTGCCCTATTGCACCCACACAAAGACTAAGAACCAAATTCTACCCTTGTATCTGCATAGATAATTCCCACTGATGTCACTTTGTTACTTAGAATGGGATAAACAAGGAATTAAAAAGACACCAGTGACAGGTATAAGTAATTTTAAATAATCAAGAAATGCAATAACTTGTTACAAATCACTTGCACCCACATACCACAATAACAGGTATATTAACATAGTAATCTGGAATACAAACTCATTTGTAAACACCTGTATAGGAGAACCTATTTTGTAATCATATATTAGTCACTCAACAATTGCTATTGATTACTAAGGTAATTACAAATGATTTCAATATACTGTGTTACTGAAATCTTGCTCTGTAGAGGACAATTATAAATGAATGACTTATTTTGTCAGAATGAGTCATTAGAACATTGTTTTTTGTTTTGATTTACTAAATTATCAAATGCAGCTGCAGAATGTGAACAGGAGTAAATGGAGCATTTACAGCTAATCTAGGATTGCACTGCATGATACTGGGTTTGAAATGGCCTCAATAATACAGGACAAACTGACACTAATTAAAAGAAATCTGAAAATAGAGCCCAGGAGACACTTCAGTGCTCTGCTGCTGGTGCCCTACATCAGCAACAGTGCTGATGTGTTGTATTAGGAACAAATCCACAGCATGATTAGCTGGACCAGGCAGTGGGGAGATATATAAGTCAAAAGAAAGAGGAATATTTCCATTAAGCCCACTGCTCTATGAATGAGGTAGCCCTGTGCCCTCAACATGACTGCATCTTTGGGGAAGGACTGGAGCTTTGGCCCCTCCCCTGAGCACACCCGTACCCTAGCAAGCCTTTGAAATGCTGCACTCAGTGCTGAAACTCTTGTACAGGACCCTGAAATTCAGCTCCTTCCTATGTGGAACAAAAGCTACCGGTTCTAACTTCCATGGCTGCCTTGGTAGGTGCTGGATTTCCCTCTTAAAGTGGAATATCCTCCCCCCCCCCCGCCACCGAGCACTGAATGGGACATTTAGTTGAACCTGATACACCTAACCATACAATGCAGTTTTAATTCTGGCATTTCCTTGCTTGACTTTGAAAACACAACATTCAAAAGGAATCTTATAATGTAGCTTTCTATAACTTTATATAGGTTTAGGAGATTATGTAGTCAAATGGTGGGCAGATGGAGTGACTCATGTTTGCATACCCAGTATTCAAAAGCGTAGCAGTTAAAGGCCCAGTGCATGAACAGTAACAGCATCAGGATAGTCATCATGAAAAATATAAGCAGGCAGATTCAGAAATGAAACAGATAAAAACACTAATTAAAAAAGGATAGGAATGGCAGATCCCATATGGAGAACTGTAGAGCAATGCAAGAGAGGATCAAAGAGACAGAACATTGATTCTTCAGTGAAAATACAATGTAGGCTTCAAAGGTATCTAAATTAAATTGTGTTGTGGTTTAAGAGATGAAAGTGCAGAATCCTATTTAAATCAACACAGTCATATCTATAAAGCACCTT
Source organism: Terrapene triunguis (assembly GCF_002925995.2). Lineage (NCBI taxonomy): Eukaryota > Metazoa > Chordata > Testudines > Emydidae > Terrapene > Terrapene triunguis. The sequence goes on along the minus strand of NW_020664420.1, from coordinate 12,209,434 downwards.
CTTCCCTCTGGAATGAACCACCACAATTTCAAGTTTAACATCCTAACAAAGAATAAAGCCAGAAACATTTAGCCTATTACAAACATACATGCTCACCAGCTTCGTTATGAACAAACCAAACATTTTGTATGAACAAATTTTTCCCACTTTGAAATTTGTCTTCCTACAGGGAGTGGCATGCCAGTAACTTCTACTATTCCCTTTGGGGCTGAGGTCCCATCTTGCAATATGATCCATGTGAGTGGGCTCCTGTGCCCATCTGGAGCCCCAACGACTTCAATAATGAATCATGCTGAAAACAGAGGTGTTGGGTAAGCCAAAAAGGACAAGATACAAGATCAAAGTAGTGGTTCCTTTTATTCGGTTTCATTTGTTTTCTCTCTGGGTGCCTGTTCCTAATTTTGTGTATAGTGTGAAGAAACAACCCTGTTTTAAAGACACATAGGGTGAAATCTTGACCCCATTGAAGTCAATGGCAAAGCTCTCATGGACTTCAGTGGAGTCAGGCTTTAACTCATAATCCTTTTGTTGACTGAGTCTATGCTATGTGTCTGAGCATTCTAGGATTTGCCTTATGACTCAGAGAGGCAAAAGAAAATATATAAATGATGGACCGAAAGATACTTGTAATTTTCAAGATTGTGTGTTGCTTTATAATTACTTGAATCACTAGCACCCATTACAGATTTTTGTTGCTGTAGGAAAATTTTTTTGGATGACGCATCCTTTGAACTTAGTACCCCAAGCACTTATTGTGGGGTACATTTTCAAAGCAATGGAGAAGGATTTACTTTAGAATCTCCTACTAAAGCATTAGTTTGATGTGTGAAACTGTAACACTTAGATAATGTAGCCCTCAGTGGTACCTTTTGAAAGAAGTTGTGGAGAACTGGGAAATACTTGCATTTTTTACGAATATCATAAGCCCCATAGTGTATCTGTGATATTACCTGGCCTGAATGCACAGAGTTAGATCAAAAGAGGATGTCAAAGAAAACAGGCAATAAAGGTAAAACAACATCCGAGATAAGGAATGTCTCCTCAAACACAATAGCCATGAAGTGAGACTCTTCAGTTCCAACTTTGGGAACAGGGCCTTCTTGCCAAGGCTGAGAATCTGGAGATCAAAAGATATTGATCTGTTAAAGGATGTGCCCTACAGAGAAGGAGGAGATCTGAGTGAGTCAGGGGTCTGCACTTCAGCAAGAAGGCTGCAACTTGGTCCCCAAGAGAACAGGGAAACCCAAGGCTAAATCATGCCTATCTAGAGGCTGGAGGAGAATGCAAAGCATAGATAAGACAGTATGCACATAACTTTGTTATTTTAAATGCATTTTTCTTAGTGACGTGTACCTTTTGGCAAAATAAATCATACTTTGTTCTGAGGAAGTTGCCTCTGTGTCACTGCATACTATTACTGTCCACAGACTCCTGAGAGGAAATTTACAGGTGGCAAGCCCACTGGACCAGCTAGGGAATATGGTTGGCAGCCAGACAAGTGTAACCCAGAAACGCAGTCACAGAGTGGTTGGATTGCAGAATCCCACCCCAAAGAGAAGAGGAGGCACGGCTCTGTCCCTTAAAAGGACTGCAGTCATGGGGACTGGCAAACGTCCTCGAGGGGCAGCCTACCCAGGAGCTGACAGAAGTCAATGCAATTTCTTCACACAATGGATCCAGGAGCTCAGCTGGCGTAATTTATCATTCATCCACTGAAGTCAATAGAAGTATGATCATGTCCACCAACTAAGGATCTGGCCCCCAGTGTTGAAGATCTTACTCAATCCTTTCTTTATACAGACAAAATTACCATTGAAATCATAAAGAGAAGTACTGGTTAAAAACTGAGTTAGGACTTTAGGATTTCACCAGTCAGAAGAGGTATTATGAACATAACTTCCAATACTCTGTATTAAAAACCAGAGATTGGTTTGAACCAAAATCTGGAAATGCTGTACCAAAATGAGGGAATGGGATTGGAACAGGATAGGAATTTCTTAGCTGGCCTGTTTCTAAAATGGGCCAAACCAAGGCCCCTGATCTAAACACCGTGGGGTTTGAAATCCAGATCTGAATGTACTTTCCGAGTTGCGACTTAGATAGAATTTGTATTTATACTAGTGGACCTGAGAGCAGACTGGCCAAAAATCTGTGTCTAACAGGTAATAACTTGTATTTAACATTTGGACAAAGGATCCCAATGTGCATTGTAAAGACAACAACCACTTTACCTGGCTCTGGTGTGGAACACAGCAGCTGCCTAAAAGCACAAAGCATCACCGATAAAAGTTTTTTGTACAAGATGTAAAGAAGAATCTTGCCACATAATGAAATTGCAGGGGCACTTTAGAATTAAATTCCCTCAGTTAGAATCTGGCTAGGACACCAACACAGAGAACTTCTGAGAAAAGTGTGATGGAATCTTTATTGATAATTATCAGAGGGATAGCCGTGTTAGTCTGGATCCGTAAAAAGCAACAGAGAGTCCTGTGGCACCTTTAAGACTAACAGATGTTTTGGAGCATAAGCATGCGTCTGACGAAGTGGGTATCCACCCACGAAAGCTTATGCTCCAATACATCTGTTAGTCTTAAAGCTGCCGCAGGACTCTCTGTTGCTTTTTATTGACAATAAAGCCTTTCGTTTGGGATCCAAAAAAAAGCACCTATGGTAACACGACTCTTTACCTTGAATCACAAGGGAGCATTAGTTTAGTACTGAACGATTCACCTATGTGTAATACCAACGCCATTTTTCTACAGCACATTCGTCTTCCTTGGAGGAAAGCACTGAGTAGGCCTGACTCTCCTTAGCTGGTGAGAGCAGACATTCATAGAGCAAGGTGGGATGCTGCAGGCATGAAATGTACGTCATTAAGGCTCCTCCTGGGATGCTTATTCATTCAGTAATGAGTTTCTTTTATTCCTAGCTTTTACATGACAAGCTTCTAATCAGTTGGGTAGCTATCAAAAAGGAAATGAGGATAAATGAGTAATGAGATTATGCCATTTAGAACAATTCATTTGAAATACACTTACAAAGCCTTATCAGAGGTAAAAAGTCATTGAGCTCATCCCTACCCTGGGTGGTAACTCCTTGCTCCTGAATCTCATTAGCAACAAGTTTAGCTTTAGCTTTAAATTTAATGTGGACTGGATTTTATCTTCCACATTATGTTTTAATCTCTCGCCTGCTAAATTTATGTTGCTACATTACACTTGTAAATCCTTGCTTGTCACAATATGAGTGATTTACACCCCTTCTTTCAAGGATTTCCCTACATACCGCCAGTGTCTTTTGTATTTTTCATCACAGGAGCAGAAGTAATAGAGTGTTGTGATTTTAAATGAGGCTAAAATATTGTTTTGTGATAAGCATCCATTTATTCTTTTCTAGCTTACTTGGTAAGCTTTCCAGAATTGGAAATGTTGAGGTAATGTTGTTTTAAATTCCTAAGAGAAGAAACATTTCCTTAACATAAAACACTGTTTTTTCTATCTGTGTGAGTGATTGGGTTTGGGTCAAAGACTTGGAACATTAATTTCACTTTAGACTAGACTCTTAAAGGACATGTTAATTTTTCACTATGATGGGGGCACAGTGAAAGGCTGGTATTGGCCTGGAAGGGCGATGGCCTATTGCTGTGGTGTTGGTTGTCTAGTGAGGGCCCAGACCTGGCTTCATTTGGGCCTCATATTGTCTTCACTGGAGAAATGGTCTGAAATAAATAGGATGGAACTCAATAAAGACAAATGCTACACTTAGGAAGGCATAATTGATTGCTCAAATACAAAATGGGAAATGATTGTCTAGGAAGGAGTATTGCAGAAAAAGACCTGGGGGCTATAGTTGATCACAAACTAAATGTGGCAAAAATGTAAATACTGTTGTAAAAAACAGCAAATATTCTAGGATGTATCAGCAGGATTTTTGTAAGCAAGACACGTGAAGTAATTCTTTTAATCTATTTAGCACGAATAAGAACAGGTTAGACAAATACCTGTCAGGGATGGCCTAATACTTAGTCCTGTCTCAGTGCAGGGGACTGGACTAGATGACTTGTCGAGGTCCCTTCCAGTTCTACACTTCTATGACTCTATGATTCACTGGGGGAGGGGGCATGAAGGGGAGGTCCATAATTTTCAATTTGAAACAAAGGAGGTAGAGATGATTAATTGCCCTTGGCTCCTTTTCCAAAGTTCTAGATTTCCCCTCAACTCTACACAGCCACTATCTGACATGTCTACCTGCTGTGCAACCTTTCCCCCATGCCCAACATTTTTCTCCTAATCCTCTCCTCCCTCATTCTTTGACAACCTATAGTGGAGACTGAAACAAATCAGCACCTGCATAATGGGTATCTGATCTGAGCTATTTTCAAAGCTCAATTAATGCTCCTCTTCAATGGGCAGAAAAGGACAAGATATGGCTCACGCCCGTGCCATGCTACATAAATCAGCATCTCCTGCCCTTGCTGTTTCTGGGAACAAGAATCCCAGGTCAGCATCTGACACCAAATCCCTCCTGGGAGCCCCCTAAGGACACACAGGCTACTAGAGTTGAAGTGTCATGATCTTCACCCCATGGCAGGGCAGAGGCTAAAGTGGCAGGAGCAGGTTTTCAGTCCCCAGGAGGGGTCCAGCATTGAGAAGCACCATTTTCCTCCCCACCCATCAGAAGGTCAGGACCTGGGGGTCCTGAATAACAGCAGGCAGCTAGATGGGAATAGTGGGCACTTACTTTCTAAGTTTATATTAATATAACAATACCATGCTCTTATATGACACTTTTCATTAGTAGATCAATATCATTGTCCCCATTTTACAGATGGGGAAACTGAGGCTCAGAAAGATGAAGTGACTTGCCCAAGGTCACCCAGCAAACTAGTGGCAGAACCAGGAATAGAACCCAGGTCTCCTGAGGCCCAGGCCAGTGCTTTAGCCATTAGGAAATACTGCCTCTCCTTTTTTTATTTTTCACCCTTTCCTTATATATAGTCTATATTTGATTATAGCCTTATCTCCTCCTCCCCCTTCACTTGTCACTGGATTCTTAGGCCCTAAATCCTGCAACTGATTATAGCAGAGCACAGCAGTTCATTCACATGGATCACGACACAGGATCAGGGCACTAGACTGTAAACTCTTCAGGGCAGGGACCTGGATCCAGCACTTCCTCTCTATTTAGCAAATCATTTAAGTGCGTCCCTTTAGCCACATACAAAAGATCTGCTAAAGTAAGTGTGAGCTTTGGTGCTTTGCTGAACTGAACTAAGGGCCAGGGATTGTATTTATACATCAATTAGCACACCGGAGCCCTTTCCAGATTGGTGCCTATGGGTTATACTAGACTATTTAATAAGTCACAAAATTCATGACTTCCGTGACCCATGTGAAACAGCTGACCTTAACTATACCCAAATTGTGGGTAAAAAGTAACTTTATAGTTTTCATTTCCTTTATTTTGTGGGATGACTAAAGGATTAGAAAAACTGCCTTAGGCCACGTCTACACACTTATGTTGGCAAAACTTATGTCACTCAGGGGTATGAAAAAATACCCCCTGAGTGACATAAGTTTCACTAGCATAAGTGGTAGTGTGCACAGTGGTATGTCGGTGGGACAGCTTCTCCTGCTGACATAGCTACTGCCGCTCATTGGGAGTGGTTTAATTATGTCGATGGGAAAGCTTTCTCCCATTGGCATAGAGAAGCTATACGAGAGATCTTACAGTAGTGCAGCTGCATCGGTACAGCTTTGTAATGTAGACGTAGCCTTAGATCAAGACTTCTCAAACTTCATTACACTGTGACCCCCTTCTGACAACAAAAATTTACTTCCCAACCCCAGGAGGGGGGACCGAAGCCTGAGCCCGCCTGAGTCCCACTCACCTGGGGGGCGGGACAAAGCCAAAGCCTGAGCCCCACCGCCTCGGGTGGGGAAGAGGTCAAAGCCGAAGCTCAAAGGCTTCAGCCCCAGCCAGGGGGCCTCTAACCTGAGCCCCGCCATCCAGGGCTGAATCCCTTGGGCTTCAGCCCTGGGCGGTGGGGCTCAGGCTTTGGCCCCGAGCCCCTGCAAGTCTAAGTCGGCCCTGGCAACCCCATTAAAATGGGGTCGTGACCCACTTTGGGGTCCTGACCCACAATATGAGAACCGCTGCCTTAGAGTGATAGACTCAAGGAGCTCAATCTATTTAGCTTAACAAAGAGAAGGCTAAGGGGTGACTTGATGACAGTCTATAAGTACCTTCATGGGGAACAAATATTTGATAATGGGTTCTTGAATCTAGCAGAGAAAGGGATAACATGATCCAATGGCTGAAAGTTGAAGCTAGAAATAAGGCATTGGAACAATTTACTAAGGGTGAAGTCTCCTGCCCGGGCAATTTTTTAAAATAAAGGTGGGCTTTTTTTTTATGGTAAGGATATGCTCTAGTTCAAAAGGAATTATATTGGGGAAGTTCTATGGCCTGTGTTATACAGGAGATCAGACTAGATGATCACAGTGGTCCCTTTTGGCCTCAGAATCTATGACTTAGGTAAAATCCATTCTATTATTTAAGTGTACAGTGTCTTAATTTTTTTTGTTTTGGGACTAGAAAACAACTGTTCACATGTCTATGAGAATTGACACAATAAACATCACAGCTCCACGAGAGTCAGTCTTGGAAAAGCACAGATATATTAAAAATGTAATTAGACACTTTTGAACATGCATATTATTTAGCCAATGAGTCTAGTTGTTCCTTTTGGAGCTCTTAGGGTTTAATTATGCAAACAACATTTATTTATTCAATTTTAAAATAATGTTATTTACCAAAAATGACAGTAACAGGCCCCTTCAGAGTTCATTGTATAATTCTTAATTCAGGCACTTGGATTATCAATGAGCCATTAGGCAGAAACTTGCGGTGAGTCTATTAACAATTCATAAAATGCTGCTGTTATTATATATCGTGTATGCTTTTTAAAAAAGCATCCAAAATTGTGCCAGGCTCCTTACAATATATATAACACCAGGTCCAAGACTAGAGATTACATCTGTTTACCTACAAGACTCAATGTAGCAGCAGCATAATAGTGGAGTTGGGCTGGAGAGATGGAAAAACACAGTAGCCACAGCAATAAAGCTATGCTGTCAGAAATTGGTATGTGCATAGTATGTTGAATTAGGATTTCCGTAGTTTAATGTCCAGAGATGATAGAGGTATAAAATAGGTATCTTATAAAATAAAAATGCCATGGTTGACTTTCTTCTAGCCATTGAGTCAGAAGGTGGTTTATAGGGCGCACTGCAATGATGATACAATGCATATTGTGTCTGAGCTGGCATCCCACTGTAGACAACAAGAGTTTGGATGTGCAGTGATGGAGGATTGGGGACACTGTGGAAAGAGGGCTTGGCATGGGGCCCAGATGATGGCATGAAACAGCGGACACAAAGGAGAGCATCTCCACAATCTGGACATGAGTAGGTTGTGGCTTTGATAAAAAACAACAACAACAACAATTATAGTGAGGAATATAACGGAGCATCAGCCAAAGGGGCAAGCCTTGGTTTTTCTGGGGAAAGAATAAGAAATTGAGGAAAAGATAAGAGAGACCAGATTTTTTTTTACCCCCTCCTTCCTCAGACTCCAAACTATGGACGGCCCCAGTACTATACTTTTGTGTCCTAGGCTAAATGCCTAGCAATCAGCATAGTCCTTTAGAAACATGGACTGAAGATCTGCATGACAAACTGGTTGAAATGAGGGCTCCGAGGGAAACCTCTGTAACAAAGCTGGGCAATTTGGTGGCTCAGATAGGTAATCTGAATAAGATGGTAGAGTAGAAGGACAATAACCCAAGTGGTAAACCATCTGTGAGTCGAAGAGGAAGCTACAAATGGAACTTCTGCCTTGCTGTACTTGAAAACCAGACATTTTTGCAAAGACAGGAAAAAGTTCTGCAGAATCCAGTGAGAACCAAAATATCTGAATTCAGGCCTTTTTCACAGGTGGCCAGAAGTACTCAAATCAATAGCCATTGTCTTCAGTGTAATCCCACATCTCTTTGAGCTGAGCACAGAGGAAAACTCCAGTTACCAAGGAGAGAAATTACAGAATCCTATCTAGGCAGAGCACCAGTTTGAGGGCTCTTATTGCTTCTGAGAAGACGGTGTACTAAAAGCTGTCTGATCCAAGGGGACTATGTCTGCACTGGAGGACCCAGAATTATTTTTCCCAGAGTGGTCCCACTCATGCAAGTTCAGGAAAAGGATTTGAAAGTGATCATAAAAGATTTGCTATAGAAGGGAATTGAAGTAGCTGTACTGAATCCAGCCAACCTGCCAGGCCGGCACAAAAGCAAATCCTGCTTTGGAGCCAAGTCAGCAGCCAACAAGCTACTAGTGGAAATTAAAATGAAGCAATCTGAGGACTTGGACACTGACCTGTGCTACTGGAAGGACCTTGCCACTTTTGGCTGCAGAGTTTACGTTGCCTTACAGTTCAGTATTAAATACTTTTCTTGGGATATGAACTTCATCTATTTCCTGATGCTTTGTTGCCCAAAACTAATATTAGTCATTTCTGATTAATTCTGGTTAATAGGCTCTTTAGGCCAGGCTGACTATGGTGTCAAAGAAGAGGCCTCAAGCATTAATTGGACTTATTAAATCAGGAAAGAGAAAAGAGAAGTGTCCATGCATCCTTACACCAAGGCAATATGGAAAGGGGCCGAGCCCACTTATAAACAAGAAAGAATAAAAGAACATTGTAGAAGCGCCTGTAGAGAGAGGAAAGAAAAGTGAAGGTTTCAAAACTCATGAGAGTTTGATTTCCCTTCATACTGCCCCATCTTAGGCAGCCTCCAGACCACAGGATATTTCAGCTGTAAGAATTTGTCATGTAAAGAAGTGTGATTAAATAACAAATAACAAGGCTGGGACTCCTAGTGTCACATCTTGAGATTGTTTTGTGGCTTTGCTGCTTCTCCCTTCAAAGGCAGAGTGCCTCAGCAGGGTCACGCACAAGAGCCGCTGTAAGAGACTGTTGTTTGTCAGAGTCATTTATTTGCAATTTCAATCAATCACACCTTCCTTCGGAGGGAAGATAACCAGTGAGTTTATCATCTTCCTGTCACTCTTGTAAATCCTGAGGAGAGCTTCCTCACTGTACTCTGTTATTACCCAATAAAAGTATATTATGGAGAGAGTACCGTATGTCTCCCAGTTGGAGCAGGGAACTCGGATGGGCTCCTAGGATCTGTTCCATCTTTGCCTTGATGTATGGGCTTGAGCAATTTACAGTACACACTGGCTCCCATCAAAGTAAATAGAAAACTCCATTGACTTAAGTGGTATGGGATCAAGCCCTAAATATCAATCAGATGGCTCAGTTTACTTGTCAGTAAAACAGATCTACTAATTACCTACTTCACAGGGATGCTGCAAGACTCAAACGAAAGGCAATATGCATATAGTAGAAGTAGTAGTATTTTTGTTATATTATTTTTAGGGGCTATATATTTCAAGTTAGATCATTTTAATTGTCATGTTGTGTGCATCTTACACGCTAACGCAAATGAGCCAAATTCTGCCCTCAGTTATACCCATGGTAACCCATTGTAATCAATAAATGATGGATGTAACTGAAGGAATAATATTTCTATGACTTTACTATTTTTTAAAGCATTTCACTTTATTTCATTTTAGGGAGATGCAACTCAGTGTAGTGGTGGAGCACTCGGACCTCTTGATGGTGGGGGGGCACGTGACCGCTCCGTGCATTGTCTCTGGGATGGGGACGGGGAGACATGGGGAACACTGAAACTTGCCTGCTGACTTTAACTGGACTTTTGCTGGCAGCTGGAGCAGAGCTATTCACAGGTGACAAGCCCCATCTCCGGGGGTGTCTGGCCAGTGGGCTGGCTGGGGAAGGCCGGCGAGGCTGCAGCCGGGAGTCGTCTTGCCGGTGGGTATGAGTCTGGGAGCTACGGTGGAAGAGAGCCTAGGCCGGGGAGCCAAGGGAGGAGGAGGGGAGCTCAGTATGGACTGCAGTCCTGTTACACTGGCTGCTTCGGTGGAGAATGCAGAGGGGAAGGCACTGAGTTGTTAGGAGTAAAGCGGAACTGAGCCCACCCAGCCCACTCCACCCAGAGGTGGCAGGGGACTGCGTGGGCTCTTCCCTGCCACATCAGCACTTCAGGGAGCAGGGCCAAATGGGAGGCAGAAATCGGGGGGGGAAGGGAGCACGTGGCCACACGTGCACTCCCCCATGCATCACCTCTGACCTGTCCCCTAAAATCAGTAAGAATCTTTCTATTGACTTCAATGGGCTGTGAATCGACTATTTGGCCCAGATCCTCACAGGTATTTGGGTTCCTAACTTCCACTGAAATCACAGAGCCTAAATGCCTGTGAGGATCTGGGCCGTTGCGATTGCCCAATCCCTGTTAACCCAGGCCCACTGCAGTTTGTCCTCAAAAAGGAATTCCCCTCCCCCTGTATGCCTTTCTGTGGAGTGGCCCTTTAAATTTGGCAGAGACCAGCAGCTGCAACCCTACAGTGGCCATTTTGCAACTAGTTGCTGTGACTCCTCCTCTTCTAGCTGGTAAGTACTCTCAATTCCTGTGGTTTCCATTTCTTACTGCTGAGTAGATGGTACATTCTCCAGGCAGCTGCATTACAGATTTTAGTGCCATATACAATTCGAAACCTTATAAGAGCAATCACATATTGGGTCTGATTCCAGTCTGAGTTATACATTGCACCACTCCATTGATTTCAGTAAAGTGACCCCTTATGTATACTGATGTGAAATCAGAATAAGGGTTTCAGGTAGGGCTACAGGCTCTGATCCACAAGGTACTCGGTTACCTAATCCCAGGATTTAGGCACCCAAATCTCAGGTACTGGCACTTAAGTCCCAATTTAGGCTTCACTGCAATCCACAAAACTCCTTCCAAATGCTATAGGTGCCTACATTTTCAGAGTAGAAGTTCCCTAGGTCTCTATGTTTCTGCCTCTGGGCATGCCCACTGCTGCCTCATTCTGGATGCCTATCTCGCACCCCAGAGCGATTCACAAAGTGGGGGAAGATGTGTTTGCTTGCCTAAGTCATGTTCAGGGCCACCTACTGGATCAGGGTCCCATTCAAAACCTTGCTGCCGGAGGAAGAGGTGGGGGCACTCACCTTATAACTTAGCCCAGTGGTTAGAGCATTCACCTGGGATGTGGGAGACCCAGGGTTGATTCTCCCCTCTGCCAGAGAAGGAGAAGGGAGACCCCTGTTCAAATCCTACCTCTGAGTGGGCTAACTACTGAGCTATGAGATGTTCTGATGTGGCGCTCCCTTAATTTCTCCTGTTCAAGTTGTTCCACTGTGGATGAATAAGGAAAATGATTGGAGCGGGGGGACTGGATTCTGGGTCTCCCACTTCCCAAGTGGGTACCCTAACGACCAGCCTACAGAGTCATTCTCCCTAAATTTGTGGATCATTAAGCTGAAACTGGTGCCTATCTCTGAGAGAGGATTAGGGCTTAAGACACACCCCTGTAATGGGCATCTCCCATTGTCTGGCTTAGGTGACTCCCTGCCTAACATGCTGGCTTTTGTTGATCACATTCTAAGGCACCTATATCTCCCATTCATTGTACAGGAGCCTAGATCCCTAACTCAGGCTTTGTGGATCATTGTTGTTCCTGTGACTCTTTTTTAAGGCACCTAAAAGCAATGCTCAGTGTTGCAATGTCTAAGTAACTTTGTGGATCAGGACTGTGGTTACTGTGGTAATGAGGGTGGTATAAGAACCTAAGGAGAACAGAATAGAATAGGATGCTTTCCACATAAAATCCCTCTTCTGTTTTCTAGTTGGGGGAAAGTTTTCTGTTTCTGTAACCCACCCTACAAGCATGTGAATCTTTGCCCTCTAGTAGCTGGTCCGCATAGGAGGATAAGAGTCTACTACAGCTGCTAGATAACAAAATTGTTCCCTTAGCTTAGTTGAGAGAGAATAATGCTTTTAGTGTTGAAGGCTTCAGATACTGAATTCCAAGCAAAGGATCATTATATAAACTTTGTTCATCTTGATTCCTGGGGAGAAATGTTTTGCTACTTGATTAACACATAGAGAGGGTCTAAAACTACATCCAGAAACATTTACCCTTTTAAGTACCAATATTCTCAGTCCACTTCCTAGAGGACAAGTATTCATACATTTTCAAAAAGTAGAGTCGCACTGTTATGTGTAGCTGAGAGGCTACCAGGCCAAGCAGTATATAGACATGGCAACTGGACTTCTTCCTAGACTAGATCCCTCCAGGTTGGGACTGTCATTCAAACATTAGTGTTCCAGCCTGAGGGAGTTTTTGTGACTACTGAGTATTCAGGACTCTTGTTCTGTGGATAACAGAGGAGTTCAATCTCCAAAGCTGTTGGGTTGGCACCTTTCACCAGCAAGCACTCAAACATGGCTCTTTTCTTGTTAATACATGATTCTGCTAGCAATTCTTTAGTTATTTATTTGTTTGCTGCTGCAGCTGCTTTTAACTGCAGACAATATACTGCTGCCTGGGTGTTAGATGTTATTTAATTGACACTAAAAAGGTGTCTCATCAGAGGAATAAAAAGCAACCTTTTCCTGTTGTGAGCTAAGCAATAAAGCTGACATTGGCACTTAGTGCCAACAGGGGGGACCCTAAGACTCAATTGTCCTGTGATGCCCACAGAAATCATAACTGCAATTTGAAGACAATGGCAACCAACTTTTAGTTGGAGGCAATGTAGTCTGTGAACATGGCATTTGACTGAAAGGGGCACTGGGGTCCAATTCTCTGCTCAGCCACTCATCTTGTGACCTTAGCCAAGTTATTTAACACCGTGCTGCTTCTGTTTCCCTTCCCACCTTTTGACATGTCAGTTTCGTCTGTAAACTCTTTGGGGCAGGATCACTGTCTTCCTGTATTTTTGTACAGTGCCTAGCACAATGGAGCTCCAATTGAGACTGTGGACATTACGCAACACTGTAATATAAATAATAATTTAGGTGCTGATGTCCTTATTTTAATATGGTAATGTGGAATCTACACACCCCACCTAGGAGCCTCAGTTTGAAATTTGTGCCTGCAATGGTTACCTGAGTGGCTCCAGGATCACACTACTCCTTTAGAGGGAGATGAGTTTTCTCTGTATGTATGTAGTTACATGTTTAAAACATGGATTTATTTCCAAATTCTTTCTGTGCCTAGTTATACTTCAAAATTCTTGATAGTTACAAAATGCTTTAAAAAAAACAACAACAAAAAAACAACCCATGAAGCACAAGAACATCAACAATTCTTCCTGCATGGAAATGAACAGTTTGTAAGGATGCCCTTATGTTGCATTCTATTGTACTGTTGCGTATTAATGCTTATTTCCTGTACTAGAGAAGACTAATGATGCATTGTTTACTCAACACCCGGTACTATGTAGCTTATTATATAATAGAGTGTTTTGGTCATTTGTATTTTGACTCCATATTTTCTTTAGACTTAAAACTTTGGAGTATTGTTTTTTAAAAATGATACAATTGCAAGCTCCTCCATGATAAGAACTGATCATAATTGTCTAATCTAAACTCAGAACTGCTGCTAGCAATGAGAAAAACATTGCTCATTTTAGTTTGTTTTCCTAAGCCAAACGTGACTGTGAATTCAAATTTTGCAAATCATATTCAGCCTCGACATCAACAAAAATGGAACACAGTCATTACTTGTAAACTTGCCAATATGTCATGCTCCTTATTTGCACTTCTTGTTTCATCTTTCTTTGTGCTACACTAGAATACTGTGCTCTAACCTGAAAGAATAGCTAATACAGTCAAGAAATCAATAATAAACTGCATGTTGTCTCTTGTGCCTTCACTGACTGCTTCTGAAAATCAGTGCTCTGCCCATTCTTGCATTTGGGTGCCTGGTTTTCCTGACTGGCATGTGTCTCAAGAATGTACACACCTGCTCTGATAGTTCCCAATTCCCTTTTTCTGCAGCATATAAGAACATGCCCCAATGAACGTGGTCTGCTGAGGGGTCTTTGTAGGATCCAGTCTACAAACTAAAAGCAGGTGCAAAACCTTATTATTTTCAAAGTAGCAATCAGCCTTGGAAACACAAAAACAGGCCATTTCTTAGAGTTCATTTTTGCCTCAAGTTATTGTGGATCAACCTAACTATCATGTAATCAGCTCTATTTGGAGGAGATGAAATGACAGGATGCCCAAAAAAGTATAGGATGAGAAACTATTTTGATAAATTACAAAGAGCAACAGTATTAGAAGTTTGTAGCTCAGTTGAGAGAGGTTGTAGAGGAAAGGACTATCTGAGTGTTTTCCTGAAGTAAGAATACCATTTCCAAAGCCTTTTTTCCAGTCCATATTATCAATTTCCAAATCTGTCTCAGTCCTTGCATCCTTTGCTCCTGCTTCCATGTCACAAAGTATCTGTGGAGAAACATATAGGCACCATGTGGACTTCCTCCATTAAATACGTTTTCCCTTCCTTCAGTTCTACCATCTTCCTTGCTAAACCATCCTGCTCTTCCTCTGAGTCTTAGCCTAACTTTGTAGAATTATTCTTTGTGACTAAATCACTCCCAAAAGTCTACTCTTTTCTGGTGTGTGCACTGGAGTCCAGTTGTCAATCCTCAGCATCTCATTCTTCAGGTCTGGACACCATCTCAAACTGAACAGAATACACCACCACCTCTCCATTCCCCATAGTCCTTTCCTACACATCTCCCTTCTAAATCAGTCTCAACAATTCCTCCATCTATCTTGTCATCCAAGCTTGCTCCCACTGTCATTTTCACCCACTTACTCTCTCTTTCCTCAACACATCTGGCCTGTTTTGGTTTTATACCATGCACAATGGTATGCTAGTAGGTGGTCATGACAGGGTCTCCAGGGTGCAACCTGGACTGTGGGACCACTGATCCCTTCAAACCCACCAACCTGGGCTACCTCTCATACTGTGATGCTGATGTCAAGCTACAAACCTCTGATAGGCACTGCACTTACACACACATCCACGGGCAGGGGCACACTCACCTGTATTATATCATTGATCTCCTAACTACTCATGAAGCATCAATTGGGAGGTTCCAGCCAACTCCCCACAGCTCCCCCGCCTTGCACCCCAGAAATGTACCGTCTTGCACTGGGGGAGAGAGGCCAAGTGATAATGTCACTTCCCCTATTTTATAGTGTCTTCCAGCTTGCTGTAAAGATCTTTGCTGTGATGTGGGGATCAGGCAGTCCCCATTGGTCAAGCAGTCTCCATTGCATACGTGCTCTATCTGAGAAGTCTCTGAGATGGCTGTTGGCAGAGTGGATTCCCTTTAATGCAGTGGTCCCCAAACTTTTTACCCAGAGTGGGGCACACAGACAGGTGTAAGAGGGCCGAGGCTGGGGCCATAGCTGGAGGCAGAGGTGGGAGCGGAGCCTTGGCCAGGGTTTGAGGCTGGCAGCCGGGCCCTTGGGTGCGGGGCCAGGGTCAGGGCCAGGAGCGGAGCTGGGTGGTGCTCCCTACCTGCCTGCCAGGGCCCCAGACGCATCCCCGTTGGGGGGTGGCGCACCACAGTTTGGGGACCTCTGCTTTAATGGGCCATCAGCATACCAGGCTGGTCCTTTGTTGCAATTGAAAAGTTGGCTGTGGGCATCTCCCAACATAAGAATGTTCATACTGGATCAGACCAAAGGTCCATCTGGACCAGTATCCTGTCTTCCGACAGTGGCCAATACCAGGTGCCCCAGAGGGAATGAACAAAACAGGCAATCAAGTGATCCATCCCGTCGCCCTTTCCCAGCTTCTGGCAAACTTCACGACATATTTCAATAGCACATATAGCCAGGCTTCATCACTTCACATACAATGATAGTAAATACAATCCAACAAGATATGATTGTTTAACAGATCAAGACTCCTCATAAGGTATGCATTGTACAAAACCTTTCATAATCCTATCACCATGGTCAATATGAGGGTTCCAGGGTGCTACTTTGAGGTACAGACTGTCTTAGTGGGCTAGAGTAGTTTGGAAGCTCCTTCGGGCAGGGACCTTATTTTTATTTACAATTTCTGTCAAAAGTGAGTTTATCAGAGAGGTTGGGGAATAGGTTTCAGGAGGTTGGGGGTGTTGCAAATTCTGTTGCTTTCTCCTGATGAACATTCCCTCCTTCACGACAGACAAACCCTTGTCACGTAGTCCACTCCACCCCTCTAGTGCCGGTATTTCACCTCACTCTCCTACAGTTTATCTAAAGTGGTGCTGTGAAAACGTCTGATGCTCTGAGCATGTAATTCCCCACAGGGACTCTTTCCATTGGCTCACTGTGACCTTCTGTATCAAGTTTTTCTCTCCTGAATTGTTTTTTTGTGAACCAAAAATAAATAAAAAATGGGTCTGGGTCAATTGAAATGCTTGGTTTTTATTTGTTTTACTATAATTTGCTTAAGTTTTGAAACAGTTATTTTAGAACCCGAATTTTTCATTTAGAAAATGTCAAAACTGAACATTTGGACCATTTTGAAACTTTTAAAAAAGAAATGTTCAAGTCAAAACATTTGCTGAAATCAACCCATTCCTTTTGGTTTCAATGAATGGCATTTTCTGACATTTCATTGAAAAATTCCCAACCAGCTCTAGTCCTGCCAGGGGAGTAAAGATCTGCTGGGTTGCTCTCGCTTTCCTTAGAGTTGGAACTTTTCCCAGACATCACCAGGGCATTGGTATTGGCGGTTCCTCATTTTGGGAATCTACTCTGTCTTGCAGGCCATCAAGACTCAAGTTTGGTGACATTCAGGACAGAGTCTAGGACTTTTTTTATTTTCCCCATTCTGATGATTGATATTTGTAAAAATTGAGGACTTTTGCAAATAAGAAAAACGGAGAGGGAGTTGGTTAGATTCTGTTGATCCATAACTGATTATTTGCCTTCGGAAATGGTTGTCAATATAAATGGCTAAGTAAAGACAATTAATCTAATTTTGCCTATATACATTTATACTACATGGTTCCATCAGCTAGATTGGATGGTCTTATGGCTAAAATATAGGACTAAGAAGCAGGAGATACATGTTCTATTTACATTCTGTCTGAGTCTCTTAACCTTTCTACACCCAACTTACTTTGTCTCTAAAGTGTGGATAAGATTCCCCTGTGTCACAAAGCTATTGTGAGGTTTCATTCATTAATATTTGCAATGTGCTCACATATTACAGTGCCGAGAGCCATTGATGTGTCTATAAACCAAAATGTCTACTTTTTTCTGTAATAAAATGTTGCAGAGAGTACTCTGAGAGTTGTTATTAATGGTTCCCAATCCTGCTGGAAAGGCATAACGAGTGGGGTTCCACAGGGGTCTGTTTTGGGACCGGCTATGTTCAATATCTTCATTAACGACTTAGATATTGGCATAGAAAGTACGCTTATTAAGTTTGCGGATGATACCAAACTGGGAGGGATAGCAACTGCTTTGGAGGACAGGGTCATAATTCAAAATGATCTGGACAAATTGGAGAAATGGTCTGAGTTAAACAGGATGAAGTTTAACAAAGACAAATGCAAAGTGCTCCACTTAGGAAGGAAAAATCAGTTTCACACATACAGAATGGGAAGAAACTGTCTAGGAAGGAGTACGGCAGAAAGGGATCTAGGGATTATAGTGGACCACAAGCTAAATATGAGTCAACAGTGTGATGCTGTTGCAAAAAAAGCAAACATGATTCTGGGATGTATTAACAGGTGTGTTGTGAGCAAGACATGAGAAGTCATTCTTCCGCTCTACTCTGCTCTGGTTAGGCCTCAGCTGGAGTATTGTGTGCATTTCAAGAAAGATGTGGAGAAATTGGAAAGGGTCCAGAGAAGAGCAACAAGAATGATTAAAGGTCTTGAGAACATGACCTATGAAGGAAGGCTGAAAGAATTGGGTTTGTTTTAGTTTGGAAAAGAGAAGACTGAGAGGGGACATGATAGCAGTTTTCAGGTATCTAAAAAGGTGTCATAAGGAGGAGGGAGAAAACTTGTTCACCTTAGCCTCTGAGGATAGAACAAGAAGCAATGGGCTTAAACTGCATCAAGGGAGGTCTAGGTTGGACATTAGGAAAAAGTTCCTAACTGTCAGGGTGGTTAAACACTGGAATAAATTGCCTAGGGAGGTTGTGGAATCTCCATCTCTGGAGATATTTAAGAGTAGGTTAGATAAATGTCTATCAGGGATGGTCTAGACAGTATTTGGTCCTGCCATGCGGGCAGGGGATTGGACTCGATGACCTCTCGAGGTCCCTTCCAGTCCTAGAATCTATGAATCTATGAATTTCTCTGAAGCTAAAGGAGGAGGACAGTGACAGAAACTCATGTACTGTACTTCAAATTCCAAAATGCATGAATGTTCCTGCTTGCCGGGGACATCTATCAGGCAAAACAGCAGATACTGCAGGAGATATTTTGCTCTAGCCTGTATCCAGATTGGACTATGCCCCATAATGGCTTCCAGGCCTGTGCTCAAATGGGATGTAAAGAAAGGGGAGGAATGTACCAATGTGGCAAGGCAGGTAGAGTATAGAAGCAAGCTGCACAAGAATAAAATGGGATGGAGTATTGCAGGACACAGCTGATTGGGTCATGCCAAATCATGCAAAGTTCTTTCAATGCTGATTTTGATTTTAAATAAATATGCAATATTTGGAGCCTAATTTTTCTCAACTGTCACTTTATCTTTATTCAGGATCTATTGAATTATATGCAGTTGGAAATATACATAGTGGTAGAAAAAAATTGGCTGAATATTGCAAAATACTGCAAAAATATTCACATTTGTGTATACACAGTCAAATAACCACAAATTCCTTTGAATGTTATTTGCAACACTTTTAATTTAGTTTCCATGAATATGGAAAAGAAAATATTTTTTGTTCAGAAGAGTGGTTTATGGGAAGAAAAATTTGCACAACTAGTTGTGCAAATATATATGTTCACATTTGTATGTTGAAAATCTTGAAAGCTCTTTTTAGGTTTGAATGTCTTACAGTCAGAGATCATGAACAATACATTGTGACTTGGGTAGTCGTCAATCATATATCAAGAATAGTGAATCATGAATAATTGAGGTAACAATCATGGCAAACAATCAAAGGCTGAAATATGTTCACATAAACCATCCATCTAAGAGTTTGAAGTGTGAACAAATTCAGAAAAATCAGTCTGTCTGCAGATAATTTGCTAACAGAACAAATGGTGAAATTAATTAAACAATAGTTTTAAAAAGTTTGTCCGACTCCAGGCATCAGCGTGAACACTGCATGAGTGCATGGCTCGCTATGTGTAGCTGGCTCCACAGTCTGGGCAGAATGGGGTTTGTAGCCAACTCCCTCCAGACATCCGTGTCTCAGATCTCTCATGCTCCATGAGGCCCTGTTTTGCACGTAGAATACTGTGTTTGTATTTGTGTATGCAAAACTCATGAGAAAAGGGCCCTCTTCTTATTTTAAGCAAAGAGACCAAGGATCAAATTCAAGCCACCCTTTCCATATAAGCAGAAAAAGAATGGTATCCTTGACAGCTGAATCTGTGGCTGGGGCATTTTGGAGGATGGGTTTTGATGTCATATGATAGGCATCTTCAAGTACATTCACTTCTGACCCAACATCTCATGCAAATTATTCCTGCCTCTCTGAAGAGACTAGATACAGGTTCAAATCATAATGATGTTTTGCACTTTAAATTATAACAGTTGGCACAGGATCTCAATTCAATACCTATAGCTGGAGAAAAATGTGGAATGCAATAAACATCTATTACATTGTAGGTAAACGGAGTAAATAATTTAAAATGAATAATGAACTTGACAAATGTAGCATCCTTTTCTCTCTCTCTATGCGGAATGCCCACAAAGTAGACCTTAATTTCTCTATTGTATTTGTTAATCAAATTTTACTCAACACATTTTTCTCCTACTAAGGACTGATTGCAAACAGCCCACAGCGAGTATTCAATATTCAACAGGTGAGCGGGATTGGCTAGTTGTACAGCAGTGATTGTGGAGTGATTCCATCCCTGGTTGGACAAACATACCTTACAGTCAACAAAAGGGCTTCCAAAAGCTACTGAGGATTTGATTCTTTCAGGAAAGGGCAGCAGTGTAGGGAGCAGAAGCAGCAGATAAACTTAATTAAGGGAGTTTCGAACACTTCACTTTTCTCTTTTGGTTAAATCAGGTCTTGCCTGATGCGTCCTAGACAACTTAGGGTACTGTAAGGTTTATTGTCGGAATGCAGAGTTTACATTTTTTTCTTATCATTTATTCAGATTAATTTGTGTGTGTGTGTACACTCCTCATTGTGAAAGGGGGCTGTGATATCTTTCTCTGTCTTATTGAATTGCTTATATTCAAGTGTTCAAACAAGATAGTTTTGGTATCCTGTTCCTTTGCTGTCATGTTTTGTCCCATCCCCTATGAAACATGCCAAGTGCATCACTTTCACTGACTGGTAACCTTCTGTTACTGACAGAAAGTTATTATATGTGCATGGGCGATCTTAGTTGCAAAGGTCAAGCTTAGATACTTAGGTGGCTCATTTCATTGTCTTTAAGCCAGGACCTGCCAAGGCTCTTGGAGATCTGTCCCCCTGTTGTGTCATGCAATGTCCTATGCTATGTCAAATACCTGTGAGCATGTGAGCTTAAAATTCACTTTTTGTGGGCATTCAAGAGAGTGAAACTTAATCAGATGCACGTAGGTGCATGCACAGCTGAAGTCAATTCATTTTTAAAATCAAGAGAATGGAAAATTTTCCATGGTATTCATGCCGCTCCGCTCTTAAATATGTAAATATACCAATTAGAAACCTGAGTCTGAAGTAAGAATGCAGCCCTAATTTGTACTTGTAAATCAACGAGAGAAAGAGATTTAAAGTGATGTTTTTAACTATTTGTGCATCATGTTGATAGCAGAACTTTAGTAAATTAAGCTGTGTAAATAACATTGCTAGTATTCCTGTAACATGTTTTATTGTCTTATTTTTATTCATACACTTTACATAAATATGGCTGGGATGATTTAGTTGGGAATTGGTCCTGCTTTGAGCAGGGGGTTGGACTAGATGACCTCTTGAGGTCCCTTCCAACCCTGATATTCTATGATTCTATGATTCTATGATAAAAGTGCCCAGCCCAGTAATGATCCTTCCAGCCTGTAAGCTTTCCCTAGGGCACATGAACTATATAATATATAAATAGCTTATGTATAGGCATGATAAAAATAACTCGGAAAAAGTAAAAACTGCTCAGCCATACTGTTCTGGTACAAGTCTATTTTGTCCCTAAAATATTATGCATTACTTCAGAATTTGTTTTAAAGTCTCCTGTTGGTGACATGAGAGCACAGAGGCTATTTCTGCTTTCCCATCTGACTCCTACCTGCATTACTACTTTTAGTTTCTGATTGCTTTTAAGACTATTTGGGGCTGACTTTCTGCCTCTGATGATTTGCATTAAATTCCCAAGGCGTTTGATGGCAAAGTGCTTACGTACAAGCAGTTTTCCATAGCTAAGGATTCCTTTCTCCACCTCAACAATGCATGGTCCAGGTAAAATGAGCCCTTGTGTACTGTATGCCCGTAATAATAGAGCCACACACCTTGAGTGGGCCTCCTAAGGCTTCCGTTGACCATGATGGGAAAAGACTGGTTTAAACGATGATATTTCTGAGTGTTAAGGCCTGATTCAGTATTGACTGGAGTTAGTGGAAAGACACCCACTAGCTGCAGGGGGCTTTGGATTAGTGCTTTACTTATGCCTGATGAAAAAGTAGAGGAAGGACCTCAAGACTGATGATGTGGAAGCCCAAATGTAGCTGGAGCACGGGTGGGCAATAATTTTCATGGGGGGGCCACTCCATGAATTTTAGTAAGTCATCACGGGCTGCACATTTCTACTATATTAATGAAATTTTTAAATTCTACCCCTCCACTGCAGTGCCACATAATAAAATAGTTCACACAAAAACTGAGGGTGCAGGAGGAGGTGCGGGGTCTGGGAGGGAGTTTGGGTGCAGGAGGGAGCTCCGGGCTGGTGCAGAGTCTTGGGGTGAGGGGTGTGGGCTCTGGGAGGGAGTTTGGTGCAGGAGGGGGCTCCAGGCTGGGGCAGGGGATTGGGGTCCAGGAGGGGGTGCAGGGTCTGGGAGGGAGTTTGGGTGCAGGAGGGGGTTCTGACCTGGGGCACGGGGTTGGGATGCGGGAGGGGGTGTGAGGTGCAGGCTCTGGCCGGGAGGCGGTTACTACAGGCGGCTTCTGGCTGGCGGCGCAGCAGGGCTCAGGCAGGCTGCCTGCCTGCTGTGGCCCCACGCCGCTCCCAGAAGTGGCCGGCTGCTGGCACATCTCTGTGCGCTGCCCGTGCTCACAAGAACCGCCTCTGCAGCTCCCATTGGCTGGTTTCTGGCCAATGGGAGATGTGAGGACGGTGCTGGGGGCGGAGGCAGTGTGTGGAGCCACCTCCCCCCCCCACCAGGGGCGCAAAGAGACATGCCAGCAGCAGCCGGCCACTTCCGGGAGCGGTGTGGGGCCACGGGAGGCAGGCAGCCTGCCTGAGCGCCCCACTGCACCGCAGGACTTTTAGCAGCCCAGAGATCGCAAGGACAGAAATGTTAGTCATGGTGGGCCGGACAGAAATGTTAGACGGGCCAGATCCGGTCCGCAGGCCGTATTTTGCCCACCCCTGAGCTAGAGGATACTGCACAACATAGAATCGTAAGACTGGAAGGGACCTCAGGAGATCATCTAGTCTAGTCTCCTGCAGTCATGGCAGGGGACTGGATATGATAGTACAGTAGTTAACACCACTAAAGAAAGCCTAGCTCTTATCAACTAAATGGATCTCTGGAAAATGCAGCACAATGTTTTCACAATCTATGCACTGGTAAAATCCCAAGGAATTGATGCTGGATATGCCAGCCCTTTGTTTTAAATGGAAATAGATGGCTATGAAGGAATGAAATCATTAAATATTTTCTTAATAGCCTCCAGGGGAGCAGTTTTCTCTCTGCATACATTTTCACACTGCTGTTCAGATGCCAGAACTCCCATACACTTTCCCCCCACTGCCGACATCAAAGCTGTCCTTGTTTTTACCTCTGAAAATCAGGTCCCACTGCTGGCAGGGAGCACAGAAGTGGGAAGTGCTGTGCTTAGGGCCTTTTCCTCCTGTTTCTCAAAAGGTGCAGTAGCCCCTCTGTGAGTTGTGGGATCTGCTTGATTGAAAGAACACAAACTGGGGATAGGGAGGGTCCTTGGGGGCTAGGTTTTCTCAGTTATGCTTGTCCAATTGAGGAATGGAATCACTCCACAATCACTGCCGTACAACCATCCCCACATAAACTAATCTTGCTGGAGTCAGTTTTAACTTTAGCACTCCCCGCTTCCCCATATTGCAGAACTTCCTCACAGGAAGTTTCAAGGGCCAATGGCTGGTGTGAAAGGCCCTGTGGTATCTTGGCTACATTAGCAGAGGGATGTCAGGCAGCTGGCTGGGGTGGGGAGTACAGGGCCAGCTCTGGCTTTTTTGCCGCCCCAGGCGAAAAAGCCTCCGGCCGGCTGCCCCCCCCGGAGCTCCGGGGGGAGGGCGGCGAGCCCCGGTGGGGGCTCCGCTCTCCCCCCGGCGGCCGGGGGGAGGGCACCGGAGGGGAGGGCGGCCAGAGCGCCGGGGGCAGGGCGGCGAGCCCCGGCTGGGGGGGGGGCGCGGGGGCGGGGAGGGCGGCCAGAGCGCCGGGGGGAGGGCGGCGAGCCCGGCTGTGGCCCCGCTCTCCCCGGCGGCCGGAGCGCCGCGCCGCCCCCCTCCAGGTGCCGCCCCAAGCACTAGCCTGGTGCCTGGAGCCGACCCTGGGGGAGTAACAGGCACAGGGTCTCCCGGCTGGGTGGCCCTAGTCTCTAGCAAATTTGGGGGGCTGATCCCCGTTTTAGAAAAGCCCACTTCCTTGAGGGAACATCCTTAAGAAGAATCTCAGGGCATTCTACCCGGTAGGTGGACTACTCTCACATAGGGGACCCTCTGTTCCTACTGAAACTGCAATGGAGTGGCATGGGTGTTCTTAAAATGGCATTTGACTTGGGAAATATCAACTGCAGAAACTTTCTTGGAGCCATATTTTCTATTGAGCAAGGCCACAGTGAATCTTTGTTTTTCTGTTTCTCTGAACTACTCATGCAGTACGGACTGCCCCAGAACGCCTTATAAAGCTCTCCATATTAATGTTTTATACTGTGCTGATTTCCATTGATCTGACACAAGAAGTCACCGTTTTTTCACCACTTATGTATTCTGCCTTATTTCTAATTTGAAAGAATGTAACTTTCAAGTCCATTTATTTGATATGATTTATTAAGAAAGTACATCAGTTTCACCAAACTAATTATCATAGGCAAATGACTTGTCATAAAATTAATGTACCTAGTAAGAAAAAAGTTATTATTTAAATTCAATGATTCCTCTTTCTTTGTCTGTAATTACTTCTAGATATGTGAATGAATACAATTAGTGAGGTAAAGTAAAAAGAAAAGTGAATTTGATTAATATTTTCTTCTTCACAATGACCCCTCTTCCTGCAACCTTTACTCTTATGACAAAAGGTGGTGGGAGATTAGACCCTTATCATTAATTTTTTTTTCTTTTTAGAGGAAATTTAAAAAGATACCATCAACATGAAATCTATTTTTAAAAAAAAGAGTTCAAAGAAGTTTCTTTCTGTTACTAATAGAGCTGCTTGGAAAATGATTTGTATGTGAAAAATTTGAACAAAAATGAAAAAAATGTTGAGTGGAAAGTTTTGACTTTTCAAGCCAGTGCAGAGCGCTTGTAAGAGGCCTATGCAGCACTGCTCACGTCCCACTCAAATGGTGCTGAGCATAATTTCACCCACCAACTGTATGCTGAATCGCAGCAAATCCATTAGAGAAAATTAAATCTTCTTTGTGGATAGTCCTCACACAGACAAAGGCTGAAGTTCATTGAATATGTTCTTTGTTATAAATTATTCACCCAGCAGTAATTTACCAAGAGTCAGATCCTCGGCCAGTGTAATTTGCTGATCTCTTCTGGCTGAAGATCTCTCCCATAGTGTTGGAGGTACACTTAAGATTAACAGTCTTAAGGTAAACAGTGATATACTCTGTCAAAGTAAAATATGAACATTTTGGGAATGGTTCCTTTAGAGAAGTTGTCTATAAACAGGTCAAGTATCAAATGTCCCACCAATAAACTATTCTCAATGAGGGAATCTGACACACCAGGCATCATGTTCAGTAAACGTGGGAATCTGCTTCAGAGTTTGGGCACAAAATTCCAAGCAAAAGCAGTAATAAAGCAAGCTTTGGTTTTACAGCTGAGTCTGCCTACATTATTATCCTCCATACATTGCAATGTTTACAGCATTATCTTTTTCTGCATCCTGTAACTATGATAAAAATCATTTAAAGCTAAGTGAGACGCTGTTTAAAACATTACATTAATGCAAATTATGCTTGGGAAAAGTCAATGTTTACTCAGGTGGACTCATGTAGAGTTACATCTACTGTAGAAATAAATGCATTATGTCAGGAGTGGATTGGTGCCGTCCTGTGCCAGTAGCTGAATTTAAGCTCACCATGGGTAACCATTGAAATAAACAGAATTCTGGCATTACCAAAGCTGGTGGGTGCTAGAACAATTTTGATAGTGGAGATGCTGAGAGCCATTGAGCCAAACCTTATATATAATGGAAACTACTTCAATCCAGGGGTTTCCATTATGCAGCTGCACCCTTGCATTAGAGAAGGGCCCTTGAGCTTGAGGGTACAATTGTCCCCCCTTTGTTTCCTTTTCATCAGCCCTAAGTATCTACATGGGGCCTGATCCAGTGCTCATTGAAGTCAATGGAAATTGTTCCTTGATTTCAGAGGTTATTGGCTTCAGCAACTAACTACTTCAGATAAACAAGCCCATTTCTCTGACCATTTTAGGATATATTTTCTCATAGAGAAGTGGCTTAATTGCACCATTTGATATAATTCAGATAAAGCCCTGGTATATAACCTGTGAAATCGCAGTGACTTCAGTACAGAAGTGTAAATGGGGGCAGAAGTTTGCTCATGACCAGTACACATTCTCCTTTCATGTCACCTCTCTTGCAATCGTGTGCCACCCTTACATTTGGTTCCCTGGGCATAGAAGTCAGGATGTTCAGCACTGATTCTTCTCTGCACGTAGAGCCACAGGGGCAGAGTCTACAAGTTAGCAACATAGGACTATGTAGCTCATTTTTAAATGTCTCCCCTGCAAATACCTGGGATTATTAAAATAGTGGGTGGCACAAAAGGTGGTGATATTAATCATCATGCTGCATTATCTTTGAGAACATTTATAGGGCTAGATTCAGCCTAGCCAATGGAAGTCAATGTTGACCCCTGTAGGGGTCCCAGCTGTAGAAAATATGCTGGGAGGAAGGGAGGTTGCGGCAATGAAAAGTAACTGCAATCTCACCTCTATAGAAAAGGGCCAGCACTGACCACAATGTGAGTGATGCTGTCTGGGGAAAGGGTGTGGCCAGCGTGATTGGTTGATATACTGATTTGGTACCTCCTCCTCTGGAGGTCTCATGAAACTGCCTCCACCTGATAGAAACGTTGAGGGTAGGTGGCAGCTGCGGAACTGCTGTCCCTGTGGCTGTGTAAATACACGTTCGTGTTCTGGAGCTAGGTTGGCAGAGTGGAAGGTTCATTTACATCTCCCTTTGCCAGCATGCGTGAATCTAGCTTATATAGACGCAGTCAATACCGTTAACATCATTGATACAATGAATATCTAAACAGCTAGAAAGAGTAATTTGGAGGAGACTTTCACACCACCATCCCCTTATTAACAATGCATCATAGCTGTTTGTGTACAGAGTGAGAATTTGTTTAATTGTAGGCACGTGAGGCACCTAAATATCTCATAGCAATGCTATAATTTGGTATTTGTTTTCACTCTTGGAGGAGTAAATATGTTATAGGAAAACTGATAATACTCAGATGCTGCCAGCCTATGTACAGTGTGGTGAGTTGATGGGATTCCTCTCTAATCTTGTGGCCAGACATGTCACTGCCATATCCCAGAATTCTGGTGTATCACTAGCTAGAAACAAGGGTTTTTTTTCCCTGAAGAATTTTAGCAGGAACATCCTATGTATCTTTCACACAGAATTCCCATATACATTGCTGTAAATAAGACTTCATTGGAGTCCCTTATATTTAATATCACAACTATGTAATCAAGCTTCCCTCTTCTCATGGGAAAGTCTTCTTGCTAGCATACCTGTAAACCTGCCGGGCCCGAATGTGGGACACAATTTGTGACAGAGACCTCCAAAAAAGGGCACAAAAATGGTTCATGCAGGAAATTTAAAACACTGTAGGATTCATCCCTTTAGTGGAAATAACGCTACCAGATTCTGCCACCCTTACGATATTTACTTCAGTGGGAATATTTGTGGAATAAGGAGCTATGAAACATGAGTAAGAGTTTCAGAGTCTGGCCCTAAGAAGACAAGAGACTTGTGAAGTATGGGGGATAGGGGTGAAAACAGGTTAGAGGATATTGTATGCGCATCAGTAACAGCCACCAGGACCACACAAGTAACTCTTTAGATGCTGAACAACTAGGGCCTGATTCTCACTTAAGTTAAGATAAAAAGATTTTAAGGATAGAAGGGACTATGATGATTATCCAATCTAAGTCCCCCCTCCGTAACACAAGCATAGAATTTCACCACATGGATCCTGCATCAAGCCAACAACTGTTGGTAGTATATATTTTGGAAAGATATCCAGCCTTGATTTAAAGAGTTCAAGTGATGGAGAATCTGCCACATCCCTAGGTAAGGGATTGGTTAACTCAAGTGGTCAACCAATTCCATTGGTTAACTTCCTCACTGATAAAAGAATGTGCTTTATTTCTAACGTCAATTTGTCCACCTTCATCTTCCAGCCATTGAATGTCATTATACCTTATTCTACTTGATTAAAGAGCCATCTACCATCAGAAATCTCTTCCCCATATAAGTACTTGTAGACCATAATTAAGGATACGATTCTGTCATGCAGGTCACGGATTCCGTGACTTTCCAGGACCTCCGAGACTTCTTCCACAGCAGCAGGGCTGGAGCAGCTGTCAGCCCTGGAGCCGCCAGAGCAGTGGCCCCAGGGCTGAAGCAGTGGCTAGGGTTGGGTTTTTGATGAAAAACCTGAGCGTTACCATTTATCTTCCTCTCTCGCTAGTTAGATGTGACCAGAGAGCCATTCCCAATGAAAACTTGGTTGAAACTGACATATCTTTGCAAAACATTTCAACTGTGATGAAAAAACGTATGGTGTTGAAAACGTTCTGACCAGCCCTACTCTTAATCTCCTCTTGGATCAACTAAAAAAGATTAAGCATCTTATGCTTCTTATTATAAAGCATGTTTTCCAGACCTCGAATCATCCTTGTAGTTCTTTTTTTCAATCCTTTCTGATTTTTCAACAATTGTTTTGCAGTATGGAAACCAGGACAGGACCCATTATTCCAGTAATGGTCTCACTAATGGTCTATACAGATGTATGTGTATTTTACACATACTTTAATGCCCCTTTACCCTGCCAGAGTTGTGTGAAGAGAGTTTGTGTAAAAGGAGAATCAAACCCCTAGTTCATTGTGCAATTTCTTGGGTAATATGCTCCAAACTACTTTCATCAATGTCCCCCTAAGCCAGAAGATGAAACAACCATAGAAAATGGGTGTTTTTAAAAGCAGTTCATAACATCACTCAATCTCTGATTCTCAGTTTTACAACTGAAAAGTTCATCTGCATAATTTATCAATTAGCCTGAAAAGCTACCAAATGTGTGTTGTTTCAGTACCTTTGAGCTGTAAACAATTAAGTTAAAATACAGATGGTGTTATTCAGGTTTCCTTCAGTGCAGTCTGCTCAGACCAATATTTGAGCTCTGCACCAAGGCAACACTGTGCTTGCAAAGCTGTTTGTGGGAACTAATGAATATAAATGGTAAAGCTAGATGTGCATAATAAATTCCTACAGTTTGGCGCTTGGAGCGCAGGTGTCTTTTTAGTATGCACTAGACATCAAAGGATCCCTGGAAAGCTAGCTGCCTAATCCAGTTTAGCATGTGTGAAGAACATATTATGGTTCATCATTAAAAATGATAAACCTTTGAAAGTGACCATAAATAAAAATATCCTTACATGAAACTCCTGATTTGCTAAGCAGAACCACAAGAGCCATAAGACAAAATCGTTTACAGATAACAGGCCCAACTCCGCTTCCCATTGAACTCAATGGCAATACTGCTACTTGCATCAGGTAGAGCAGGACTGGCCACAAAAGTTGTTAATGCACCATCAATAATATTAAAAAATGGATGCTGGCATGGGTAAGCCAGTATACGTGGCTACAATTCAGTTTCAGCTGATGAGACTGTTAACTTCTGCTGTGCCTCTATGTTTCTTCTATTCTTTTGAGACAGCAGCAGCTGTGTTTCAAGAGCAGATTGTTCCATTTTATATAAGGGGATTGTCTATCTAATATAGAGGCATTTACTTTATATAATGACCTGTATGCTAAAATCTGTTGTATAAATTCAGCCTGAAAATTTATACAACAGATGTCAGCCTGACAGACATGATACTGAGAAGTGACAATAAAATCAAACCTTTGGTGAGGTTAAGCTAATCAGCTGTTCAGATATTATTGCAGCTGCAACTGAATTCAAGCTTCCTTCAGCCAAAAGCAGTGTGACCAGTTCTTCACAGTTATATCTATATAGCCCCATTGATGTGTAAAATGTTGAACTAGTACAGAAGACAGCAAGGAAGGTAATAGAAATACTAGGGTATATATGTTAGTTGATCAGTGAAAAACACTTAACCAGAGAGTCTAATGCAGTGTTTCTCAAACTGTGGTATATGGATCACCAATTTCCATGTGGTCTGTGGAGCTGCTTCTGTCACAACTGAGTAGGGTGACCAGATGTCCCGTTTTTAAAGGGACAGTCCCTTTTTGGGGGACTTTTTCTTATATAGGTGCCTATTCCCTCCCCCCCCCCGTTTTTTCACAGTTGCTATCTGGTAACCCTACAACTGAGGATATGACCCTCTTCAAGTGGTGATGCTTCCTGCTCCTAGTTTTTAACCCACTGGAAAGTCTCTGTACTGAGCATGGCTGCTTCATACCTGTCATACGTCTGATGTTTCTTTGGTGTGTAATTGTGGTTACATTTGCTGATGACGTAATGATTTGGCTTGGGAATTACCATAGCACTCAGCGTTGGCCTGACTGCTCCTATTTCAAGTCAGTTTTTAAAAGTCCTCTCCTCCTACAAGGATTGCAAAATCTATCATGTTTACTTGCTCACTTGGTATAAAGTGACCTTTATTCCCTCTGCTGAGGGGCTGATCCAAAAGTAAGTGAAGCTAATAGGAGTCTTTCCATCAACTTTGAGGGGCTTTGGATCCAGCCCTAAGTGATGTTGAAACCAAAGGCTGAGCCATATGTAAGCCTCCCCTTTAAAATTTGTCCCAAACTCCACACATCTTGGTGTTTTCCAGGCTTTAATCGCACTTCAGCTTCCCTAAACTTTCCTAGCCTCAGTTCAGCTGCTGGTTCAGCCTCCATGTGCATCTCTTCCACATCTCAAGGCTTTTACAACCTCACCATTTTTTTTTCTGTTACCCCTGCTCACAGGGCCGGCTCCATGCACCAGCCGACCAAGCACGTGCTTGGGGCGGCACCTTACAAGGGGCGGCCAACTTTGGGGTGGCGGGGGGCGCTCGCGGTGTTTTTGGTTTTTTTGTTCGGCGGGGCAGCGCTCGAGGTTTTTTTGTTTGTTTGTTTTTGTTTCGGGCGGGCAGCGCGGGGGTGTTTCGGTGGCGCGGCGCTGGGGGGGGGGGGGTTGGGGGGGCGGGGGGGGGGGGGGGGGGGGGGTGTTATGACGGGGCGGCGCTGCCGTTAGAGCTGGCCCTGCCTGCTCAGCTCTGTCTCTCCCACATGCCTGCTAGTGTTGAGTGATTGAGTTAATGTAATCAATTCACTAAATGATTTTTAACTATAAACCCCTTCTTCCCCCCAGTAACTTCAAGCATTTCCCCACATTTTTGAATCTGTGCTAGTTCATACAGTAAATCTGAAGGCTAAATATTGAGTTCCATCTGCTCCTCCTTGGTAAAGATCTTCATATAGGCCGCTTTTCCTCAAATGATAAATCTACAGTAAAGGAGTAGATTTTCCACTTAAAATGAATAATGACTTGCCAAAATTAAATTTAAATAAGTATTTCTTTAAACAGAGTTGTAATCCGTCCCTCTCCACCAAAATATGTTTTGATACAGCTCTTACATTATAGTAATTGCAATCTATGAATTTCAAATGCCAACTTGGTACTTTGCCAGTTTCATGCTAGAAAGAGATTCAGGGAAGGTTGATAGCCAAAATACTGAACAGGAACAGTGCAATATAGTGCACAAATGCTTGGAAAGAGCACTTGATTGCATTCAATGACACTGTCAAAAATCCCTTATTCCCAAAATTCAGCCACTACCTAGAAAATGCAGGGGCTTCTCACATTCTGGCACATACACATAGGTGCAGGGCTCACACACCACCGGGGGCAGGTACTCCCAGATTCCAGCTCACATGAGGGACAAGGAGATGTGTGTGTGGGGGGAGGGTCTCTAACCTAAGATGTGAGCCAGGTTCTGGAGGGGGCTTGTCTAAGTGAGGGGCTGAGGGGCCCCAGATCATGATACACACATGGGAGGGGAATTTGGGGCTAACAGGTGCCTCTGCCCCTATTCTTCCCCACTCCCCCATCACTGACATCCATGTCGCCTTTCCCAATGTCCCAGGCCTCTCCTCACACTCTCCTTAGTCCCCATCCCCCAACCCCTCTTCTCTATTCCCATCTAGTCTTCCACCTCCTAATCACACTCCCCGCAGTGAGCATTTGCTCGTGTAGATTTTTCTCCACAAAAACCAGTTTCAGCACCTTCTCACTATTCTGCTGTCCTCAGATTACATTTCTGCAGAATAAGAATCCCCCTCTTTGACAGAGGCAGATTGGAACAATACACCTACTTTTTAAAGAAAAACTTCAAATCCAGCTGAACTCAGAGTGCTCGGGGTAGTGCTCAGATTCAATGACTGTAACACATGCTTGGAGACACCCAGGTCCTGTGACGCAGAGGTAGTTTTCAGAGCGTTAGCCTCTCTCTGCACATGCTCACTGTAATCCATTAGGTGGGAGATGAGGCATGTGAGTCTTAGCTTGCCTAGCTGGAGAAGCAAACTCTTTTTGAAACAACATTTTAATTGGATTTCCCTCAAAGGCTGGTGAGTACCACACACTCTGTTGGGGTAACCCTTGAGACTCAGACCCTGATACAATGATCAGAGCCCTGGTTTGATCTCTGTCAGCAAAAAATGTGTCAATTTTAAGAAAAGCTGTCTTTTCCCTGTGGGATGTATCTCATGAATTAAATGGCCCAAAATTTGGATCACTTATGGTACCCCATATCCCCACGAGATATACCAAATTTCAACAAAATTTGAAAAACCATATGGATTTCAGAGCACTTAGAACAGTCAAGCTTTAAA
This sequence comes from Terrapene triunguis, assembly GCF_002925995.2. NCBI lineage: Eukaryota > Metazoa > Chordata > Testudines > Emydidae > Terrapene > Terrapene triunguis. The sequence goes on along the minus strand of NW_020664420.1, from coordinate 12,176,763 downwards.
CAGAAAGCTGACCTTAACCTTAACTATAGCAGAGATGTCGCTCCGCTACAATGCTCTAGATTTTTTTCTCCTCCATAGGAATTGGTCCTCACATAACTACATTAGGCATGTGAATTAAAAGTTCAACATCTTCATGAGTTGCTCTGCCTGTGCCTGAAAGAAGGTGAAGTATCACAAGAAATGAGAGATGCCAACATCATCACTCTCTATAAAAACAAGGGTGACAGAAGCGACTAACAACTGTCTTAGCATTTCCCTTCTTAGTATTATGGGAAAAGCTTTTGCCCGAGTTGTTCTGAACAGACTTCAGACCCTGGCAGACAGAATCTGTCCTGAATCACAGGGTGGCTTCAGAGTTGAAAGGTCTACTATAGACATGATCTTCTCGCTAAGACAAGTACAAGAGAAATACAGAGAACAAAAAAAGCCTCTCTACATAGCCTTCATCGATCTCACAAAAGCTTTTGACTTTGTCAGTAGAAGTGGACTATTCACACTTCTAGAAAAGATTGGATGTCCCCTCAAGGTCGGTCATTCCATGAAAACATGCACGGCACAGTCCAATACGCCAGCTCAGTGTCTGAGACTTTCCAGATTTGTAGTGGAGTTAAGCAAGGTTGTGTACTTGCCCCAACTCTGGTTGGGATCTTCTCCCTGCTATTGAAACAAACTTTTGGTTCCTCAACTGAGGGAATCTGCTTGCACACAAGGTCTGATGGAAAATTGTTCAATCTTGCAAGACTCAGATCTAAAACTAAGACTCGGGAGGCCCTTATCCAACACCTTCTCTTTGCTTATGATGCAGCAGTGACAACCCACACAGAAGCTCATCTTCAAAGCCTAATGGACAGTTTTACCAAAGCCTGCCAAGGCTTTGGGCTTACTATAAGCCTAAATAGTGATGGGGTGGCTACCCCACCCCAGTAAACAGGGGTTAAAAGCAGCCCTGGAGAGGGCTGCAACTGGAAAAGCTGGGCTGATTAAGGAAGCAGCCGCAGCTGTGGCCAGCTCAAAAGGGCCCAGCTGGCCCTTATAAGAGGGCAGTGGGCCAGGAGCTGGAGAGACACACTCTCTCTAGCTTACTAGAGAGAGAAGGACCTGGCTGCCTGGGAAGCTGAGAAGGGTATCTAGGGTGGACCAGTGCTGGGGAAGGGCAGAGGGAGCTGGTGAGCTCCAGCCTAGCAAAGCCCAGGCTGCAGGCCGAGTTAAGGGCCCACAAAGGTACTGGGGCTGCAGAGGGGCAGCCCAGATATAGGCAGAAGCAGCTGGTCCAACCCCCCTTGCTGATGATGAGTCGTTTATAGACTGCAGTCTGCCCCAGGGAGCGGGGGCTAGATGATGACTGGCAGTAGCCACTGAGGCAAGGTGGGGATAGGGGGTTGAGAGTTCCCCTGGGTGGGGAAACCCAGGCAGAACCCTGACATAGAGGGGCACCGGGGTCCGGGAGGGACACGGGGCCAGCGGCAAGTGAGACATCAGCTGGCGAGGGCACTCCGGAGCTGGAAAAGAGCTAATTCCCTGGACAACCAGCAGGAGGTGCCGCACCGATGAGTCGTCGCCCTGCCACACTAGAAAAGACTAACGTAATGGGCCAAGATGTTGAGGAAGCACCCTCCATCAAGATCAACAACTATGAACTTGAAGTGGCAAACAAGTTCGCATACCCGGGGACCACTATCGCAGTCAATCTCTCACTTGAAACAGAACTCAACATCCGCATTGGAAAAGCCACCACAACAATGTCTAGACTGAACAAGAGGGTCTGGCAAAACAACAAACACACAAAGATCTCTGTGTATCATGCAGGTGTTATCAGCACACTTTTGTATGGGGGCAAGACATGGACCTTATACTTTGTTGAATCTTTGGAATCTCCTGAAGGGACAGAGTCACCAACACTGAGGTGCTGAAATGGGCCAGCAATATCCAGCATGCGAACACTCCTCCAACAGAGATGCCTCCGCTGGCTTGGGCATGTGTGCCGAATGAATGATGGGCGCATCCCAAAGGACATACTCTACAGTGAATTGGTATCTGGAAAAAGACCCAAAGGATGCTCAAAATTGCGTTTCAAGGTTGTGTGCTGGCGAGACCTCAAAGAAATGGAACTGGATGTGGACAAATGGGAAGATCAGACTCAAGACCGCAGCCTTTGGAAACAAGAGCTTAACAGAGGTCTCCAGAGTTACGAGAGGAAGCCGTCCTGCTTAGCAGAGGAGAAAAGAGCTCACAGAAGGTAGAGCTCAAACAGTCAAAACATCACCTTTAAATGTGACAGATGCGGCAGAGATTGTCTCTCTCGAGTGGGTCTCTTCAGCCCCATTCGCAGCTGCCATAAAACCAATTGAGTAAATTCTTTTCCTCTCAGGAGCGCATACCCATGGTCTCTCAAGACTGAAGGATGCCTACTACTACCTAGAAAATCTAATTATGGATACTCATATATGTAAAATGAACACACACACAGTACTTAAAACTCTCCTAGATGTTTACTTTCTGTTTTCTGGAATACCGTAAGATTACAACATGAGTAAACTCTTCAAGAACATAACTATTGTGCATACTAAATAGCGAATAACATATGTCATATGCCAATTATTAATTCTTCTTGAATAAATCTTAATTAGGTTAAATATAACCAAGCTAAGAATTCTTTTATTGTGAAATTGGTAGCAAATTAACTGTGAAAGCTGTATCGTCCAACATACTAACAAAAATAAAGACCTACTTGTTTTTGGCAAGCTGGTGAAAGCACTTTGCTTCTAATTGCTTCTATTATTAGCAAAGTACTTTAATCCAGTGATGATGACAGTGATGATTTAGGTGATCTCAGTGTCATTCTTTACAGATCTCTACATGGCACACAAAACAACACACAGTGTGACATAATTCAGCACAATGGACAGTTTCTGCTTTGGAGAAGCCAGTACTGTTCTGAAATGGCAGGGATGCTGCAGGCGAGGATTAAGGGGCATTGAATGAATTGTATGGTTCTAGTTTTATTTCCAGCTTTACAGGCTCTGTTCACACAGGCATGCTTCACACAATAGATAGATAAGATGACAGGGAACATTCCCTTGTATTCAGGTATACTTAGAAAAGAAAGAAAAAAATAAGCTTAAAGAACAAATAAAAACATTACCTACATTCACCTTTTCTTAGCAATCCAAGCCACATTTTTTAAATAAATGGTTTTCTTTTAAGAATTAATCACACTTAGTATATTTTATCCCTTTTCATTCATATACCTTAAAGTGTTTTTGAAACGAGACTATGTATCATTAAGCCTATTTCACAGGTGAAGCAATGGGACATGCTGAATGACATGTTGAAATGACTAGCCGAATGTCCCACAGCGAGTCTACAGCAGTGACAGGGGAAAAAAAAAAACCTACCCTGTCTTCTAACTCCTGATCTTGTGCTCTATTAAGTGGACCATAATGTGTCACCAAAATGAGCTCCTTCTTTTCCTGTACAACTCTGATCCTATATGATTAGCGCTTTAATGGAGTGGGGTAGTTAGTACACCTGCACCATGAATCTTCAAAGCAAGCCTTGCTGGTATTCTAGCTATTTGACTGCTCTTGAAATTCAGCACACTGCATAACTTGTGAGTTCAAGAGTCAGTAAGGGACTGATTTATTTTTTCATGGAAAGAAATAACTCAAGAGTACTGTCTGGCTGAGTTTCAGCTGTGCTGTTGAAAAGCCAGAAAATAGTGACATACCAAGTTGGGTACATTTCACACATGAAAACGAGAACATATGGGAAAGCAGAAGAATCTACAGAAGGGCAAGATTGGGGGGAATATCTGGAAACCCTCAGTCAGTTCTATAACATTCAAGAAGCTGATATCGAAAATGTCATGTAGTAGTCTGGAATATGGGTTTTGAAGTGTTCATTTTTTGCATTTAAAAGATGTTGATTTTTATTTTGAAAACGGAGAGAAGGAAAGTGTTTTGAATAAAACTGTGGCTCAAATTCAAAACTAAGATCAATGCAGTTATACTTGCTTACATCAAGGATGGATTTAGCTCTCTATACCTGGGACCAATATAAATCTCTAGTATCGCAGTATGAGGCAAAGATTGGTTTTATAGTTAAAGCAATGGTCTGGGTTGTGGATTCCATCCTTGGCTCCCAAAAAGACTTCCTGTATAATTTTCCTTAAAGTGTACAATCCCTCTGTGTCTCAATTCCAATTTACATATTGTTTGTGTGTGTGTGTGTGTGTGTGTGTGTGTGTGTGTGTGTGGTTGAGAGGGATGCCCTCTTATGGAGATGGGTGCCTAAATCCAAGCTGCAGGGAGGCACCTATCTCTGCTAGCAATCCACAGCTCCCATGGAGTCAGGTGGCTTAGGCACCTAAGTCATTTCTTGTAAGAATGAGGTAGCTTCCCGCCTCACTCCATGCAAAATGGAAGAGGAGGAGCTCGTAAGAACATAAGAACGGCTATACAGGGTCAGACCAATGGTCCATGTATACCAGTATCCTGTCTTCTGACAGTGACCAACACCAGGTGCTTCAAAAAGAATGAATAGACCAGGGCAATCATTGAGTGACCATCCCCTTTCATCCACTCCCAGCTTTTGGCAAACAGAGATTTAGGGACATTCAGAGCATGGTGTTGCAACCTTGCCCATCCTGGCTAATAGTCACTGATGGACCCATCCTCCATGAACTTATCTAGTTCTTTTTTGAACCCTGTTATAGTCTTGGCCTTCACAACATCCTCTGGCAAAGAGTTCTACGGGTTGACTGTGCATCGTGCGAAAAAGTTCTTCCTTTTCTATGTTTTAAATCTGCTGCCTATTAATGTAATTGGGTGACTCCTAGTTCTTGTGTTGTGTGAAGAAGTAAATAACACTTCCTTATTCACTTTATCCCCACCAGTCAAGATTTCATAGACCTATCTTATCCCCTCCTTAGCTGTCTTGTTTCCAGGCTGAAAAGTCCCAATCTTTTTAATCACACCTATTAGCACAGTGGTTAGAGAACCCCTCTGGAATGTGGGAGACCCAGGTGCAATTCCCTCCTCTGCATGAGGGACAGGGAAGGATTTGAGCAGAAATCTCCCACCTCTCAGGAGCATGTTCTAATCACTCAGCTCTGGGATAGTCTGATGTGGGGCTCCCTTAATTTTCCCTGTTGAAGCTGTTTCACTTCGAGTTACTGGGCCAATGAGAGAATCAGAATGAATCTTTAGCTTGTGGGGTTAGGACATCCATGTGGGAGATCCAGAGTCCAGTCCCCCTGCTCAAATGAGTCTTTAATTGTTTAGCCAAACTGGAACAGCTTCAACAAGAGAGACTGGGGGGAGGCCCACATTAGAATCTTGAGGCTGAGACTGCAGTGAGAGACTGCCAAAGATGGAAGGCAGCGGTGAAGACCCTGTGTTCCATATGGAATAAAGAGGCATAAGTCAAATCATGGTTGTACCGCTCTCATGGGAGGGGGGAGTCAATGAAGTAAAAGTCTTTCCTGAGCCATAGATGACTCATCAGGCTGTTGTCATTTAAGCCAAGAGTACCCAAAGGAACGGTGTGCTGGCATTACGTCCGACCATCTTTGACTTCCCTAACCCTGTGGATCAGGTACCCTTTTTTGTCACAGCTGGCTGAACTGGAGGCAGCCTTTTAGTATGAGATCAAGCCAGGCTCAAACCCGTGGCCTCCATGATTGTCATCAAGCTGGTGCACCTCTTGAAGGGTGGGAGACCTGTGTTCAAATCCTGTCTCCCTCTCAGGCAGAGTTGGGGAATTAAACTTGGGCCTTCCACATCCCAGGTGAGTGTTCCAGTTGTTGGGCTAAACATTATAAGGTGAGCCTCACCACCTTCTCCTCCTCTGGCCAGATTTTGAATAGGACCTGATCCAGTAGGCAGGCTCTGAGCATGCCTCTGACAGTGCAATCCCATGCCATATCTTTGGGGCCATATGATATTAGGTGTATGCATCACTGTGGGCCTGGGATTATATGCAACTCCAGGGGGAGGGTTATTAGAACTTCTTCAGGAACCAAAAACAGTGAGGGGTTATTAAGATGAATCACTTAAGTTGTAAACCCCTCCAGAGAGGTGCCTGGGGAGGCTCGCATATACTGATTCGAACTGGGTTTCCCGGAGACCGAAAGGAAAGGCTGACTCAGAGCCTTCTTTCTGATCCAGCAAATGGACAGGACTTACTGTCCAAGGGTGGGGCCAAATCTTGCAGAACGGTTGGAAAAACTTTGGCCTGCTAAGGCCCAATAAGATTGATGGGTGACTCCTGGTATGTTTAGTGTTTTTTCTCTGTAATCCTTTTACCTTAAGAATAAATTGCTTGCCTAGAAAGAACTGTGTGGTAACTTGTAACGGCTGGAAATATGCTGTTCATAGTCCTAAGAGAGAAAGCAATGCACAGGTGCTGGTCTTTAGGGAGGCTGACTTGCTGGGCATATCCCAGTGTAGGACAGGGAGCTGTGTAGCCTTAAAACCCCTGGCCAGAGGGGAGTGGTACAAGAATCCTTACCCAGAGAAAGGTGATGGCTGAGGACTAGAGACCTGACTGGGAACTCCTGGAGTGGAACCTGGCGGTGGGGAACACATATGCACTTACTCTGAAACTGTGATAGTGCCTGCAAGATTGGGCCCTATGTATGAAAAAGGTGCTTCTCTGCCTATCTTCTCCCAGTTAATGGGTTGCACTGGGACTTAGGTGGGAGATAGGCATCCAGATGCCTAGAGTAAGGCAGCAGTGCACATGCCCAGAGAAGAAACTTAGACAGCTAGGGAAATTTTGCCGCAGAAATTTAGATGCCTACAGGATTAGGCTACAGCTGAACGGGGTTTTGTGGATTGCAGTGGTGCCTAAAACTGGGACTTGGACACCTAAATGCATCTGTGGATCTGGGTCTAAGTGACTTTCCTAAATTCTCATAGGAAGTATATGGTGGGGTAGGAAATTTAACCTACATCTCCTTAGTCCTAGGCTAATGCCCTAACCATATGACCATCCTTCCTCTGGACTCATAGTGGGCAATAAATGTCTGACACAATGTGGCTGACATGAATAGTAATTATTTGTGATGATATTTATGGCAAGTATAATGTGTAGGTTAGTATAAATATAGTAATGATAGACCCCATTTTACTAGCAAAGGTGATTATTTTTAAATGAGGCAATCATGAAACATAGCAATTTTTTCAGAGAAATTACCCACTTTCAGGTTCATAATGAAATGCAAGAACACTCCAATTTCCAGTAGTGTCACTTTTCACAGTTATATTTTCGCACACCTTTAACTTGCACCCTGTAGTTTTCATCTGAAAGTGTGGTTCCTACGAACCCAAAGGGAAACAATGTGAAACTGATTTCCACCTGGTTTTGGGTTCAACCCATTAATGCCTCTGAATTTATCATTTCAAGGTCAGGGCCCTGAATATAGGGCGAGATGCTCAGCCAGACCCAGATTAAAGAACTCTGGACTCCTGTGCATTATGGAAATTGCCCCCCTTCCATAAACTGGACAGCAAAGTGCTCTCACCCCACACAGACCCCGCCCCCAAATACCTCTTCCCCCCTGCAACACATACTCCACCCACACAGACCCTGAAATGCTCCTCCGACCCCCCATACACACCGACAACTCACCACCAGCCCCTACTTATCCTCACAGCCCCAATATGCATCCCAGCACTCCTGACTTGCATCTCGCTTATCACAGCCCCCAACATGTCAGCCCCACCGGCCACTTGCACCCAACATCCACCGTTCCCTCAACCCCTCACCGCACAGTGCCCCAGCATGATCCACTCACCCCATAGTCTGGCAACAACTAACCCCCAGCTGCTCTCTCACTGCCCCTAGTATGTCCTGAGCCACTCACCAGCCCTTCCCGCCCCTTCCCCCCACCCCAGCTCAGCTCTCTGCTCCAGTCTCAGGGGTAGAGGAGCTCCTCCCAATACCAGCTTCCCATCTCCACCCGCTCCCATTGCCTGCCCTGAGCTCTCATGGCACTGGGCCAACCTTGAGCAAGTGGAGGTGCATTGCATCGCACAGGGTTGCAGTGATGGTCAGTTCTCTCTTCCCCCTAGTTGTTTGGTCCCCTCTGAGAGAGGCTCTGTGCAAGTGCAGGCAGTGCACATTGGTTAATCTGGGCCTGACCTCCGCTGTGGCCAAGGAGGGTATAGCTAAAGGTGAGTGTAAGTCACCTATCTGACCTCCAATCTTGGTACTGGCTGGATTTTGGGCTGGTCTCTGGTTGAATTTAGAAAAGCTTTCCAGCTGTTATAAGTTGTGCCAGCTGACTATGGCCCCAAGGGCCCACTCCAGCAGCCGGACCGCTAAGACATAAGGGAGACCCAGCTTCAGGCAACCAGGAATGGGATGATGTAGGAACCGAGGTCAGGAGGAATTATCTTGGGGTTAGATCCATCATCTCTAAGGATGCTTTGTGCCACGGGCAGAGAACAAAGCAATCTTTTCACATGGGAGAATCTGGGTAGCACATTTCAGATGCATGAAAGCTACTTATATACTTTTATTTTTAATTTGGCGTTAGTCATAATTTTTATGTATCAAAAGGATTTTAACATGGTGTGTGTGTGTGTGTGTGTGGTATATATCTCTCCCTCTATATAGGTAATATACAAATACATATTGAACTAGGCTTGTTTCCAGCACTGCTGCTCCTGCTGGCTGTTAACAAATCATTCAAGTGTCTTCTATGTCAGAAAGTACTGTGGAGATGAGAGAGGCACAAAGAAAGGCTTTTATTGGAAGCAATGTGGCCATTCATCTGTGAAAAAGTCTATAGCAACAAAACAATAAAATTCAAACCCTGAATCTGAGTGAGGCAATAGCATGGAACCAAGAGTGGGTTTTTTTTTGCTAAAGCTTCCCTGTGTTTTGCTCAGTGACATGTCAGACTCATTATATTTGATTCATTGGTTTCAGTGTCCAGAGCTGAGCACCAGTTTCAGCAACCAATTGTAAAAGAAAAAGTGATACTTTGAATAGGCAGCTGAGAGGAGCACCATTGCCCCTGACCATTTTAGACTCGGTCACACGATGAGCTTTACTACAGGCCATACCCAGGACATCTGCAAACCTGAGCATGCGCTCCAAGGGCTTGGATGGTTTTTGTTAGACAACTTTGTTCAAATGTGATTGGGATTCTTTGGGAATATGATTTTGACATGATGCTAGGCATGAATTTGCAATTGGTTTAGACAATAAGTCATGTTCAGTGTTGTGTCTTGACTAAGCCTGCTGGTTCCTTGTCTGTAATGATCACAAACTCCTGGTCAGCACAATGTAATCTAATCTGAGTGTTTCCAATTGTGTTCAAACACAATAACATTTTCTAGTGAAGGATGAGTCTTGTATGTGCCAGAGAGTGTGTACCAGTATGTGCCCATTAGCTGCACAAATTGTCCATTGGACGTGTTGGGTCAAGTATTTCAGATCAGGTTCAAAACTTCTTCCAGGTGAATGGAAGAGGGAGGTTGTCATCCATCTCATAGACATTAAGGTTGGAAGGGACCATCATGATAATCTAGACTGACCGCCTGCACATTGCAGGCCACAGAACCTCACTCACCCACCCACTCCTGTAATAGACCCCTAACCTCTGGCCGAGTTACTGTAATCCTCAAATCATGGCAAAGGATGATGAGGAGCCATTGTAATCTAATGGATTGGGCTGAAATCAGGAATTCCTGAGTTTTAAGACTGGTTTTACATATGATTCTTATGAGTTTGAACAAATCATGTATCCTTATTGTGTCTCGCTTTCCCCATCTATAAAATGGGGATGATGTTACCTATTTACCTACCTTCCAGGTATATATGAAAAATTACGTAATGTTTGTTCAGTGATGGGAAATACTAAGTTCCAAGAATGATGATGGTGGAGAGACTGGCTCCTTGGCCTCTATTACCTGTTGCTCTGTTACTATTCGGGAGCATGCCTTGCTACTCAAGATAGCTGTTTCAGCTGATCGTCTTTAGGTGCAGTTGTTCAGCTGCTTTCATTCCCTCAAAGTTACTTGAAAATAAGTAGTTCATTGGAAGAGAATGAATATGCAAATACATTTTACAAAATTTTAACGAGGTAATCACATAAAAGTGTCTTTTAATTAGATACATCCATATTCTGTAATCTTTATACCGCGTTCTTTCTTAGGAAAAACTCCCCTTCTAGTCAATGGCTGTTTTGCCTAAGTAGGCCTTGGTCCATAGTTAAATAGTTTCCTGACTTTCTGGTCTTGCCTCCATTTTCTGATTTGTAGGGGCCTGGCTGATTGAATAGAACACTTCTTTTTGAGATGTGACCTTTCCCTCTCTTCCACTAAGGAAAGACAAGGAGGAGAGAGGAAAGGAGAGAATTATGGTTGGGAAGGGAAGGCACAAACTCTCCAGAAGCTTCAAAGTGGCTGCAAGGTGAGCTGTAACAAAAGCAGGGTTGTGGCAGAATCACTGACAGCGCGGGCAGTCATTAAGGCCTATTTTCACAAAAGTACTTTGGCACCTGAGCCCAGATTTAGGTGCCCAAATCTGGGTTTAAGTGCCAAAATCACAATTTTAGGCTCCACTGTGATTCACAAAACTCCCACTAAATGCTGTAGGTGCTTAAACTGACTTGGCATCTATACTTTTGCAGTAAAAATTCCCTCTGCCTCTGGGCATGCGCCAGTATTGCTGTCTCATTCTACGCATCCAGACACCTATTTCCCACCTAAGTCCCAGAGCAATTCACAAACTGGGGAAAGATCGTAGTCTTCTGCCTAACTCGTGTGTGGGCCCGATCTGGTAGGTGTCCTCAGAGGTGGCCTCCTGGACTGGGCCTCTCAGGCGAGTTCACGCAAAACAGCTGGGGAGAGGCGGACGATGATGAGCTCCCTTATTTTAACCCAGCAGTTAGACTACTCGCCTGGGATGTGAGAAACACCTGGCTCACCTCCCCTCTCTATCTGAGGAGAGAAAAACCAGGGATCCGCCTCCTCTCCGGTGAGTGCTGTAGCCACTGGCTATGGAATATTTTGATGTGGGGCTCCCTCAGTCTCTCCTATTGAAGCTGTTCCAGCGGGGATAACCAATTAGAGTCATTTGCGCCAGAGATGGAGAGAGAGAACACACACCGAATCATTCTCATCTTGCCTGGGAGTTAGAGCCCTCACCTAGGATATGGGAGATCCAGCATCCAGTCCCCCTGCCCCAATGGCTTTTTCATTATTTATCCAGAGTGCAACAGCACCGACAGGAGAGACTGAGGGATTCCCAGCACCAGAATATCATAGAATCATAGAAGATTAGGGTTGGAAGCCACCTCAGGAGGTCATCTAGCCCAACCCCCTGCTCAAAGCAGGACCAATCCCCAACTAAATCATCCCAGCCAGGGCTTCATCAAGCCTGACCTTAAAAACCTCTAAGGAAGGAGATTTTACCACCTCCCTAGGTAACCCATTCCAGGGCTGTCCTGTAGCACCCATTCCAGTGCTGTCCCAATGGCTACAGGCTATCCTGTAGCCCAATGGCTAGGTCATTCATCTGAGAGTTGGCAGACCCCTGTCCAAATCCATCCTCCACATCCCTGACAATGTAGTTAAGTTGACCTAACCCCCAGTGTAGACAGCGCTTCTTCTGTCAACCTAGCTACCACCTCTTGGGGAGGTGTACAATGATGGGAGAACCCCTCCTGTTGCGGTAGTGAGTGTCTAAGGGCTACAGTGGTACAGCTGTGCTGTTGTAGCGGTTTAAGTGTAGACATAGCCTTAAGTGCCTATCTCTGTGAGAGGGGTGGAATTAGTTCACACCCTGATCATTGCATCTCTCGTTGGCTAGCATAGGTAGCTCCCCACCTCGTGTGCTGGCTTTTGCGAATCACAGACTAAGGTGCCTATTTCTGCCCATTCATTGTATTGAGAGCTGAGGCACCTAATTCAGGCTTTATGAATCATGGTGTTGTTCCTGTTAGTTTCTAGGCACCTAATAGTTAGGTGTTGTGAAGCTGAGCATCACAGTGCTTAAGTACCTTTGTGAATGTAGGCCTAAGAGCCTTGTAAGGCTGGTCTAACTAAGACCCTTCCCTACAGCTGACTGGCACCATTACCTGAAGCCAGTACTTTTTTCTGTCAATAGCAACAACAGGCTTCCTTGGCCTAATTCTGTCCTCTGTTCAGCAGCACCCTCAACTGGCTCCACTCCTGCACGAGGTGTTAGAGGGCTTTCCCTCCACCTGCCCACTTCCCTGGTTCTTGTCACACAGACAGCAAGCAGCAAAAGACCAGAAATCCGAAGAGCAGACAATGCGATGTTTATTGGGGTTAATTTCCAGCAAGCATGATTCCAGTTTCCCACCTACTTCCCAGTTTATATAGTAATATTCTCAGCTATACCTTAACCAATCATTTTACTGAAATCTATCTAACCAATCCTAACATAGTGTAACATAATTAACCAATTATATCCCACTACCCTAATTAACTTACACCTAGCAAAATTAATTAGACAGCAGACAGAAACAATTAGAAAACCAGACAGATTAATAATAGAAAAGTGGGGGCCATAAAGATAAAACAATACACAAATGAGGGTTTCACAACCACAACCATTGATAAGTGATTTCTTGCCAGACCGGATGCTATCAAACTACGTTTTCTTTAACCATCTTAAGATCTGTTTCTTTATCTGGTGGTGCCAGGCACTATCAGGACAGGATTGTATTTCTAACAGCCCAATACCACCTTATTTCAATGTGACTGGTTTGGAATGTGAGGATGTGACCATTCGCTTCCCAGTTTATGGCTGCCCCTGCTGCTTAGCCAAAGGCCTTAGCCTAAGAACAAGGCCTCAGACTCTCCTAGTGAGAGACGGCCCATACACAGGCAGACTGTGATTTTGATTCTTTGTTTTAAACCTCTATAACTAGCTAAGTGATAAAAATACACCTAAGTTCTTAAAGTATAGGCCTTTATAGGCAGGCCTGCATATCTATATTCTAACATGAGGAATGAGTTGCGAGAGTGTGTTTGAATGCATATGGTGGTACTTTTTTTTAAAAAATATACCAAGCCGTATTCTATATCAAAGCAGTGATCTGGATGATGGGATGGATTTCACCCTCAGCAAGTTCGTGGATGACACTAAGCTGTGGGGAGAGGTAGATACGATGGAGGGTAGGGATAGGGTCCAGAGTGACCTAGACAAATTGGAGGATTGGGCCAAAAGAAATCTGATGAGGTTCAACAAGGACAAGTGCAGAATCCTGCATTTAGGATGGAAGAATCCCATGCACGGCTACAGGTTAGGGACCGATGGGCTAAGCGGCAGTTCTGCAGAAAAGGACCTGGGGATTACAGTGGACGAGAAGCTGGATATGAGTCAACTGGAGTACTGCATCCAGTTTTGGACCCCTCCACTACAGAAAGGATGTGGACAAATTAGAGAGAGTCCAGTGGAGGGCAACAAAAATTATTAGGGGGCTGGGGCACCTGACTTGTGAGAAGAGGCTGAGGGAACTGGGCTTATTTAGTCTGCAGAAGAGAAGAGTTAGGGGGGATTTGATAACAGCCTTCAACTACCCGAAGGGGGTTTCCAAACAGGGATGGAGCTTGACTGTTCTTAGTGGTGGCAGATGACAGAACAAGGAGCAATGGTCTCAAGTTGCAGTGGGGGAGGTCTAGGTTGGATATTAGGAAAAATTATTTCACTAGGAGGGTGGTGAAGCACTGGAATGGGTTGCCTAGGGAGGAGGTGGAATCTCCATCCTTAGAGGTTTTAAAGGTCCGGCTTGACAAAGCCCTGGCTGTGATGATTTAGTTGGGGTTGGTCCTGCTTTGAGCAGGGGGTTGGATCAGATGACCTCCTGAGGTCTCTTACAACCCTAATCTTCTATGATTCTATGATAAGATTTGAATGGCTAGCTGCTAAGTAAACAGCTGCTATTCTAGTTCTGAACAAGTCCAAATTCTGTTCTCTTTTACGCAGGTAAAAGTCTCATTGAAATCAATGGGAGTTCCACCTATGTCAGACAGAGCAGACTATGGTCCCAAGTCTAATTAATGCTGTATATCTTAGATCTGTCAATCAATTCTGAAAATGCCTTTTAAAGAAGCACTCAAGAACCCCTAATTAGATTGATAATGTCATTAATTTTCAAGTACTCCTTGAGTCCTCTTCTCCTGATTAAAATAAATCTTAGCCCCCTCCCCCCCAAAAAAACCCCTAACACCCCAATCACATACCAGGAGAGAGGCAGGCAGAGAAATGGAAAGTACAAATGGACAGATGCTATATGTAGAGCAAGAAAAGGAGATTTCTCATTCAAGTCAGATAGTGGGTTATTAGTTCCCGCAAGTGGTCCTGCACATGTCATAAACCATTAGAGTAGTTTAGCTCAAGAGGTTCACAAAGGTCAGCTGAACCCCAAGAATTACTGCTAGCGGTGGGTCTCTTGGATATTGGTTGTTAAATCTTGTATATTACCCCTCCCCCAAAAGAAAAAGAAGCAAGGAAGGCAATCAGAATACATGACAGTAAGCAAAAAAAGTTGATATAGATGAAATGCATATCATATATCTCCTTACGGAAAAATATACTCAGAGAAAGTTGGTATATAAATCCAATATTCTGCTACATTTCCATGAATCCCAGTGCCACAATTAAAAATGCCCAACAGCCTCTCTGATGTTATGCTGGCTGAATGCTGTGTCAAATACTTTCACTACAGTTTTGGTGCTCTGTTTACACACACACACAACCATGCCTCTCTGATTGCCATGGGGCTGGAAAATGAGAATGAAAAAAATAGTGACTGAGCTGTGTCAGAGGGAAAAAAAACAGCCATATGTTTTGGCATTCAGGTTACGGTGACCAGATAGCAAGTGTGAAAAATCAGGACACTTTTTTTTTTTTTTTGGAGGAGTATAGTTGCATATATAAGACAAAGCCCCTAATATCAGGAAGTTCCCGATAATATCAGGCGTCTTGTCACCCTAATTCAGATTGAGTTCACGGGGCACTGCTCAGTGAAGAACATTATGCAGCCTTTCAGCATGAGAACGCACAATATGAGAGGTCTCTTGTTTGTTGGAGCTACTCTCCCCCATCCCCCACAGAGGCCCTTACCTCACCTTCCAGTCATTCTTATTATTCCCTCTAATTACTGTACGAGTTCTAACCACAGGGCTGCTTGATAATTTTCTAAAATGGAAAGTTCCACAGCTGGACTTTAAATGTCCCAGCAGCAATGTTTTTACATGTGGAAGTTTGAGATAAAATAATAACAACAATAATAATGATGAGTTTCTCGGAACCAAGGATAGGCTGTCGTTTATATTCTAATCACTGTAATTTTTCTTCACTGCTGTGAATAAGAGAGGTGTAGCCAAAGGCAGGAGTGAAAAGGGATGGATAATTTTGGTCCTTAAATCCCACTTAAATTCTTAACTGTACCCCAGACATGGTTTTCATAGCCAGAACAATCTGAAGTTTTGTAAAATAGAGCTCATAATTAATACACACCATATTTCATGTACAGCACATTAAATCTGTCCAACAAATCAAATTAATCTTCAGAGACTGCCTGTTACTCATTTGTTTGTCTATGTGGTAAACAGGTCAGGCTTGTGTCTGGATAACTTCCTGCTGTATAATTGGCTTCTGTGGAGTTCTTTGGAACAGTAGCAAAAGCTTAATTTTATGTTGAGTTTAACAGTATGGCAGAGCCTTGTTAACTCACACTTTGATAATCCACACAACCCACAGTCTGCACACCATAAACAGCAGTCTCCCCAGAGATTTAATAGCTGACTGTAGCAAGGTTTCATTTACAAAGACATTTTCATTTTCATTTACATAGACATTCATGACGTATACCAAAGAATATTTACTAATATACAATATAATAAATCATAAATAACTGCAATTTTAGAATCTGTCTCTAAATATCCATGTTAAGAGAATTTGTCACATGCATTCAAGTTGCTTTAGTCCAACCTCATTAGACCTCTAATTAGTTTAATAATGTTTTGTTTTTCTGAACACTATTTAATACCAATGAGGGTTTGCAATGAAACCCATGTTATTTATAGTTGCAAATTGTGACATTCCTTAGCTTGGGGTCTGTGTCTGTCTCCGGGGAACCGCCTGAGCAGCTGGCCCTGGAGCCAGCTGCTTGGGCAGCCCTGGGGTCAGCCATACTGGCCGCTGCAGAAGTCACGGAGGTCACCGAAAATCATGGAATCTGTGATTTCCGCGACCTCCGTGACAGACATGGAGCCCTAGTTATATGCAAGCCAAGGAATGTCATAAGGAATGCCATTGAATCAAACTGTAAACCCTGTTTATAATGGAAACCACTTCAAGCCAGGGGGTGCTGCCACACCCCTCTCTCCTGTAGTTCCAGCACCTATAGTCCTGGGGCAGTCCCCGACAGCTGGTGCTGCTGGCTCCGCCCCGCCCCGCCCCAAGCAGCAGCCCCCCGCTACCCCGCACGGCAGTGGTCCTGGGGCGGCTGGAGCACTGTCATTGGCCCCCGGCAGTGGTCCCGGGGCAGCTGTAGCAGCCGCTGTCAGCAGCCTCCGTCAATGGTCCCGGGGCGGCTGGAGCAGCTGCTATTTGGTGGCCCCCAGCCACTGGTGCCACTGGCCCCAGCCCTCCTGAGCAGTGGCCCCCAGGCAGTGGTCCACAAGCCCAGTTCCCTCAGCCTCTCCTTGTAAGTTATGTGCCCCAGCTCCCTGATCATTTTCGTTGACCTCCACTGGACTCTCTCCAATTTGCCCACATCCTTTCTGTAGTGGGGGGCCCAAAACTGGATGCAATACTCCAGATGTGGCCTCACAGTGCCGAATAGAGGGGATTAATCACTTCCCTTGATCTGCTGGCAATGCTCCTACTAATGCAGCCCAATATGCTGTTAGCCTTCTTGGCAACAAGGGCACACTGCTGACTCATATCCAGTTTCTCATCCACTGTAATCCCCAGGTCCTTTTCTGCAGAATTGCTGCTTAGCCAGTCAGTCTCCAGCCTGTAGCAGTGCATGGGATTCTTCCGTCCTAAATGCAGGACTCTGCACTTGTCCTTGTTGAACCTCATCAGATTTCTTTTGGCCCAATCCTCCAATTTGTCTAGGTCACTCTGGACCCTATCCCTATCCTACAGCGTATCTACCTCTCCTCCCACTTTCGTGTCATCTGCGAACTTGCTGAGGATGCAATCCATCCCATCATCCAGATCATTAATAAAGATGTTGAACATAACCAGCCCCAGGACCGACCCCTCGGGCACTCTGCATGATACCGGCTGCCAACTAGACATTGAGCCGTTGATCACTACCCATTGAGCCTGACAATCTAGCCAGCTTTCTATCTACCTTATAGTCCATTCATCCAATCCATACTTCTTTAATTTGCTGGCAATAATACTGTGGGAGACCGTATCAAAAGCTTTGCTAAAGTCAAGGTATATCATGTCCACCACTTTACCCATAGCCACAGAGCCAGTTATCTCATCATAGAAGGCAATCAGGTTGGTCAGGCATGACTTGCCCTTGGTGAATCCATGTTGACTGTTCCTAATCACCTTCCTCTCCTCCAAGTGCTTCAAAATGGTTTCCTTGAGGACCTGCTCCATGATTTTTCCAGGGACTGAGGTGAGGCTAACCGGTCTGTAGTTCCATGGGTTCCCTTTCTCCCCTTTTTAAAAGATGGGCACTATATTTGCCTTTTTCCAATCATTCAGGACCTCCCCCGATCGCCATGAGTTTTCAAAGATAATGGCCAATGTCTCTGCAATCACATCAGTCAATTCCCTCAGCACTGTCAGATGCATTAGATCTGGACCCATGGACTTGTGCATGTCCAGCTTTTCTAAATAGTTCTTAACCTGTTCTTTCATCACTGAGGGCTGCTCACCTCCTCCCCATACTGTGTTTCCCAGGACAGCAGTTTGGGAGCTGACCTTATCTGTGAAGACCGAGGCAAAAAAAGAATTGAGTATTTTAGCTTTTTCCACATCATCTGTCACTAGGTTGCCTCCCCCATTCATTAAGGGTCCCACACTTTCCCTGACCTTTTTTTGTTGTTGCTAATATACCTGTAGAAACCCTTCTTGTTACCCTTCACATCCCGTGCTAGCTGCAACTCCAGTTGTGTTTTGGCCTTCCTGATTAGACCCCTGCATGCTCGAGCAATATTTTTATATTCCTCCGTGATGATCTGTCCAACATTGTGACATATTCATTGTAGAGCCTGAGCGGAATGGTATTACGGACTGAGCATGAGCTTTTAGAACAGGTGGTCATCGATGAGGTCTGGTCCTGTCACATGATGTGGTTGACTGGTGACGGTGTGTGTGCAAGCAGCTGTGGATAATGACACAAGCATAATTTTAATCTCAACTCCAGTGGAAACTAATATAACTTCTTGTCTACAAAAAGAGAATGTCCTGCATTGTAAATAGTTATAGTTCTATATCAGCTGTGGTTCAGGTTAAAATATGCAATATTTTTACTCTGTTTCTTACAACATCTGTTTTAAGGATTTTATGTTTTACACAGAGAGGAAGCTAGAATAATAGAGAATTGTACAACCCAAAAATGGAATACAAAAACTTTCAAAAAGCCTCTTTATTATAATGTGTCAACACTAAAAGGGGATTGCCGTATAACTAGCTACGATCACTATTTATATTCTTTATCAAAATAGCATTGATTACATGCCATGAAATGTATAACAGCAGGCTGAAATTAAGGAATCATAACTGACAGGGAAGAATTTCTTTATTTGATTGTCTGCTATTTGGAGAAGTGTATCTACGGTGAATAGTCCCTAAAAATGCATAGCTGTCAGAGCATGATGGAAAATGAGTTTTTCATCCTGCAGAGAATTTTGACTTTTCATTGTAAGCCTTATGCCCTGAAGTCTTAAGACAGTACAACTGTCGGCGAACAGGGAAAAAGAGCAATTCAGAGTTGCTTGTGAACTCCAGATGTACAGAAGTTCCACTGAGGGTGGAGGGGCTCTCTGCCCTATTTGTTCCTGAGCAAGGGGAAATGACCAAATGGGCCAGGTCTCATTTAAATTTCTATTATGTGTGACAGATTGTGGCATTTTGGTCAAAATTCAGTTAAGTTTTTAAGTGTTGGTATAATAAAATGTTATTACCCCGTTGAGTAATGAAAGGGCAAGAGAACTGGGATGAGGGATTACCGTGACCAAAACTGCAGTCTGGAATAATTAGGTAGCAGAGCATGGACAAAGCCAGAGATGGGAGGTCCTTTCTTCCAATCTTCTGGTAGGAGTGCAACCCAGGATCCTGTGTGTCCTTGATTCTTCTCTTGGGGGTTTTGTGACGAGGTGGCACAGGGGTGGGAGACAATGCAGAGATGGCCTGTGACCCAATGCAATGCTCAGGTGGCTTTCATTGAAGCCACAGAGGGCAGCAGCATAACTGAGTGACTCTGGTATCAGAGGGGTAGCCGTGTTAGTCTGAATCTGTAAAAAGCAACAGAGGGTCCTGTGGCACCTTTAAGACTAACAGAAGTATTGCAGCATAAGCTTTCGTGGGTGAATGCCCACTTCATCAGACACAAGTAATGGAAATTTCCAGAGGCAGGTATAAATCAGTGTGGAGATAACGAGGTTAGTTCAATCAGGGAGGGTGAGGTGCTCTGCTAGCAATTGAGGTGTGAATACCAAGGGAGGAGAAACTGCTTCTGTAGTTGGATAGCCATTCACAGTCTTTGTTTAATCCTGATCTGATGGTGTCAAATTTGCAAATGAACTGAAGCTCAGCAGTTTCTCTTTGGAGTCTGGTCCTGAAGTTTTTTTGCTGTAAGATGGCTACCTTTACATCTGCTATTGTGTGGCCAGGGAGGTTGAAGTGTTCTCCTACAGGTTTTTGTATATTGCCATTCCTGATATCCGACTTGTGTCCATTTATCCTCTTGCGTAGTGACTGTCCAGTTTGGCCAATGTACATAGCAGAGGGGCATTGCTGGCACATGATGGCATATATAACATTGGTGGACGTGCAGGTGAATGAGCCGGTGATGTTGTAGCTGATCTGGTTAGGTCCTGTGATAGTGTTGCTGGTGTAGATATGTGGGCAGAGTTGGCATCAAGGTTTGTTGCATGGGTTGGTTCCTGAGTTAGAGTTGTTATGGTGCGGTGCGTGGTTGCTGGTGAGAATATGCTTAAGGTTGGCGGGTTGTCTGTGGGCGAGGACTGGCCTGCCTCCCAAGGTCTGTGAAAGTGAGGGATCATTGTCCAGGATGGGTTGTAGATCATTGATGATGCGTTGGAGAGGTTTCAGCTGAGAACTGTAGGTGATGGCCAGTGGGTTCTGTTGGTTTCTTTTTTGGGCCTGTCTTGTAGCAGGAGGCTTCTGGGTACATGTCTGGCTTTGTTGATTTGTTTCTTTATTTCCTTGTGTGGGTATCGTAGTTTTGAGAATGCTTGGTGAAGATCTTGTAGGTGTTGGTCTCTGTCTGAGGGGTTGGAGCAAATGCGGTTGTACCTCAGCGCTTGGCTGTAGACGATGGATCGTGTGGTGGTGAGTGACTCTGGTGAGGGTACACCTTCCCAGCAATCAGTAAAGTGTAATTGCTACACCTGAGTTAGGTGGTAGAGTCCCTGGAGCAGACCAGGTAGCACATCTCTTGGTGCTGGACATAGATCTGCCTGAACTTTGGACTCCATCAACCCTGAATAATGAACAGTGAGGGGGCGGAGAGATGCAGCAGAGGAGTGGGAGAAGGAAGATGGCTATTGCAGGAAAATATTGCCTTATGGGATGGATACTTACACTGAAATAGAACACTAAATGTAAGACTATTGCCAGGGTGCCCTGGGGTGTGGGAGTTGATTAATTATTACTGGTTTTCCCAAAGTTTACTCTGTGCCCCTTTTTTGCCCCTCAATACAGTTGTCTTTATTTTGCCCAGACTCCAAAGAGAAACTGCTGAGCTTCAGTTCATTTGCAAATTTGACACCATCAGATCAGGATTAAACAAAGACTGTGAATGGCTAGCCAACTACAGAAGCAGTTTCTCCTCCCTTGGTGTTCATACTTCAGCTGCTAGCAGAGGACCTCACCCTCCCTGATTGAACTAACCTCGTTATCTCCAGACTAATTCTTGCCTGCGTATTTATACCTGCCCCTGGAAATTTCCATTACATGCATCCGACGAAGTGGGCATTCTCCCATGAAAGCTTATGCTCCAATACATCTGTTAATCTTAAAGGTGCCACAGGACTCTCTGTTGCTTTTTACAGATCCAGACCTACACTGCTACCCCTCTGATACTTTATTTTGTAGAACATTCACTGCTTATGTGGGGGAAGTATTGCCGATCCAGGGCACCCAGGGGAAATAATTTAGTGTTCCAAGATTTCTGGGTAGAAGATTGAGCCAGTGCTGTTTGATAAATTTTCAGAAGGAACTCCTAGATAATGGAACCTGGCCCATTTTTTTCCCTGCTGACAACACCTGGCAGAAAGGTTACATCATCAAAAAAAGAAAAGAAAAAAAAGTAGGGTTGCCAACCATCCAGGACTGTTCTGGAGTCTCCAGGAATTAAAGATTAATCTTTAATTAAAGATTATGTCATGTGATGAAACCTCCAGGAACACAGTGATCCAAGCCAGCCACAATCTTAGCCTACATAACCAAAAAGAAGACCAAGCGGTAATCACTAGAGCTCATCAATAAATTGTCCTATCTTCCAGCCAGCTCTAGTAAGCACAGTGTTACTTACAGGATAAATTGGTGTGTAGAATATTTTTTCCTTGCAAATCCCTTTGACATCTCCTCTGTGCCTATCCTGCAGGAAATTATGCTGATTAAACATTCTTAGTCTATGTGGTTCCCTGTATCCTACTATGGGATCTGTGTGTATTTGCCTTTCCAACATTTAACATTTTAATCTCTTTTCTTGTAATTTTCTCTTTGGGGTTTTAGTTCCTACCCCAAAAATGTTGCAATAGCTGCTGCTAAGACAATTGCCTCCAATTCAGCCTTCAATTACTGCATTATTATCAATGCCTATTCATTGTTACCTCTTGGTCTATTGATGGACATATTCCATCAAAATACAATTTTGCACTAGTTTCGTAAACAGGTTTGCATTTCCTTCTCTGTACGTCTCCTTTTATTATCACTGGGGACTCGGACATGCTATTGTGTTATTAGCAAACCTGGCCGGAAAATGGAATTTCTCTCCTACGGAAAATTTAGATTTTTGGGCTGCAGGGAAGTTGCCCTGAATTGGGATAAAAAGTTTAAAAAAAATGACATTTTTTGCAGGAGGAAAAATTCTGTTTTTGAGAGAACCAAAATGTAATTTTTTTTGGCTTGCTGCCCAACTTCCCAAGGAGCTGTTTGGGGGAGTCAGAAAGCCCAGGAGGCAGATATCTAAGCAGTCTGGGAACCAGTTCTCTGAGCAGCTGCCTCCCTGGACTGCCCGATTCCACAGGACGCAAGCAGCTGTGGGAAAGAGCTGCCGAGGAAATTAGGCAGCTGCCTGGGAGTCAGGGGAACCTGACTTGCCAGGGAGGTGAGCTGACCAGTCTGCCTGATTTGCATAGAAAGTTTTAACAAACTGACACATTCTTGCAGAACATTTCAATTCCCTGTAATCAGCATTTTCCAATGGAAAAGTGTTTCTGTTGGAAAATTTTTGACCAGCTCTCTTTATTAGCTCATTTGTTCTTCTTGATCAGGTAGCTGACCATATTCTGATCCATTTACCTTACTCACTCTCAGAAACATCCTTGGCCTGATAAGAGGACTCTGCACTAGTCGCAGGTTCACCCTGAAGTACTTCTTTAAATGACTTTCAAATCTTTCTTTGCAAATAGAATCGCCCATATCATTTGCATTTGCCCATATCACGCTATTCCCTCCTGGAACGTGCACTGGATTCCTAGTTTCATTACCAAAATTCGTATATTTGTCTATCGCCACTTTAATATTCCACTATTGCTAAACTAAAGATCATCTTTATTAGTTAGGGGCTTTATTTCCCATTAGCATTGATGGGAGTTATAGACGCACCACAACAAGATCACCGATTCCCTTCATTATGATCTGAATTACCTATCTTCCTCTCACTGAATCATCTATCATGGGTGACCACAAAATAACACTGTATGATTGTTTGCAACTATCATTTGTTCTCTGGTTACAAATTCCCTGTCAGAGTGGATCAAATTCTGCCCTCCGTTATACCTGTGCAACTCCAGTGGGCCCTGCTTATTTTAAGAAATAAAAAAATAAAAATAAAAAAAAGATTTCTTAATGCTTCAAAAAAGAACCTTAGGCTGCATATTTAATCCAAAGCAATTTAATTCAAATTTATAGTCTGGCAGTCATACATAAGACAGTAACTAGTGCCGACAGGTTTTCTTTTTTTTCATTGTTGCTCACACCGTCAATATACCCGCCCACAGAAAGCGCAGTGAGTTGAAATTTGGGAATTTGATAACCAAGGGACTAATAGCCACAGCCAAAGTGAAGCCAGATGCTGTGAATGCTTTCACTTTTAATGTGGTGAGACTATTAATTGCATAGTGTTTTTGTAACAGGGACTAGGATGAGACTACTAAACAAATTTCTATTTGTGATCATTACGGAAGTAGAACCCTCTGAGGGAAGAAAGAATGTTTGTATTGCACAAATCTAGAGTGATTTCAAGTCTAAAGTCAGGGTTGTAAATAGAGCCATTTTAAAAAAACTAAAAACAAAAATGTTCATAGAAAAATGGCCTTTATCCAAAATTGATTTTTTCCCCAAAACATTCCCATTTTCAAATTATTTTTACTTTCTGTGAAAAATTAAGAGCTTTTTTTAATAACTGGAGTGTTTTTACATGAATGAGAAGTCCTGTTTAAGTCAATGGGATTATTTTAACTGTAGTTAAAGTTAAGCACATGCTAGGTGCTTTGCTGGATCAACGCAAAATACCTGATCCTTTTTCTGGGTCTACACTTTGTCTGCTCTGTAGGGGAGGTATCTACCTCCAGAGGTGATATTATGTCTATATGTAAAGCTATGATTTAGTCATGGGTATTTTTAGTAAAAGTCATGGACAGGTCACGGGCAATAAACAAAAATTCACGGACAGTGACCTGTCCATGATTTATACTATAAATACCCCTGAATAAATCTTGGGGTAGGGTCGCTGCTGGGGGGGATGCCCGGGGATGCCACCTGGGGGGCCACTGCTGAGGGGGGCGGGGCCAGCGGCCCTGGGACCACTGCCTGGGGCCGGTGACAGCGGCTGCTACAGCTGCCCAGGGACCACTGCAAGCAGGACCAGGAGCCCCCTCTGCTCTGAAAGTGATAGCTTGCAATTGTAACACAGTCCTCAATATAACAGAATCATCATCTGGGATGAAAAACCAGACAAAGGTTTTCCAAGGGATTCAGGTTGCACCAATCAAGCACTTCAGAAAAGTTTAATGTTCTTAATCCATGTACAGCTCAGCAAAGGGTTGCCATATTGTCTCCTAATCGCACAGTTTCTTTACATTAAAAAAACAAACAGATTCTCAAAATGCTGCCAGCACAGAAGAGTGTTAGTTCAATGAGTTAACTGAATCTCTGACCCATCTGAATTTTGCCAACTGCAAGTTGCCTCCTCAATCACCGTACAAAACCTGACAGTTTCCCATGTATACTTTGATACTGAGATATTCCTGTTAATTATGATTTTTATGTCTGTTTCAAGCAGTGGCGACATTTTACACTCACTTGCCTTTCCACTGACTATGGAAAGAACTCTGCTCTTTGTTCTGCTGTAATATGCTCCACCTTAAATCTTTACATTATTTTCTGAGTTATCCCCTGTGTTGGCTTTAATGTAATAGAGGCAGAAAAGTATTCTGGAAAATGCGAGCTATGTTCTAATCCATGTTTCATTTGAGGGCAGATGGGAATGAACTGTAAATATCACAATCAATTAAAGCAGAAGAATGGAGTGTTTTTTTAGATAGCTCTAACTCATTTACAAGACTAAGCTTGGTGCTGAATTTCTCTCTTTTTATGGGGGTTGATTTGCATTGGAAGAAGGATCCATTTGCCAGCATAATGGAGACTGGTACAGAAGGAGTGATATATAGAGTTTGAGACTATATTTATATTTAGATGATAGTGATAAGCTTTAGTTACAGTTACAGTTTTTCTGTGAATTGTGCAAGCAGAGGAAGCAGCCAGTAGTGATTTTCTTATACAAACTCTGCTTTCAGCCTTGCTTTTTCTTTTCTCAGCTATTTGTGCATTATACTTTCCCTGTGCTATTTCATGTTTCCATCAAGTCTTTGTGACAAATATGTTGTATGTTCATGGCACAAAGCTCGCCACTCTTCAAAAACATTATTCTAAGATGACCCTTGTGGTTTACAGAATGTCTGGACATACTTCCTAACCAGAGGCAACACGATCAAATACAATTTTATATATATATAAATTGTCATTCATAGATCTCACGGTGTGTTACAATGAATGTCATGAGTGAGGTCAAATAATAGTACAGCCGCCAGCAGCCATAAGGAGACAGATAAGTCATAGATTTGTATTAAGAGACCAGAAGAGACGGTATAATCCTTACCTTTGATTTTGTGCACCTCATATGCACACCTGAGACCCTCCTTCCCGGCTGACCCTTAACTGCAACCTGAACTACTACTTCAGAGGACTCTGCAAAGCAAAAACTGCTTAACTTGTAAATCAACTTTCCTACACTGTTTTGAGATGATCTGAAACCTCAGCCTACTACAGACTGAAGTAAAGTGAAGTGGAAGAATTGAAAACCCTTATTGCAAATATTTCTGGAAGAGAATCCCATCTCATTCTCTTTCCAGATTAACAAACTTGCTGTTAATGTCAGTGAAGATTAATTGGGTAGGACATTGATTTGAGGGTTTAATTGTCTGGGGATAACGGAATTTTCAAGTTAATTAATTTAGAAAAGTTATTAATGTTAATTATTAAGAACTACAGTCACCTTTTCTGAAATAATCATAGTTGATGAAATAAAATCCATTGACGTGATTGCAATTCACCGGTTGTAAATTGTTAAAGTTCAGATACTACTTTGGGAAAAATTTTGTCTACCAAATGTGTGGAGAACCCAAGAGATATATACTCTTCCATTTGTTTAATGGAATAAAGGCACATCTAGATAGTGATTTAGTTGTATAATAACTCTGTTTTATTCAGAGAATTGGATATGGACATATTATTAGAAATAAGAACTGTTGATGGAAACAAATATCGTAAACTATCATATTTTTTGCTATAACTACAAAGAGGGGATGGTCTGTAATTTGGGGATTAGAGGTAGGTAAGAGATTGGTTAATGAGCCATGTGGTTAGTAATAATCAGATTTCACAAATATCCTTGTCTTATTGGCTGTAATAACAATGCTAAGGTTGGTAAATATACTATAACATAACTTGGTGCTGCAATTTTACCACTTGTAGGCAACAGTTACAAAATGATGCTGCATAATTTCTCACAAACTGCTATGAAAAAACTTCAGTCATGTGACTCACAAAGTGTATTACAATCCAATTAATATGCAAAAAATGCTTAGCAGTGCTACAATGTGGAAAAAAGGAGGCTGGGAAAAGTCATTAGTGGATGTCAACATACCTACATGTGAACAAATCTGATCTCTTATAAAGAAGACTATCATACCAACTGTGACAGGGCGGGGCCTTGTTCCTGGCTCTCTTCAAGCTACAAACAGCTCAGAAAGCTTCTGGCCAAACACCTTGTGGCTTATTTCATCATGTTCTCCCTACCACCTATACAAACTCGTGAAGCTTTGTATTTACGATATCATACATATCACTCAGCCAAGGAGTGGGGAGACAGAAGGTATCTGCCCCCTGAGAGAGCTCTCCTGGTCCTGACTCAGAAAAACCTGCTAGTCTCTCTCTTTCTCCTGAGCAATTACTTCCTGTGCCTTTTTTACCTCTTGGGTGATGGGATAATTAGCCTTTTGGGCCTTCCTCAGCCCCTCCCAATCACCAGCTAAGTACATCGCTTCCTAATCAGGACTACTCCAGAGCAACTACTTGTGGCTGCAGTGAGCATACTGCTGCACCAGTTGCTGTTTCCCAGCTCTCTGTCATACCAACGCTTCGGTGCTGTCACGGAAAAGGGACTTTGAACAAGAAATGCCACTTGAAGGAGTATTCGAGTTATCCACCTCGAAATCCATTTTGTCTGGCACGTATAAACTATAGTAATGATTTTACCAACCTCTGAATGGATGGTATGCTAGTTAGACAAATAGCCATGAATAAAGTCAGCTAAGAACGCATGTATAGGAGCATTAAGGCTAACCTTTTCTAAAACATCTGCTGATTTTTAGTTCCACAATTAGGATCTGATCCAATACAGACTGATGGAAAAGGAAAGGCTGCCAATGGGAAGTTGGATGAGGCCCTTAATGAGTATGCAGCACAAGACACCTGAGTCATTTTGGACTGGGCATCCAAAATTGGTAGATACTTTTTTTGAAAATGTTGCTCTAAAAGTATTACTTTGGGCATGATTCTCAGCCTGGGACATCCATTGTGCTGCCTGCACAGTTGTTGCAATGAATGACTTGGCTGCTTCTATCTAGTTATCCCCAGTACTTGTTCACGGGGAGTTTCACTGAAGATTTTCATAACATCTGAGTTTGGAAGAGAACACAGAATGATGTCTTATTGTGGGATCCCATCAGGCACTTGGACACATGGTAAGATCTTAGTTAGTGTCTTGTCCTCAATTGCACTGGCAGTGGGACCCTCTTTGCTTGTAAAAATCATTACTGTGAAGGTGCTTGGTGGAAAATGAAGTGGTATCTTATATTGCAAGACTGGACAGTGGTTAATTTCTTAAATGCCCCCTGGAATCATAATCTACTATTCCACATGCATAATAAATTGCAGCAGTAAGCCCCTCCTCCATGCCATGTGAACCCTTTTGGAGAGATCATATGCTCACAGCTCTGGTCGGAGGGAGGGTTAGGAGGACCACAGAGCCAGCATGTGGCCAGATATCAATGATACATGGGTCCCAATGCCATTGCCTGTGGATTTCTGGCATTGCGTGGAGAGTGAGGTCTTCACCCCTGCCTGTTCTAAGCTGTCCTCAGCTAATAAGGGGAGCCCACAGAGGATTTTTTATATTAAAATCTCCCCTTTGTGGTTTTTAAGGGGGAAGAGAATAATGGCTCCTACATACAAACCCTGCTTCACTGCAGCAGGTCTCCTGGACGTAGAACTACTACACTGTATCTGAAAGCCCTGCTCCATTGGGGTTCTCTGGGCAGTAGTCATTTGGCCAAAGTAGTCTCCATGGAGTCGTTCCAGAGCCAATCCAGCAACTTCCCCCGTATCATTTCTGCCCCTGTATATTTTTCCAGCTCCCGGCATAGCCACTCAAGCCAGGCATTGTTTAAGGATTTGGCCTTGACTGAACAGTAGTGTACTTCCTTCCCTTGATGCTGTGGCCCCCAAAAATCTCTTGTGACTCTTGTAAGCATTTTATGTTTCCTATGAAATGTTTATGAAGTAAAATCCCACCCTTCCATCCAGTTAATCTGTGATCTATCAACCCACCAAACCAAGATGGGTGTTTCTATCTGAGTCACGTGAATGTGATGAGATTTTGTTCTGAGCGCAGTAGTAGATCTCTGCTAAACCCATGTTTTATTTTTAATTATTTTTACCTTCGCTATGTGGCAGGCAAAGGCATGAAAAGTAATTGCACATTATTTATATGTTCCTGGACCTTTGAATTACATTGTACAGAGACAAGAAGATGACAATTAATTCCTCTCTCGCTGATTTTAGTTCCTCCAATGTATTTTACATTCCTCATATAGAGTTTCTCTTATTTGCAAAGAATTAGATTTTGAATTATGATGATGCCTCTGCCATGTTGCACTCCTAATGCTAAGCTAGATTAAAGGGAGGCATGCAGTAACTGACTGATGCATATGCTAGATGAAGAGAATGTTACAATCCAGCATGCTGTCCTTAATTCAAAATGCGAGTATCTGCAGACCCCAGGCTAAAAGACTGGTAAAGAGAACCCAGATTAAAGACTAGATCCTGCAAACACATAAGATTAGTGAGTACTTTATACATGCTTATGTACATAAGTCCACTCCTGTGATTAAGTGTTTGTAGAATCAGGCCATAAAACGTCGAATGTGTATGGCAATAAGTCTATTTTATGAGAAGTCTTTCTACTAATTTACATCTATGTAGCAAGGTGGTCACCCTGCTCATGTCCTGTAGGGCTTAAAGCAGCCCTGGGAGAGGGCTGGGGTGGGGGAAAAACTAGGCTGATTGGGGGAAAGCAGCCACAGGTGGGGCCACGCCCCAATCAGGCCACAGCTGGGCCTATAAGAGGGCTGAGGGCCAGAGACTAAGACACACACTCTCACTAGCTCCCTAGAGAGAGAAGGACCTGGCTGCCTGGGAAGCTGAGGAGGGTATCTAGGGTGGTGCAGTGCTGGGGAAGGGCAGAGGGAGCTGGGGAGCTCCAGCCTAGCAAAGCCCCAGGCTGCAGGCCAAGCTAAGGGCCCACAAAAGGGTACTAGGGCTGCAGAGGGGCAGCCCACATATAAACAGAGGCAGCTGGTCCAATCCTCCTTGCTGATGATGAGTGGTTTACCGACTGCCGTCTGCCCCAGTGAGCAGGGGCTAAATGGAGATGGGCAGTAGCCACTGAGGCAAGGTGGGGATAGGGGATTGGGGGTTCCCCTGGGAGGGGAGACCCAGACGGAGGGGGTACTGCGGTGGGCAGAACCCCTGGGCAAAGGGCACTGGTGTCCGGGAGGGAAACAGGGGCCAGCGGCAGGTGAGAGAGACATCAGCTGGCAGAGGGCGCTCCAGAGCTGGAAAAGAGCTAATTCCCTGGACAACCAGCAGGAGGCGCGTGCCGGTGAGTCATCGCCGTGCCACAGTCTAATTTTTCTATGCAAATAATTTACATAAGAATGGTCATACTGGGTCAGACCAATGGTCCATCCAGCCCAGTATCCTGTCTTACAACAGTGGCCAGCGCCAGATGCTTAAGAGGGAATGAACCAGAACAGGGCAATCATTGAGTGATCCATCCCCTGTTGTCCAGTCCCAGCATCTGCAATCAGAGCCTTAGGGACATCCAGAGCATGAGGTTGCATCCCTAACCATCTTGGCTAATAACCTCTGATGGACCTATCCTCCATGAACTTATCTACTTCTTTTTTAAACCCAATATTCTTGGCTTTCACAACATTCCCTGACAATGTGTTCCACAGGGTGACTGTGCATTGTGTGAAGAAGTACTTCCTTTTGTTTGTTTTAAACCTTCTGCCCATTACATGTGTAGACAAGACAAACTTTTTCAAACCTCCCCAAAATAAACTCACTGCATATTTTTTAGGCATCTGTGCATGGAAAAATGCAATCAATCTCAAATGGGCAACTTCTCCTAATGTTTCCACAGACCCTAGTTATGTGGAATATAGTTTTATCTGGCATCCTAAATTCACCCTGTGTTTTCAATTGGATATCATGCTCTTCTTCAGTGCTCATTCTAAACTGTTGACTAGGATTTCTGTACACTGTAGATCAGCTTCCATGAGGCTTGGTTTTTATATTGCTCTTAAAGAGTTTTGAGATGCTCAGATGGAAGGCATCGAAGGAGGGCAAGTTTTGCTATCATTACATATCCAGAAGGATTCATTTGAAATTGGAGATCCATGCTGTATCTTCTTAATAAGAGAAGGGATAAAAGTAAAACATTCTAGTGAGTCTATCCATGAGTTTGAGTTTTACCAAGTGTCAGTTCCAAATCATTATCCTCATCATTTTCAAAGGGATTCATCCTTCTCATTAGCACAGGAACATAGTCATTTAGTTCAGGGAATATAGTTTAAATTGATAATGCATATTTAGTTCCCTTTTTATAAGAGGATCAAAGGTTTGTAAATGAGAATGTGTGAAGAACAGGCAAGGAATGGCATTCCTTACATCATATAGGTATATAATCATGATGTATCTGATATGACGCTATGAACTACAGCTGTGTGACATAGTCTCATTGGAAATCAGGACCACTTGGTCTCAGCTGGAGGTTCTCAAACTTCAGCCCATGTTCTTGGGAAGTTTAGGAATACAGGCTGAGATTGTTCATACCACTGCACCCTGTGAGCCCTGGCCAGGCTGCCTCTCCTCCACAGCCATTGTCTCCACTCTCACAAGTCCAGGAAAATCCCCATCCCACACCAACACCATAGCCTCCTGCAGGACATTCCTCTTGGGGAAGCCACCCATCCAAGTGATGCTGCAGGGGGCTGGATCTCTTCCAATCCTGAGAACCAAACTGTGGGGCTCAGATGGTAGACCTACTGTGGACTCAACAGTTTCAATAACCCTTATGCTAATGTTTTCCCAAACAATGATAGTAAGCTGTTTAGTTCAATTTTGATAATCATCCAGAAGTGCAAATGTTTATTGACTCCCCGGGTGTCGAATAATGGTATGTATGAGACTCCACTGGTTTCAATTGTAGTAATCTTCTAGTCATGGGAAAAAGTTAGGTCCATGTAAGTCAGAAGTAATTCATCATCAGCTTTTGATACTATTGGCCATGTTGTTGATTAGACTGTGGATGTTGGCAGGGATGAATGGGATAGCATTTGAGTGAGCCTGTTCCTTCCTTTCAGAGTGACACCTGATACATATTCAAACAAAGGGCTCCATTGTGATGAGCTCCTCAGGTTTTTGCTGATTGTGTATGTCAGACCAATAGGAGGGCAGGGGAAAATGAGATTGTTTGGGCCTAGAACCTTCATTGTGTAGTTCCATACCACTCTATGGCTTGTTACCCATCAAAGAAGAATGGCATAGTATCTCTGTTTCATTTCCTGGCTGATCTAGGGGCTTTGATGAGAGTGAGTTGGCTCAGTTCAGACTTAGTAGGGTAAATGGTGCTGATAGTTTGGGATTTGTGGCAGGGCTAGAGCATAGTTGGGATTTTGTCAACCTTTATGAGTGAGTGTGTGTCACAGAGTAGGGCTTCTTCCCAGCTCCAAACACTTCCTGCCATAACCAGTTTCCTTCCCCTTAACACAGACATGTAAACAAACAGTCCCCAGTCTTTAAACTCACACCTTTCTCTCAGGCTTCAGGGCCTCCCCTGGGTCTTTGCTATCCTACTCCCGGCAGCTTTCCTGTTTGAATCAGCTCTGCTTCCTTCCTAGTACAGTAGTTCCAGGGCTGCCTCCCTGAGCACATAGCCCCTTGCTTCAGAAACCCACCACAGGAGTTAGCTCCACTCTACCATGGCTTCCCTTGCCCAGGCACAGCCTGTCCCCATCACTCTCTTCCACTCCCCATTTCCTGCCCTCTGGCAGGCCTGTATAGGCCCAGTGTAGCCCTGCCCCCTTTAATTGGCTGGATTGGGTTCATCTGCTCTGACACAGGGGAGCTGGGACCAGTTCTACTCAGAAGGGCCAGCTACTCTATGACAGGAGGATTACATGCCATACACGCCTATGTGATTATCAATTAAGGGGCAAGTCTGAGTTTTTGATTATTCTTGGTCATCTATACCCGGGGTTCTCAATCTTTTTCTTTTGGAGGCCACCTCCACATGCTATAAAAACTCCATGGCCCAGTGGGTGGCTTCTGCTGGGGCTTGGGGAACTGGGTCTCCAGGCTCCAGCCACCCAGGGCATCTGGACTTGGGATTCCGAGTGACCCTGCTTGGCGGACGCCCTGAAACGGTTCACAGTCCCGCAGTGGGCCATGGCCCCCCAGATGAGAACCACTGACCTATCCCTTTTGGTGTGATGATTATGACCACTTCTCTCTGATGTGGACTTTGCCATAGTCATCAGGCATGTGACCTGTGCCTGCATCGTACCTGGAGTTACTTGAAGGCCACTGAAAACCTACAGCTGGTACAGCATACAGTGACATCTTTGCTTACGTCAAGATCTTTCTCTCTTTGTCTAGCCCTATCTCTAACTACAATATATAATATATCCTTAGATACATACTGGCACATATGCCTATATAATGTGTGTGAATGCAGAGAGAGAGAGAGCTGTTCAGAACATTTTCAATATAATGTGCTGTTCTGGCAAAATAAAAGCTTTCCCTAGAAATGTACCATTTTTTGGACAACATTTTCATCAATCAGAGGCGAGAGACTGACTCTCTCGATAGCTGGGTGGTCAGGGTATTGGCCTAGGAAATCCAGATTCAAGTCCCTGCTCTGCAATGAAAAACTCTGCTCTGAATCAGGTAGAGTAGGGTCTAGAACCTGCATCTTCCACATCCCAGACCAGTGCCCAAATCCCCAGATGCAATTTTGTTTTCGTGAAAATGTTAGAAAGGTTTTGTTTTCATTCCAACGTGGAACAAAAACAAGTTTTGAAACCATGAAAGTTGCCATGAAATGGAATTGTGATCCTTCAATCAGTGCGTGATTTCTTCCTCTCTCTCTCTCTCCCCCTCCCCAGCATGGACACAATTCTTCTCTTCAGAGGTATGTCTAAACTGCAGTCGAGTGGTATGATTGCAGCATGTGTTAGGCACACCTGAGCCAGCTCCCTAAAAACAGCAGCATAGCCAGGGTGGCGCAGGTGAAAGACTGGGCTAGCTGCCCATGTATGTACCAAGAGGCCTGGAAGGGATTGTACTTGAGCAGCTAGCAAATGCCACCATCCATGCCACCTTAGTCACTCTGCTGTTTTTAGCCTGTGACCAGGCTTACTCAAGCTAGCTCAGGTAAGAGCCTAAGCGTGCTGCAGTCACACCTCCAAGCTGCAGTGTAGACATATCCAGAGAGACAGACATTTAGAAATCAAATATGTGGGAAACAATATAAAACCTTTTCAGTGAAAGCATTTCTAAATGGTGGTGGACCACTATTACTGTAAATTGCCATCAGCTGTTATCTAATGCTACATTACAATGGGATGCCTAGAGAATCATAAGCATGCCATGAATCAGTTCCTCATTGCTAATGTGGTTGCACTGGATTTGAATTTCAAGTGATCGGGGATAGGGTGACCATATGTCCTGTTTTGGTCGGGACAGTCCCCTTTTTAAGCCTTGTCCCAGCCATCCTGACTTTTTTACCAAAAGGATGCCTTTGTCCCATTTGCTCTTGCTGACTTGATCAGTTGGCAAAAGCAAACAGGACTAATGTCCACTTTTGTCAAAAAAGTGGGGTGCAGTGTGGAGGAGTCGAAAGGAGATGCCAACCCCGCGCAGGGGGAAGGCAGGGCTCGGGAGGTGGGGGAAGCAGTGTTCCAGCATGAGGGGCCCCCGCAGGCTTCCAGTGACAGGGCAACAGCTTTGCGCGGGTGGTGGGGGCAGGGTTCCAGATGGGCAACAGCATGGAGGGGTGGGGCTCTGGCGAGCGGCTGGGGTTGTCCTGTTTCCTCTCTAGGAAATATGGTCATCCTATCAGGGGGAAAGGAAAAAAGTAGCAAAGAAAGGGAACTTTGTGGCTGTGATCCCAACTTACAAATTCTCTAAGTGTTATTTGCATTCTAAACTACAGTTCATTATAATCATAACTTTCTGAAACAAATGTCTCGTGCCATAATGGGGACTATCGTGAGGAGATACAGAAGTGAGAATGACAATGAGAATAGGATTTCTGGTGATGTTTCATTTTGGCACATTGGCTCTTAAGACAATTTTAGTATGGCCAAACTGTAAACATTTAGGAACATGAGCAAGAAGCTCATGTGTACTGCAAAATAATGCAAGGCTGCAAAAATACGGAAATAACTCTAAGATTTTGTTATTGGACTGTATAAAAATTCTCGACATCTGAAAGGTGGCTTGAAAAGAACATTTTCAATTTAAGAAAGAAACAAAATAAACTATATCCTATTTTACTTTTTTAAAGAAATGAAAGGGAGATTTTCAAAGACATCTATAGAGTCTGTATACCCAATTCCCAGTAATGAGTTGGAAATTAGGCATCTAAATCCCTGAGAGAGCTTTGGATATCTCTCCCATATGTAATATTATTTGAGATGGATTCTCAATGCAAAACACTTAAACATAGGCCCCAATCCCTCAAGATGAAGCGTGCAAGTGGACCTTCAGTTAAAATGGAGTCCCATTGGAGTCCCTACCAGGTCTTCCTGCAAAGATCATCAGACAGGACTGGGACTGTCATGGGTGTATGTACCTCATGCCAGCCCAGCAGCCAAGGGGTTAATGTAGGTACGGCTGGGCCAGAGCCGGTGGGCAGCCTCACAGCAGATGGGAGAATAAAAGAGCTGGAAAGCAGAGGTGGGGCAGCTGCCGGAGGAGCAAGCAGACTGGAGAAGGAAACTTTGGTCAGCAAGCAGCAGAGACGCCTCACAGAGACAACATCCTGAGACGGGACAACTGGATTTACAGGCTGGAAATTCCTGCAGAAACTAGGGAAGGTAGAAAGGTGCTCAGAATACAGAAGGAGTTGGGGAGTCCGGCTTAAGAGCCCTGAGCTAGATCCCATTGGAGTGGGTGGGCCTGGGTTCCCCTAGCATCTCCTGAGAGATTTAAGGACCTGAGGGGGCTTCCAGACCCCCTGAGCACCAGGAGTTGCTGACCTCGTCTAGTAGCAGGGGCAAACTTCATACTTCAGTGGAACTCAGGCAAGGGGAACTGACCAAGCCCCCCGCCCAGATCAAGCGAACTCTGGTGCAATGCTCCGTCTGGCCAAAGGTGCTGTTGCATCAGCACATCAGCTCACAGGAACCCTTAGTTGGGCTTAGATATGTAGTGAACAGATGTTTAGCCTTGGGGGTAGAATATGTATTTTTTCACTCAGTCTGTCTACAGTTGATTATTGTCCCAA
This sequence comes from Terrapene triunguis, assembly GCF_002925995.2. NCBI lineage: Eukaryota > Metazoa > Chordata > Testudines > Emydidae > Terrapene > Terrapene triunguis. The sequence continues at coordinate 12,140,909 of NW_020664420.1, read as the reverse complement.
TTGAAATACCTAGAAATCTGTCTGACCTGAATAGAAGTAAAAGAAAATCACCTAGCTCCAAAAGATGTGGTATATGTGGCCATTGTGGTTACAGCAAGTAGTAGCAAACCTGCGTAAGGCAACTGAGATGGTTGAATATTGGATTTTTTGGTATGCTAGCAACTATACAACATTTAAAAGTTTCATTTGGGTTCAAACTGAAAATCCTGTTTTCAAATTTTTGGTGAATTGAAAAGTGAAAAAAAAAAGAGCTGGAATGAAACAATGTTTTAACATTTCCAAAACATTTAGATTTTATTTTTGTGTAGTTGAAACTATTTGGCAAACTCCACATGAATTTATGAATAGTTTTGAGTCACCCCAAAACTGCATATTTCGGTGAATAAACTATTCGCCCAAATTTTTTTGCCCAGCTCCTGGAATAAATGGTCATCTCTGAGGAATCTGACTTGAGAACCTCAGACTTTTTATTATGGTTCCCTTCCCTTTTCCCATCACCTTGGCACTGCCGCTTTTCTCAATATAAGGGCAGATGATGGTGGAGATGTTATAATGGACTATATAACAAGCATGCTAATGATCAGCAAAGTGCTGTTTTATCTACTATTTCAAATCCCAGTCTCATTTTCTGATGAATAGATTTTGTTACTTTAAATGGGATTTTTTATGAATGTTACATTTGTTCACCATGCACCCCATTGTCACATGGATGGAACTGGACGCAGACAGTACCAGAAATATCATGGGAACTCCAGCTCAGTTTCCCGACATCAAAATGTTTGAATGGTTCAGATAAACATCCAGATTTTTGAGCACCTAACCTAACTTATTCTATCCTGTAAACCTTTAGAGGTTCACCTGGTATTAATTACTTTAGTGCATGCCTATTGACTCAGAAGATGACAATATGTTTATAACCACAATCACAGTAATTATGATGCGATAGTCATTTCTGTTGATGTCACTAAGAGCTAGTGTAGACTGACGTCACAATGTTGCTTTCTAGTCCTCTTATCAAGAGGTTGAAAGTCCAAAGAAGAGTAACAAAAATGATCGGGAAGCTGGAGGGATGCATTTGTGAGGAATGATGAAAGAGTTATAGATCTATTTCTTGACTGAGTGATGACTTGCGGAGGTAGTGACAGTTTTGAAGGTGATGTAAACCCCAAGATGGAGAACAAATTGTTAAGGTGACAGAAGAGGATATAAATAGGTATAATCATAAAAAATTAAGAGGAAAAAAATAGGCAGACTGTCAGGAATGCTTTCTTAAAGAGGTTGTGGAAAACTTTTGTAGGAAGTTTGTTTTTCTAGACTGGAAAAAATATTTGAAAATCTACTTTAAAGAACTGTACTACAATTGCAGGAAGATGGACTAGAAAACCTAAATGGTCTTTCCCATCTCTAACATCTATGACTGTATGATTTATAGACAAACAAGTTGGGTGAGCTAATATCTTTTACTGGATGAACTTCTTGTGAGAGACAAGCTTTTTTCTTCAGGTCTGGGACAGGCACGCCAAGCGTCATAGCTAAATGCAAGGTGGAACAGATTGTTTGGCATAGGTAGATAGCACATATGCTAAGGAACCATTGCACTCATATATGATTCATATAAGGCAATTTCATTCTTAATGCCTGTGGGTGGTCTCACTAGTCATTTATTGCAGGTGAATTGTTTAAACGAGCATATTCTCATTCCTCTAATCACTGTTTTACAGAAGACTTTGATATAATGTCTAGCTTTGTTTTGTATTCCTACTGTTTTATGTGACTCAGAGGTTCATTTCATGTCATGCTGTAAACCCTCAGCAACTGAATCATCATTAACCTTCCATGCTGAGTCAAAAAAGATTTGAGAAACGACTCTAAACTGAGTTGCAGAAAGCACATTTTGGCCAATTACCTGCATCTCAGTGAAATGTTTTGGTGCAATTTCGGCACAGAAAAAAATAATGTAGTGTCTTATTTACTGGAAGCATTTCCCTCCTTTTCATTTTTACTTGTCTCATTGAAATCCTTTTAGCGAAACCTGAAGCTTGGTATTTTCTCTTCTTGATGAGTAGTAGAAATACTGTTGAAACGTCTACTCTGAGTGTTTTCAGGGAGCATTTCAGGCAAATGTGTCTTCTGATTTGTACCAACTCTTGAAGCTCTCCATCTCACACACTTCTGTCAATAGCTACTCATCATGTTCAGCTCTGACATTTGACAGCAAGAAGTTTTGATAACATCAGTTTATTCTGAATTTTGTTAATGGTGATGGCAAAGTGCAGGTGTCTGGACTCTTGCATGTACAAAATATAAGACCCATTATCCCCCTCCCCCCGTTTCTTCTAAACCTCTGTTTGTGCTTTCCTTGTTGTCTGTGCTTGCACTGGTGAAGAACCATGACAAAATAATATACAAAATATACAATATACAAAAACCTGTAGGAGAACACTTCAATCTCCCTGGACACACAATAGCAGATTTAAAGGTAGCCATCCTGCAGAAAAAAAAGTCAGGACCAGACTTCAAAGAGAAACTGCCGAACTTCAGTTTGTCTGCAAATCTGACACCATCAGCTCAGGATTAAACAAAGACTGTGAATGGCTAGCCAACTACAAAAGCAGTTTCTTCTCCCTTGGTGTTCCCACCTCAACAGCTAGAAGAGGGCCTCATCCTCCCTGATTGAACTAACCTTGTTATCTCTAGCCTGACTCACTCTTGCTTGCATATTTATACCTGCCTCTGGAAATTTCCATTACATGCATCCGACGAAGTGGGTATTCACCCACAAAAGCTCATGCTCCAATACGTCTGTTAGTCTATAAGGTGCCACAGGACTCTTTGCTGCTTTTACAGATCCAGACTAACATGGCTACCCCCTGATACATGCCAAAATTGATTCTTGTGGTATTTCTGGCCCAACCAGAAACAGTGGCTAAGGGAAAATTCCTGAGAAAGCTGCCTCTTGTGACATTTCCAGACATATTTTGCAAGCTCAGGAGCAGAACTAGTCACATTATTCACTAGAAATATATTACCTGATGGATTTTGCCGTTTTGTTCTGTACGCAATTGATTTCTGCACAAATCCTGATAACTGTGTGTTTTACAAGTATTCACTAACTAGTTTGGATGAACCGTTTTCAGCCTGTGGGCTGTCTGCAAATGTTTGTTACTCATTTGTGGTGTGTGAATGGTTACCAAAGTCGCGTGGGTTTTTATTTTCTGCCCTCTGATTGGATGAGTAAAATATTTTATATAAGGTAATAAATAGGGATGAACAAATAACAAACACTCTTGTTAGCACGTGAATACTCTCGTTCATATGTGAATACAGGCATTCAAATGAAGAACTGCCATTCTCAAAATACTTATGTAAAGAAACTCCCATTAATGCACATGTTCACAGACAGCAAATAAAAAGCAGTATGAATGTGCTGGAAATGAATAGTTACTGGGAGTTCATGCCAGTGTTTTTGAATACTGGGTTTTGCAATATTGAACCAGCTCTACTCAGATGGGAAAGTAAGCAATTTTTCAGTAATTCTGTGCTGTGACACTTTTGTATTTTTATGTCTGATATTGTAAGCAAGTAGTTTTTAAGTGAGGTGGAACTTGTGGATATGCAAGACATCACTGTTGGGAGTTGGGGAATGAGGTAGTGGTAGAGATTAACTGCAGGGTGGTGACAATGGTGGAGTTTCTAGTACAATTACTACATTTGACTTCACAAACTTTGACTTTTTGGCTGCCCTGAAGTTATTCTGGAAAATGTATTGCTTTCGATTGTAACAACCTTTTCAATGCCTCACGATCCGTTGATTGCCTTTTGTGACCCCCACCAGTTGAGAAGCACTGAACTAGATGAACCATAGGTCTTTCCATCTGTAGTCAGTAAGCCAGATACTAGATGCCCTTGCATGGGTGTGCAAAGAGGCGAGAAGGAATCATCCTTAAGGGATGGGCAATTAGAATCCCTCAATTTGTATTCTTTGGCCCTGATCTGAAGCTCCTCAAAGTCAATACAAGTTTTCCATTGTCTGCAATGGGCTTTCCATAAAGCCCTTTGAGAACATGGCGCAGGAGTGTTAGGACCATCAGAGATGCTGTATACCTCACAAGAGATGTGGCTGGGCAAGGTTGGGGATATGGTCATCCCCATCTCTTGCACATAGACTGGCCGTCCAAGGTCACCACTAGGAGGAAGTGCATTCTGCACAGGAGAATTGCCGCTCCTCAGCTTGCAGGCAGAACATCTCTGAGAGCCTCTGTCCTCTGTAGGCAGTTTGCATCCAGCTGCTGGCATGGGGCACCTAGGCACTCACACATCCCCATGACAGCTGGTGCAGTGAAAGCTACAATATACTATACTGTGTGATCTAGACTTCCTTTCCAAAACTGCTTTTGCAAAATGTAGCCGCATGTGTTTCTCTTAACTTTTATAACTAAACTATTACCTGCCTGGCGTCATTGCTGGAACTGATTGCATGCTGTCTGTCATTAACAATACTCTCAGGGTGAAATTCGCTCCTGTGCAGAAGGCCAGCTCTAGGCCAATGCACCACATGGCCTTAAAAAGCTGAAGTGAGACTCACATAATGCTTTGGCCTTGTGCTGTTCCTCTGCATACAGTGAATTTCACCCCAAGAAGCATTAGCCCAGCACACAGCACTGACAGTTCAATGAAGGCCAGTGTTAAAAATATAAAGACGACTTACGTTTTTCTAATCACACAATTCTAAATAAAGCAACAGATGTACCACTAAGTAAGACAGAATGGCCCAAACAATTCGTGGCTTTTTGTGTGTGTGCACATGAATGTGAAATAATAAGATGCAAATTCTAAGTGTATTGTAAAGGAACTTGATAGCGTGTGAAATTAAAACTACAGACACTTAACTTATTGATAGGAAATCAAATAACACATTTTGTAATTATATTATACTTCACATTTAGATGGTTGTTCTATAACAAATTTATCATGATATGCCTGAACTCCTTTAGTGGAAACAATTGAGACAACTGAAATTTCCCAGCTAAGACGAAATGGACCCTGTATAACTACCTGGCTATTCACATGCCTTTTCTGGTTCACACATCGAGAATTGTTAACTAAATACCCCTGCATAGTCTTTATGTTAAATTGATTGTACCAATAATACACCTCAACTAACTCAGGGTAGCGTTTGATGATGCATCATCTAGGATGGATAGTCTTGTGGTCAAGGCACTATACAGGGACGCATAAAACATGGGATGAAATTCCAGTTCTTCCATAGACTTTTTGTATGATCTTGAGAAAGTTCCTTAACCTCTATAATTCAGTTTCCCATCTGCAAAATGGAGTAATAATCCTTTCTTTCTCCTAGGCTTTGTCTATCATGTCTAATTAGAGTGTAAATTTTAGGGGAAGAGATTGTCTCTTATCATATGCATATACAGGCACCATGAGGCCTTGATCTCACAATAACTCAGAAGGAACCCAGTTTGTCTTTCAGAATCTGGATCTGTTTGCATTCTTCCAAGTTAAGCAATGAGAGGAGCTATATATGCAAAGCCCTTACAGCATCAGTTTATTGGGATAAAATAAAAGTATATGAAAGACAATAATCATAAACCTTCCACCACCAAGCCATGCCTAGAATCACTTTTTGAAGTAGAACTATATTTTAAGATTTCCAATATATTTTGCTTTGCATCAACAGCTACCCTGAATTAGCGGAGGTGTATTATTGATACAATCAATTTAAGAAAAAGAATATGCATGAGGATTTAGTTAACAATTCTCTAGATGTGTGAACCAGAAAAACCATGTGAATAGCCAGTTAGTTTATAATAAAAAGAAGCGTAAAAGTTAAACTGTCCAAGCTCCCATCCCCAGAACGTGCCTGTTTCCTTTTTGCCTGGCTTGAATTAGTCCAAACAAGCATTTGCTTTAAGAAATCCCTCAACCTTAGGACTTCCTTTACTGACACTGAAAATGAACACAAGTCAATCTTATTTTTAGAAACCGTTTCTAGTCCACTCTTTTCGTATTGTCACTGTTCATTCCTTGAAAGCGGTCACAAACATCCTTTGCCTCCTGGGCCCAGCTGTTGTCCCCCATCTGAGATGAAGTAACCAATCTCTTCTTCAGAGTTGTTAGTCAATCAGCTGCTCCCCCTGGGAGCATACTCTTTCTCAGGCTAGGTCTACACTACGGGGGGGAGGGGGTCGACCTAAGATACGCAACTTCAGCTACGCGAATAGCGTAGCTGAAGTTGCGTATCTTAGGTCGACTTACCTGGCTGTGAGGATGGCGGCGAGTCGACCGCTGCCGCTCCCCCCGCCGACTCCGCTTTTGCCTCTCGCTGCGGTGGAGTTCCGGAGTCGACGGCAGAGCGATCGGGGATCGATTTGATCGCATCTACACTAGACACGATAAATCGATCCCCGATAGATCAATCGCTACCCGCCGATCCGGTGGGTAGTGAAGACGTGCCCTCAGTGTGTCTTTCCAATTCCTTGGTTTTTCCCTGGGAGCTTATTTTATGCTGTCTGAGTAGCCTTCGATTCCCTGCCCAGGGACTACGTTTTCCATTACAGACCTCTTCTCTAGAGGCATAAACTCCTTTCCTTCCTTCCTGGGGAAAAACCTTTTAGTCGGTTCAGACAGCCTTCCTTAGAAGGATCAGGTGCTTCACCCCTAATGGCCAATAAACTACCACCTGGAGTTCCCAGTTACACCTAGGGGTAGCTCAGAGTTTTGACTGGCAAGCAAGGCCTTTATGCCCATTGAAGAGTCCCTTGCCCCCTGACATAAACCTATTAGTTATCATCCAGCCAAGATAACAGAGCTAAATTGAGATTTTTGTGGAGTCCCTCGCTCCCAGGTTACAAGGCCCATCATGCCTACTTAATTATAATTATTGCACATGCAAACACTAAGTGTATATGCATAGGCCAATTATATGCACAACTGACCAGTTCAGCGCACACAGTTGCAAAAGGCTGTGTCTACAGTACAAGCTGGGGGGGGGGGGGTACAATCCCTAGCATTCACTAATTTTAAAAGGCTTTGGCAGAGCTTCTGTATTCCTGTGCAAACAAAACCCGCAATAAAACTGACCTATCGTGTTTTTTAAAAGTCTCCGAAACCCACAACTCCCCCCATCACTTAAAGTCATATCTAAATACATTTTTGATATTTAAATCTTTTATTTTTAATTATGCTATTAATTATTATTTTTATCTGACCCAGAAGGCTTAAGAGTGATGGTGTGCAGTGCAATTCATCACAGAAGAGACATGCTCTGGTGATGTATAGTTCTAGGTGCCATCACTCCAGTGATGTATTTTAGTGTAGGAATATAAGAATGAAGTTGAAAAATGAAGGGCATATATTATGTATTGTTGAAGGATGCTGATGAAATCCTAGGTAGAATCATTATTTATCTCAACATGTGCCAGACTCAGGGAACTGGCCTGCTCATAAGAGCCATTTTGTAAATCAAGTGTTGAATTAATGAGAATTTCTGTATGTACTTTCTATGGTGAAATTATGCTTATCCTTGTTCACACTCACTCACTTTTATATATTTATTTATAATGTGCCCCTCTTTCCACTTCTAAGCAAGTCTGTATCATCTTTAAAACATCAAATAGTCAATTTTTTACATCAAAACATGTCAAATTATGAGACCTCCAAAGGAAGGACCTCTGAGCAAAAAAGAAAAAAAAGTTCAAACAAATTATTCAGACCTCTGAGCGAAAAAAAAATGCAAACAAATTATTCAAATCCCTTTTCAAAAATATCCCCTGGGAAAAAGCCTGAGAAACTAGCAAGGCTTTATAGCATGCCTGACAGGGCAACAAACTTTGGCTATGAAAGCCTCTTCCTTCAGGAAGTGAGTTCCAGAGTTGAAGGCCTTCTGCTGAGAAGCTGCTGTGTCCAAAAACCTAAGCCATACAAATGTAGGGCAAATTTTCAAGAGATCTGCACCCACATACCATAACCCTCAAGACAGAGATGCATTTGCTCAATAATACTCTAAGATCTCTCTGAGGAAAGAATGGAGTGATTCAAGTATAAGTGTTACAAGAAATTCTATTTGAACACTTGGAACTGTTTTAATGAACTTTTGCAATTATGTATTAGAAAGCCTCTTTTCCATACTAGAATCACCTGGGACCCTGACCTTGTGTAGCTAGGCCACTCCACCCATTTAGCTATATGAGAAGGGTAGGTGGTCACATCTCCTTCACACCTGTTTGCCACTCCCAGGTTGAGAACCCACATTTGATAATTATTGTTAGAAAAGATGAGCCGGATTGTCTCCTGCCTCCATGAGTAAGGAAGATGGAAACCTAGAAGATCCCTTTTGTGAGTCCACAGAAGAAAGATTTCTGGGAGGATCTTCTGGTTTGTGGGGCCAATACTCTGCTTTTTCCATGGAGTGAGGCAAATTATGACCCCACTAGCCAGCAGTGGAATGATACCAGGGAAAATTCAGCAAAACAGATGAATAATTCCTACATAGGGCACAAATTGACCATTGATATATTAATATCAACTTGTATTTATTCCAGAAATGTTTTATTTCATCATAGTTAATGCACTACAGCACTTAGGACATTTAATTTTATCAATTTTCTTTTTTTAATTGGGTGCATCTAAAGCACCTTAACTACTGTTAAATAAAAAACGTACTAAAAATTTCAAATGCCCATGTAAACAATATTTTAAGAAGAGATTCAGAGGAAATTTCTTTCTCACAAATATTAACCCAAAATATATTTTGACATAAAAATGTTGCTTATTTATAGATCGATAGATCGATCATATAAAGATACAATGGATTATCTATCTATCATGCTTCTAATGAGCCTATTGCTGTAGTATCTAGGTATATTACATTGTTAGCATGTGTGATCAATAAGTCAATAAAAGAACTGTTTCAAACTGATCTAATGCAGCCTGGAACTGAAAATGTACTGGGAAGATCCAAAAACTGTTAATTTGTACCCATTAAAATATTAATTTCAAATATTTCTTCTGAGTCTTTCTGATAACTTATCTTCTGGTACTTAAATGCTATTGCAATCTTATTACATCAAGAGAATGCAGTTGTTAGACAGCAGGGAAGGCTTTGGGGTAGAGTCTCAAAACAGAGATTAAAGGGATCCATTCTTGCCTCACAAATGAACCGAACAAATTAGTTTGTCTAAAAGCTCTTGGTCCTGGAAAACTTCCAGAAGATTTTGGAGAGGAAATGCGCCACTCCAAAAAACAGTGCATTAATGAACTAGTAGCTGAGATATGCGACCAGTTCAAACAAGCTAGTTTGAAAATGATGCCCATCTAATAGCAGCCACAACTCAATCTAGGAAGGACAGAAGTGAGGGAAAAAACCCTTTTCTGCTAATATTAACATCACCCATCAGTGAAGGCATCAGACTTCAAATCACTAATGTGGTACAAAGCCTCTAGGTCATGCTGGACTGATCCTGAAGATGAAGATTGGCACAGCAGTGAGGAATATCTTATTCCATCTTTTACTAATCAGCAAATGAACCCTCTCCTCTCAGAAGAGGTCTTAAAGTCCTTAATGACTGAGGCCACCTCCAATCTTCAGCATTTAGTATACACCCGATGACCATATGACAAGTCAAACTGATGAAGATACATCTTTACAACCCCATAAATATGGACCTTGACTTATGTAATTCACATATAGGAGAATGTGGATCTTTCTGCTCCTCTGGTCTGATTAACAAAGTATAATTAGTACAAGTTATTAGTATAATTGGTACAAGCTTTAATGAATGTGTGTGTGTGTACACACACACACACACTCATTAAAGCTTGTGTGTATACACACACACACACGTCTTCTTTTTATATGTATATATATATAGTGTGTGTGTGTGTGTACATATATATATATATATATATATATATATATAGTGGCACTTTCAGAACAAGGAGTTTTGGTAACCATATCACTATCTAACTATGCATTTAAAATGCATAATTTCAAAATTATTCATTTTTTTAAAGTATATTGCATGCATTGATTCTGTTTCATAGTGTATCTTACTAAAATTTGGCATTTTCTACTCCCTGTTATTAATCTTTAAACATTTTGCAGGGGTAAGATAATTTTCCTTTTATGTATGCTTGAAGAATCTGAAGCACTGAGATGGTGATAGCCAGTATAACTTAATTTCAAAGGTAATTAATGAGACTGCATTTTAATGAGCTTTTTTATATAGTATTGTGAACTGGGCTGTTTCATGATGCCATTGTTCTCTCACTGCTAGAGGGGAAAAAAGCAGAACTTGGTGAAATTAATCTAAAACAGACGTATCCCTCTGTCCCCAAAATAATCCTATGCAGCAGTTTGCATTTATTTTTCTTTACAGGTGATTTTTGTAGCAAATTGGCAATTATTTCAAAGTTCTGAGGGGGGGTGGTAGATTCCTGTCATACTCTTGTTTATGACCTTTCATTCATTATTTTGTGATTTAATATTCCGTTTCCCCCCAGTTTGCAAAGGAATCAGGTCTAAACAGAATCAGTGGTGTCTAAAGGAAGTAAGCAAACCATTATTTTTATGGCATAATTTATTTTCTTCATCAAACGATTTCTGAATCGTAGTGTCCTTTAACTCTTCGTTAATAGTTTATGCAGAATTACCAGTATAGTGACAAGGTGTGTGTAGGGGATAGGTTATGCATTCTAACGTTGAAATTTAATGAATACCATTATGAACTGTATCTCCTAATGACTTATACGTGGGTGTAAACATAACAGAAATATGTGCATAATAGTTTAGGGTTGGGAAAATCCAGAGCTATTTTGTTTCTAATGTGGGATCTGTTGTTGGCCAGAATGCTCTGCAGCAATCTAGATATGATCCAAAATCAGAACCTCGGCTTCAAACTGGTTTGTATTCCGAAAGATTCAGATTCAAATCTCTGGATCCGTACCTGCCCCTATTGCTATGGATGGAACTTAAGACAGAAGGGGCTTATTTTCCAGTTCCCGTTTGGATGCAGCTGGAATCTCATAATGAAGGCCAATCTTGTGACACTTCCATGATCTAGTCTGGTGGAAATCTCCCAACAGCTGCTGAGTTCATAAGATTTCTGCACTTTGGGCCAAAAATATGCAAGAACAACTTGAGAAATTTTGGTGCAGTCAAATCTCATTTTAAACACAAACCCTAGCCCTTGTTTGGCCTTTTATATTAGTTATATATATATATATATATTATATTAATATATTGGCCTAAACGGTCAAAGGTGCTAACAGGACACTGTCACTGTCTGATATTAAACTGGTTTAAACAAGGTTTGGGGTTTGGTATAGAGAGACCTCAGCACACTTAATACCATGGCAAACACACCATTAAAATTATTTAAAACCTTTTAGTAAAGATTCAGAAAAGAAGGAAAAACGGTTAAAGCATTTGAAACATAAAGCTCTACAACATGTTTTCATGTTAGCAACATCCCTTGTTCCCTTTCCCTTTAGCTGGAGAGAGTTTTTAGAAGGATAATTTCCTTTGTTTAACAGTCTCCATGGTATCAAAAATGATAAATATCCTTTTGTGGGAAAAGAGGAGTTGAGGCAGGCTGGAGCTTTTGTTAGTACTGTTGTTGTTCAATTCTGATCCTGTTTCCTAAGAAGACAAAACAAGACAAACACACAGAAAAGGGGAGGAAAAAGAAAGCAAAGATAAAAATGCAGCTTCCATCTCTTTCCCTTGCAGCTTCACTGCTGGAGAAACAAAGGCACAGCACAAGGTCGTATCAGCCACTCCAAGACTTGGCAAACTTGCACCAGCACTGACCTGTTTAGGGCATTGTTTTTAGCTGCCTCTCTGGTCACAGGCTTAAAGCAGTGTTGCAAAGTGTGCAGTCTTGGCTGGCTAAGCCAGAGTCTTATTAGATAGAAGGCAAAAGGAGAGGGATAAGAAAGAGAAGAAATAAAATAGGGAAGGAAAAGGACAACTGGGAGTATAGGGTGAGGTGACAAAGTCTCTCATCTCAGGTGATACTTGGGATTTAGCTGAAGCCAAAAGAGTTGACAATATCATCTGACAGGTTTCAGAGTAGCAGCCGTGTTAGTCTGTATCTGCAAAAAGAACAGGAGTACTTGTGGTACCTTAGAGACTAACAAAATTATTTTTAGGCCCACGAAAGCTTATGCTCAAATAAATTTGCTCAAATAAATTTGTTAGTCTCTAAGGTGCCACAAGTACTCCTGTTCTAATATCATCTGAGTCTTTCTCTGGCCCCATCTGGCCAGGACATCTCTTAGGATCAGGATGACAAAGGCCTGGGTCCAAACTGATGTTGGGAGTGGCAGCCATGATGGTGAAGCTCACTCCAGTAACCATTTCCCCCCCCAAAGTGTTTTTCTTTAAGGCCCCAAAGGTAATGATGGGTGGAATAGCCCATCCCCTCATTTTGTCTACCAGTTAGACCTAATATCTGACATACTGATTTTGGTTTATTCATTTTCAGTCCTCCCCTCCTTTTGTTTACCAGGGATGATCTAAGCACAGTCCTTGAGTTATGTCAGGGGCCCTTTGTGTTTGGACTAATTCAGTCTGCCTGTCTCCCTTTTGCAGCTTTCCCCATCAACATTTATTATGTGTTATTGTGACAGCTAATGAACTTTCATCCACTTTTTTACACTGGAGCTCACAGTTAGGGTAAATTTGTAGGCCTAATTATTACACAAAGCCTCAATCCCTGAGCACTGCATAAGGCTACACTGGATCTGAACACCAGCTCTTCAGTCCATTTTCAACAGAAATCAGAACTTGCAAAACCTAAACAGTGGACAGAACATAGTGCATAATATGGAATGTGTGTGCAATGCCACTCTTTAGGGGTCTCCGTCAACAGAGAGCTATTATAATGCTTAATGTCTGAGAAGAGGAAATGATTTCCCTATACATCGTGTTCTTGGAGGGTATAATAGAGCCCATGCCATCTCTTTCTCAGGGAATGTGGGATGAATGTTTGCATTTTGTATGGCTTCTATCTTTGCTTAAAATAAAGAACTATTAGACAATTTCTCAGAGTGAGTGCCATATGACTAGCGAACATGCCGTGGCCAAGAAGGCTCCATCTTCAACTGCTAGACTATCAAGACTGTTGGTTTAATCTACCCCACTCTTTAGTCCACAGCTAAGAAGCAGACACAGTCCCACAGAAATTTCACTTTGTCGCACTATATATTTGTGCTTAAGTCAAGCTGGCTGCTACATGTATGAATCGTTTTCTGTTGAATAAAGGGATTGGCTTATATGTGAAAACTGTATCATGGTATTACTATTATGATTTATGATTTGTATTACTGTAGTACCCGGGAGCCCTAGTCATGGGCCAGGAGCCCACTGTACATACAACAAAAAGACAATCCCTGTCCCAAAGAGCTTACATAAAAGCTCTTGTCATAAAAGTGGAATCTAGCTGTTCTCTGCCATTAACACTAGGCTTCAGGCTTTAGGCGGTGAAGGGAGGAAGCTTGTCTCCTACTGGCAACCGGGAACAGAAGCTAGAGAGAAAGTCATTACTCCAGCTGGACTTTGACAGGGACACTGAGGGCAGGTCTACATTTAAAACGCTGCAGCGGCTGCTGTAGTGCTTCAGTGAAGATGCTAGTACGTTGGAGGGAGAGCTTCTCCCATCAGCATAGTTAATCCATCTCAGCCAGAGGCAGTAGCTATACTGGTAGGAGAAGCCCTCCCGTTGACATAGCACAGTCTACACAGGGGATTAGGTGGGTATAACGCAGGGTTTTTTCACATTTTTCACAACCCTGAGCGACGTAGTTTTACCCATGTAAGTTTATAGTGTAGACCGGGCCTAAGGCTAGCATCCCTGTTCTCATGTGAGGTAACACATTTTCAGCCCTCATAGAGGCATGGATTGATATGGGCAGTTTGGAAGTGCGCCTCCAATTTTAAATTGAACAAAACACACAATGTGACAACATTTTAACTGTGCTACTAGGACGCAAAAATAAACACTATTATCAAAAATGTGGCTTGATTCTAACAGCCCCACACATGCATGGCTCAGTGATTTGCACACATGTACCCAGATGAATGTGCACAAGTAGGCACGTTTAGCATGAGTGCAAAGGCATACCTCTTTGGGCCCTAAAAGTCAAGCACAGAATTTTAAATGATCATGAATAGACATGACCTCAGTTCTACATCTCACAGAGATCAAAAACCTCCAGCAGCTGTGTACCTGCCAGCACCTGGCTTCAAATAGTTAACAGCTAGTTTGATAACATATTGATAAATGCTTCACACTTCTACTAATTTTACTTTCTAGCATCTGTGTTTTGTGATTGTCAGAGGCAGAGCTAAATTGTGTGAGATCAAAATTACCATTCTAGCAACATAGTAGTGTGTTTTAAATGCTCCAAATAGGTTTAAACAGATTCCTGAATGGAAAATATAGCTTTACAAGAGATATTTTAAAAGAAATTCTTCACAAGACAATTTTTGCCAAATAGTTTTAAAGGTTTTTGAAAAAATAAAGTTTTTTAAATACTAATACTGTGTCAATGAAAATTGAGCACAGGTCCTTGTAATATGGAGATTATAGAATGCAATCTGCTACTAATGGGGAAAGCCTCTTAAATTCAAACCTAGCAAAGTGACTTTATCTGTGATCATTACCAGGAACGGGCTCAAACTACATAATTCACATCTGGAGTTTGAACACACCGAGGTGTGAAAGTGTTTGGATGTTCGGATTTGTTTCAACCCATGGGAGGTGGAGAGCAGAGGCTTAGGAAAATTCATATCCACATCTGCCTTCAGATTTCAAACCTGCTCAGAGATGGGGATATAGTTTGAGTTCATCTCTAGTAATTACCAGAAATCTGAGATTTGTAGGAGCTTTCTTAACTCAATTCAACAAACAAAATGAAACCTTGGTTGGTAAATACATGGAAATGTCTTTTAAAATGACTAAATCCCACTTTATCACCCATTGCAGGGCTAGCAGACCCGTAGGGAGCAAAGCTTCTAGAGTATGTACAATTTGCACACAAGATGCAATCATCACATCACAACCCTGGGGAAATGCAGCTGTGGAAGTTAAGAGGGGGTGGAGATTACTCTGGGGTGGTTTCCACTCTGTTTCAATGTTGTAGTGTTCCAGTTACACTCAATCACACATGTGGCACTCTTTAATTCTAAAAGTAATAGTGATAAATGATATGGAGGTAATGTCTATCCCCCCTGTGTAGGTAAAGAGGGGAAGGATTTGCGGAGGTAACACAAGGGAGGTAAGTGACTGTACACCTCAGATCTTTGGAAGCACCCTGCATACTGTTTCTCCGAGGGGATGTGGTATGTAGCTATACAACTGTAGGATTTTTTTTCTTGTGTATTGCACCTTTACATTTTTACAAATCTTTCTACGTGCTGGAAGTAGTTGCCCTTTTGTACTCTGTTCAGATGTGATCTGTTGCAGAAGAGAGGTACACATTGTGCCATCTCAAGACTGGACGTAGGTTAATTTGTGGCTCTGATGATATTAATTTGTGTGGCTCTGATTATATTAAACATTCATTTGGGTTCTTAAATAGTGATTGTAATTATTATCCACAGAAAAAGTAATGCCATATGATGCTTGAGCCCCAATCCTACAATTTCTATATGCGCACACACACACACACACACACACACACACACACACAAAAACCTCTCATAAAAGTCTACGGGTTTTCTGAGACCCTTTCATTTTGCATATGCAGCTCTGGGGTACCTTTTTGGAAATTTTCCTTACTCCTTAAAGCACTCTGTTGGTTAACGGAGGCATAGATCAAAAAGAGCTTTACGTTAATATGAGTCTTTGAAGGAAAAATGCTCCTTGTAAGAGCTCTAGGCGGTCTTTGAAAAGGGAGCAAATAACAACCACAACAAAAAATTGCATTTATTTAGCACCCATCACAGCCTAGGTATCCCTGGGCACTTGACAAAACTTGCTTGTTTGTATTAAAGAAAAGCTGAGCGATCACTGAATATGAATTTATGTAAATCACAATATAAACTTCCAAACGACTGCTTACAACAACAGTTTTATTAAGTCCCTCTCTCTTTGAGTTTTCTTGAGTTTAGGGGAAGAGGCAGGTCACATTTCAGAGTTTTCTCTCCGCTTTCAAATGTATGTGAGTTGTGTGCCACGAAGTGTATGAGTTTGAAGAATTCAGGCTTGGGAAGGTATTTGGAGATATCATCGGATTTATAAGAGTGCCTCTGCAAGTCGTCCAGAACAGGAATGAGTATGAAGGTTTGTTTATTTTAAGGAGACACAAGTTGCTACTCCTTGCCTTTTTTTAAGCTGTATTCTTCAATAAAATCTGATCATCGTCGCTTTTGGGAGACTCATGAAGTTTCCATCTGTACCGCAGCCAGTCAGAGCCTGTCAACACAATTTTTGGAAACTGTATGAAAAACATTAGCGGAATTAAAAGCAGTCTAAATATATAATCGGGGAGCATGTGGATATAACAGGATTGCAAACACCTTATTTTTTGTAAACAAAGAAAAGGATTTGATATTGGATAGATTTGAATGGCTAGGCAGTGTTGGAGAACGTTCTGTGTTGATCACAACATGTAAAAACTACAGTAAACAACATGAATTAACTCCCCAGTTATGCCAATATATTCAGAAGTAGCCAAGTCACTCTTGCTATCAGTCTTTCACATTGTTGTGAATTACTGTGCGAATAAAGGGCCAAATTCCTGGTACATAGGGGATTTTGGCCAGTCGACCTGCACTCTTGCAAATCCTCTGGCCTCACCCCACAGCTTCCAACTGCCCACTCATTTACCATAGAGGGAGCTGCTGCAGAGTGCTGGTCCTTAGCATGCTAAATAGGGGGTACAGGTTAGATTCATCCCTGCTCCAATGCAGAGCCCGGCAGAGATGTAGCAATCTGGTGAGAATGTTACATGGCCTCCTTGTGCCCAATTTGCAGAAGACATAAGTCTGTTAGAACCCCTGTGTCTAGAGTGTGGCTCTTAAGCTCAGCTTATGGTTCAGTCCCCTTGTGCCAGTCATCACCTAAGTGAGGCTTGTTCAGTAGTGGGCCTCAGATGCTCAGAGAAAAAGTGTCTCTGTCCAGAGGGAGTTCATAACGTCTCTTTCTGTCCCAACCCACAGAGGCTGTGGGTCTGCTTGAGCTTGAGAGGCTGAATCTCCAGCTCAAGCTGCAGTGATTCATGCTTTTAGCTGAAGAGGTCCCCACTTTAATCCCCAGTGTTGGCCAAGATGGTGGTCATCACATGGACCAAAGGGATGCAGCTTGCACCTTTCCTATCCTAGGGCTGCTCAAGGGCTGATCCAATTCCCAGTGCAGTTAGGGCAGTCTTGAGGGATGCTGTAACTTGAGCCCTGGCTGTCATGGCCTCTGTGGGCTTTGTTACAGCCAGATAATCGCTGGCTACCACTTCTGTTGCCTGGAATTCATCCTTTCCTGACCCCAGCATTTCCCCTGAACTATGGGCTGCTGTGGGGAAGACAGTACAGAGCAGGCTATGTTGGCTCTGTGCATAGTGGAGAAGGCCTATTGCACTGGGCCTGTTCCCCCGTGGGGAAACAGTTTATAGCTGCTATGGTACTATTTGGACCAGCTTATTGGGCATAAAGGGCCCGTAGGACAATGAAGAATTCTGCCCATAGCCTTCATTCACACATCCCGGCTCCACCCAGAGGCTTTTTGCTGAATTTAGGATCTTGCTCTGATATGGCAGGGAGGCAACCTTGGGTCCCAAAGTGTTTGCTGAATATGCCAAGACCCCTTTCGTTCTATGTGCCCTAAGTGGAGTGACAAAGATTGTTGATGGATTATGTATGTATTTTGTGCTCATTACAAACAAAATGTCATGACAGAGAAGTGTCACCTGCTAACATCTTCCAGTACAAGATTAGTGATTGAAAGGAAGGGGAATACATTCCTGTGAGTGATTGTCAGATGAAGATGAAAGAATTTAACAGGAGGGGGAAGAGGAAGGAGAACATTTCACATGTGATGGATTTTTGGTGTTTTGATAATAAATATTTAATAAATTCCAGACCCTGCAAGTTGTAATTCCCAGCTCAAGGATGTGCAGCTATGGCAGCGTGACTGGTGGGAGGGGCTAAGTGCCCCAAGTATAATCCTGTCCAATACCATAGGTACGTAATCAGGGCATCCAGCCCTGCCCACCACTTGCACTGCCACAGCTACACTTCAGTTTTTAGTGTGGTAGCTCAACCAGAACTAGCGAGGGTAGGTCTCCTCAAGCTGGCATTTACACCTTCCAGCTCCCATGAAGACAGCTCCAGTGTAACAGAAAAATCAGTATGCTTTTGGTGGTGATGGGGTTTCCCATACATGGCGAGTACAATTTGCACTACAATTACTGCACAACACGCGGTATGATATACACTATGTAGCATGCCCTGCACATAAAAACCCATGAAGGGGAAAGGAGACTCTGGAAGCATCCTGTGCTTGTGGACTTTCCATCAAATTGTTCCATCAGAGGTTACATTTGCTGTCAAATTGTCAGAATGTTCAGTCCCTGACCCATAGATTTCCCCCAAGCTCTATGGGAAACTTGGAAGGACCCACACAGATCTTAGGAGAACCACTGAGCTCAAGAGCAGCCACCTGAAGGCTTTTCCTGAGTACTCTTCTCCTGGCCTCCATGGAAGTACAGTGACAACGTCCCACCGAGCAGCCTTCACCTCTCCTACCCCACCCACAATGACCTGAATACATGAATGAAAAGAAATGAGATCCAGTGGTCCTAGGCACTTAGATACCATGGGGGACAATGCTACAGAGCCAGCATTCCACCCCTTTCCCTTTCTTCTTCCCTCAGCCAGATATGTTTGTCTATTTAGGATTTTATACCAGGTTTCTCACTATCATATCAGAGTTTTTAGCTCCATGTGATTTGGTTCCCCTTCACTCAGGAAAGTAGCTGGGACCATCTGGCCTGATATTAGAGTCCAGTTACCATGCAAAAATCACTGAAGTAGTGCCAGTGTAGCTGATAGAAGACTTTGGGATGTACCAATAAACAAATAATAGCCTGTTAACGTTAGAGTTGAAAATGGCATTACAGTGTATAAGGGCTCAGATACTACCATGATGGGCACTAATACCAAGCCCAAAGATAGATAATACAATAAAGGAACAATTTCTACAACTTCTCTATCTTTAGCTATTTCTACTGGGAAAAAATAAAACCAACAATTTAAGCGTGAGGCTAAAAAAATAACACAAACACCAATATCTCTTTCATTTACAGAAATGACAAGGAAGTCATGCCACGCTGCACAGTGGAACAAATTACAGGGTTCTTGAATCAGCAAAGTACAACACTATTTGTAAACAATGCCATAATGGGCTCTGGAGAAATACAGAGGGAGATTTTTTGGCACTATTTGATGGCCTACAAAAAATATTAAATCATTAGTTCAAGCAATCAGACAGGGCAAATAAGTGAACAGACTTTCTGCTAACTGACAGTGATGTTATGTGCTCAGTGCTGATTAGGGTCTTAATTTTAATCAGCTGAGAAATACTGCAGGGGAAATATAAATACAACAATAATGTGTTGTTTTGGAAAGAGTTTTTCTTTGTGGTGTTTCAACAGATGGTTATTTTTGTTTACTGGAGACAGTACATGTGCAAGCCATTTATGCTTTGATTTAAAGTGGAAGGTTGGTGAGGCATTTCTGAAATTTGCTTCCTCCCACCCCTCCAGTATAAATTCTTTGCATTCTGATCTGGGTTCACACCACTGACGCTGCAAAGAGAGGAGTAAAATGAATGCAAGCATCTGTGCAGATGCACAGTGTCCTTGTGTGCTATGTGTCAATTCTATAAAGAGCTCCATAAAACAAAGCAGATTGAATATTACTCGGGCTTATTCTGTAATGTTTGCTGTGCCAAAAATTGATAAATTCACTTGTTATGCACTCATAAATTTCAGCAAATTAGGCTGAGAAACATGCCAAGCGTAATGCCACATGTTCCTACTTCCAACCTCCTCCAGTGTCCTCAGACAGGAATAGATAACTCAAGAGAACCTTATCTAAAAACTCTTTTATATTTTGAATGTAGCCTGAGGGTCCTTACTTTTTTGTTATGCAGTTCTCAGGCAAACTCGCACTGAAGTAAAAGTTGAGTGAGGACTTTAGACCACTGTCAGGGGTCAGCACCGCCATGTTGCACGACGAACACGTGACAAAATTACCATACTTACTGACAGACATTGCGGGGGTTATGTCATTCAGTCATTCAGCGTTTCTTGAAAAATTACCATGGACCTCAACATTTTTACCACAGACACTTTTGTCTGTGTACAGACACATTGCTGACCCCTGACCACTGTATCTATACTTTACCGCTGGTAACATTAAGCTAAGCTGGCTGTTTTATGTTGTTTTAATCTGCATACCACATCTCGTGAGAAACAAATGCCCAAGATTTTCAGAAGTGATTAATGGCTTTGAGGGCTCAATTTAAGATATCTTAAAGAAGCCTGGTTTTCAGGAAGTGCTGACAACCTGCCCTCTGAAAATCTTGGTCCTTTGGGGCATCTCAAATTGCCCCCACTTGATACTCAGAATCAAGGCACTGAAACCACTAGTTACTTTTGAAGATCATGAGCAATAATTGTATTTAGAAAGTGCCCCTATTACTTTACCCTGCCCAGGGGTCTGCACCAAAAATGTAAAATAACTTCATCTCATAAAATGAAAGACTCCCAATTGCTGGCCCAACTGTGCTCTGTGCAAGATTAGGGGAAGGGTGGGGAGAGAAAGATCCCATTAGGTCACATTTATATTCCCCCAATCCTGGAGCCAGCTGCAGACCATTTCTACTACTGCTGCAAGTGAAGATACATCTTCCCTGCAAAAAAAGGG
This sequence comes from Terrapene triunguis, assembly GCF_002925995.2. Classification (NCBI taxonomy): domain Eukaryota; kingdom Metazoa; phylum Chordata; order Testudines; family Emydidae; genus Terrapene; species Terrapene triunguis. The sequence goes on along the minus strand of NW_020664420.1, from coordinate 12,119,965 downwards.
TGTGTTTTTAATTCGGGTTAAAAATAGCAGTGAAGACTTTGTGGGGAATGTCACAAAAAGGGTTTTAGAATTTTTATCTTTGCAGAACCACAGAGTTGGTCACTATATCCTGCGAGAGATGGAATAAATCCAGGGAAGAATGACAGATATAACTGAAGAGAGGTCCACGGTAGTAGTAGTCTTCTGCCTAATCTCCTTTCTTATCTCTCTCTGTTTCTCTCTGATTTGAGCTTTTTATAGTGACTCTTGACCTGCTCATACAAAATCATAATTCCTCCTGTATTGGGACTTATTCTTTTGGGCTTAAAAAACGTTGTTCATTTCTTAGGAGAGATTTTCTGGGCATCTAAGTCTGTAGTTGAGACATACATCATTAGTTTTAGCTTCCTTTCCCTTTGTTAACCTTGTGTTTTGAACGTACATTAGCCAGAAGGGTAATTTCTTTGATTCATGATGTTAGCCTTTGTAAATAAATCCTTATTGCTTGCCTTGTCTATTTTTCTGTATTAAACAGCTCTACATGTCCTGCAAGATTTTCTAGGGAAAGTCTTTATATTGCATATTAAGCTTGTCAGAAGTCCCTTCATGTTCCAAGGTTCACCAAGTGCTGTTACTTATTGGAATTAAACCACTGTAGTATTTTATCCTTCTTTGTATGGTTGCTTTTGAACTTTTTAATTGTCTCTCTTTATACACATAGGTCAGTGTATGATACTTCCTTTGCATAATAATAATAGTGATATTTCTGTAGTATATTTGTTGTGCTTTGTTCTTACCCTTGTGGAAAAGGTCTATAGAAATAAACAGAAAATGAAAACTTTTCTACAGGTACCTTATGCCATCCACCAGAACATCATAGACAATTATATCCCCTGTTGTGGAATTCTATAGGATTGTTAAAAAAATATTCAAAATGTATCATTCTCTATTGAACATGATGGGATAGATCCTCAGCTGGTGTTGGCATAGCTCCACTGAAGTCAAGGAAGATATGCTGGTTTAGCACAGCAGAGGATTTGGTTTTGTGGGTTTTAAGAATATTTTCTATGGAAGCTTATTTGATTTCTGAAACATCCTATTGCTCTATCCCTCATTAAAGTGTTTGCTTTCCAACTACATTTCCAATATTAATGACAGTCCAAGGCAAACTATACAATAATTCTGGGTTTTCACTTGGTGGGGATGGATCCTATCAGCTGTGGGAGATCACCCAGGTGTTGGATTCCACTTCCTTTCAAACAGGATACAGCTTCTATGTCAGGGGACTGCAGACACTAGGTGGGGCCACCTAGCAGACAAAGAGGGGGAAATGAGTAAAAAAAAAGTTTTATTTTTTTCTTCCCAAGTGAAATCTAACAAACTGATTACTTTTCCCAATTTTCTGTTCCTTTAGAAAAAATGACAGAAATGTGATATTATGACCCAGAAGTTACACACACACACACACATACTTTTTTAGGAAATAAGGGGTCTTCATTAACCAACAAGTTTGGGAAAGTTTGGACTTGTCTGTTGTTCCTTTGTTTAACCTAGCGATCAGTGACCCTAGAGACTTAAGGAAATAGGCCCCACCCAGGCAAAACTTCCTTTATAACTAATGAGAGTTTTGCCAGAATTGGGACTGTAGAGTTGGGCCCTTGGTTATCAGACATATACCAGAAGTATTCATTTGAATATCATGAATGATTTAGCTTCCTATGTTTATGACACTGCAGTAATTGGAAAGCCTACTGCTCTTAATACAGAATTATTAATTACTATTTTCTCTCATATCATGCACATTATCACAGCTTTCTTGGTTTTTCTTTTGCTTTCATGGAATTCTCCTTAAGGAATTTAGCTATAATGCAAACTTTGTACATTTTTTAATTAGCAAAGTATTCTTTAAACATGACTTACAACAAGATACTTGATGCAGAAATCACTGTAATAGGTTTTAAAGGTGGCTACTGGATTTTAATTGCACACTCTGATAAATCTGTACTCACAATACATCAGCTAAATCATGCGCAATAGATATGGAATAGAATTCAGGGCTATAGTTGGGTGAAGGGTTTAAGATTTGGTGAAATTGTTGATCTACATTTTGGGTTCATATAACTTATTTGAGTTCACAACTCCTTGTAATTTAAACACATGAGGCCAGACCCTTAGTTGATTTACATCAGAGAATGAGCTCAATGGAGCTATGTCAGATTATACCAGCTGAGGATCTGGCCCATTTTTGTTTTTCAATAGACACTGAGCTTTAACACAAACCAGCATATTTTTCTAGCTGAGGATAAACCTGTGCTCGGTATAGTTGTTATTACCTATGCAGTACCTAAGATGTGCCCATAGCTTTACATACTGCTATTTATTTCATACATTAAAGAGCTTGCAATTGAGACCCAGATAGTAAAGTGGGAATCTGCACAGAGTCTCCCCATGTGGAAGAGATTGCAAGATCTGCGCCTAAATGAAAACAATACCAATAAGAGTAGACGACACAGCAAGGGATTATGAAAGGAGGAGGCAACTAGAGTGAATCAATATGTCAAGCAGTATGAGGGCTAGAATGGCCCTCTTCACCCATACACCTTTTAGGCTGGCACAGGTGGATACTTTGTGTGGCCAACCTTTTGAAAAAGTGACTAGTGATTTTGGATGCCTCCATTTTTAGATGCTCCTTTTGAAACAGCTTACTTGGCCCCGAACATCAGGGGATGGGTGCTGAGCACCTTTTGAAAATCAGGCTCCTATAAGGTGCCTCAGGTTGGACACCCAAAATCATGAGACTTTTTGAAAATCTTGAGCATTGACATACTCTGTTTAATTATTCTCATCTTCTCTCTTATATCCACACTTCTTGTATTCGTCATTTTCCACTCTGCCTCCTTTCCTCTATGTTCACAGTCTTTACTTAGCAGAATGTGAATCCAATAATGTGTGAGTCTGAGGCCAGTATTTAAAGCTATGGTGTTGTAGGGAGTTTGAAATAAGCAGTACAATTTTTCCTACCCCTGCTTGCATTATATCTCATAGAAATTTTATGCTACTCTTACTCTGATGTACAGTGGTCACCATTAAGAAATCATTTGCAATGGTACCTAAGACATCACAGTACTCCCTAACAGCTAAAATCACTGCAGCATCTCAGCTGTTGTAGTGTGGGAGCTTTTGCTAAATGTTGACATTTTAATGGCAGGCACCATAAATTCAGGCAGAACAATAATGAGAATAGGAAGGAACTTTGGCCCTGATCATGCACTTTCTTTCATCTATAATGTTTACTTGCTTATAATTTAATTAAAGTACTTTAAAGAAAGTTTAGATTTTATACATCTGACCTTGTGCTCCATACACTCAGTCCTCTATCATGGAACTAAAAGGCAAACTTTATTAGTGGTTGCAAGTGATTATTATTATTAATAGTTTGTTCCACACAAAACAAATATACAAGGCCTCCTGCCCTGAAGATCTTCCAGTCTCATTTAAAGATTGATTTAATCCACATTTCTAGTTTAAAGATGACACAATGAGGGAAAGAACAAACAAACAAGAGAGGATAAGGGATGGGAAAGACGAGGTACATAAAGAGATTTATGTGACGACTTTGGTCAGTTTGTGTACATCTAATGGACCATAAGCTTTAAAAAAATATATCCTCTTGTTTAATTTGTTTACTGTGGCTTTGCAGCAGAAATAATTTTTTAGGAAAGATATGAATTAGCAAAGTGTGGATTGGTTTTGGGATGGCAGTCCAAATATAACAGACTGCATGTAAATAGGCCCAGGTTTATTGTAAACCCTTTGCAGATTGGCCACTAGAGGGCAGTAATTCACGTACACACATTCATTATAATCAAAGCCGTGAAATTATCTCAAACTATTTTCTATTTCTTTAAAGGTATCCTTATCTATACTGTACCCTCTTACAGCAAGTATTACATAAGTTCACTTATTATTTGAAAAGGAAGTGCAACAATTTAGGTACTTAGCTAATTAGACATTTCTGTCTTTTGCTTTTGACATTTACATCAACTTGAAATTTAGCAGAGTAGATTACTGAAAGAATTTAAATTGAACGTTCTAGTGATTAAGCATTTAAAACTGAATACTAATGCATTTCAAACTGGGTTAGAGCTATAATGAATATAACATATTTAGTGTTAAAGTGGACCAATTAACAACTAAGTTTCAAGTGGAACTTATTTACATGTGCATTAAAAAAAATCCCCAATTACAGACCTAAAAGTCGCAATACTCCAACAAAAAAACTTCAGAACCAGACTCCAACGAGAAACTGCAGAATTGGAATTGGTTTGCAAACTGGACACCATTAAATTAGGCTTGAATAAAGACTGGGAGTGGATGGGTCATTACATAAAGTAAAAACTATTTCCCCGTGCTAATTTTTCCCTACTGTTACTCACACCTTCTGGTCAACTGTTGGAAATGGGCCGTCCTGATTATCACTACAAACGTTTTTTTTCTCTTGCTGATAATAGCCCACCTTAATTGATTAGTCTTGTTATAGTTGGTAGGCAACACCCATTTTTTCATGTTGTCTGTGTATATATATCTTCCTACTGTATTTTCCACTGCATGCATCCAATGAAGTGGGTTTTAGCCCACAAAAGCTTATGCCCAAATAAATTTGTTAGTCGCTAAGGTGCCACAAGTACTCCTCGTTCTTTTTGCTGATACAGACTAACACAGCTACAACTCTGGAACCCAATTTTTAAGTGGCTAAAGTTGAAGTTGTCAATTTGGCACCTCTATGCTGTTGATGGGAATTTGCTGCTCCTCTAATTTCTCCAGATGCCCTACCACTATCTCTTATCCTTCTGAGGGGTCTTCTCCATCCCCTGGAGATTCTTTCCAGCTCCTCTGCCCTAAATCAGAAACTGCTCTAGGAATAGAAGATAGGGAGGTCCATCCAAACAGACAGAATAAAAACCCATCATTTCATTAACAGGAAGGCCATAAGGATAGACATTAAGAATACTTACAGATCTGTGTGTGTGTTGGATGAGTTTGACTGGCTTGGCTTCCATTAATGATTATGGGGCAGAGGCTGCTGCTGTTACTCACATTGAGATTACTACACACGTAGTCCCATGGATTTCAGTGTAGATACTCACGGAGTAAGAGAACCATACACAGTGAGAAAGGGTGTCAGTTTTTGGCTCTAAGTGAATAGCTTGGATAATCCCCATTTATTGTTTTGAAGATGTGGACATTTTAAATTTATCTACAAATGGAGACTCACTGAGAGCCCACCTGGCCAAAGATCATCTCTTCTCCTGCAAAGCCTTTCTTTGGCCTAGCCTTTACTCTGCACAATTCCTGGAGGCACTGGAAACTTTTGTCAAAAGACAGGTGTCTTTTGACACCAGTATCTTCACTCCCAGTTGGGTGCAGCTGTGTTAAGACTGGCCTAGTTATTTTTGACCCAGCTGCAGGAAGCCTCATGTTATGTTTCACAGCATATACACAGAGAAGTTAGATAAAAACATAAACTACTATTGCTGGAAGGCTGCAACATAGCACAACTTTATTTCTTAGAATTCAGAATTACACATAAGAACCCAAAAACAGAGAGAGCAAAAGTAAGGTGCTCCCTAAAACACCAAGGAAACTCCCTGAGAATTTAAAGTGATAGATCACAATGTTAAGAGTTTTCAATAAACCACACCTAAGAGAAAGGCATACCTCTTCACCTCTCCCCTCATGGGATAGTGGTAACCTTTATTTTCCTCCTCCTCCATCTGTACTCAACTAGCACAGAAGAGGACTAGGAGGTGATATTCCCTTTGGAATACATTTGACACCTATGTGGCACTTTATAATTGTTGAATTCCAAGGGAATTAGCACAGTGTTGGCCCACTTGTCAAGTAAAAATACCAGGTTTAGTTTGCCCCTGGACTAATGCTCTGAATGTATAAACTTTTACACTAATATCACTAGACAGGTTTCCACAAACATATTTTAATTCCAAGGGAAACAGGGTTTAAAAAAAATAAAATAAACATTCCTCCTGCAGCTTCCATTCATAGATTTTTTAGGATGCCAGGAACCACTGTGATCATCCAATCTGACCTGCAAAATACACGCCCAAGGATCTCATCCAGTAATTTCTGTATCTAGCTCAGAACTTGTGTGATCCACACACTGCAGCATTGAGTTATTACATAAGACACTGAAATGGAAATTGATTGGAAGCTAAGTACAGGGAAAAGTAAAAAATGACTAGTTCACTTTCATTGTCCAAGTTGAAGAGAAATGACGAAGGGTAAATAAGGAGCAGAAACCAACGATGAGTAAGATAGACTTTTAATTTTTTTTCTGTATTGATAACTAAAGTATCCTTTGTAATACAGCTAAGGACATGTGGTTTTAAAAAATACTGAGTGTGATTTTTTAACCTAAAAGTCTCTGATTCTAATAGAAGATAATTGAAGCCCCCTGATGTGTACTGAAATAATTTAGCATTGGGCATGACTTGATCCCCCAGTTCCGTGCTCCAGCCTTGTTGATTGGCAGGAGATCTCCCCCATTTATTCTCTTGGCTCATCTAGCAGGGCCTCCATCTGCCTCAGCCTTCTCTCTTTTATTTCATGGCCAATTTGCAGCCTTGACATCTCTCTCCAGCTCTTACCAGCTGTAACCGTGCAACTGCTCAACAGAGCTTGGGTTCTGTTCAACTCCAGCCTTCATATCTGTCATCACTAGAGCATCTGCCACACCCCAATAAATCCGGCACGACAGCTCAAGGTTGGGGCTAGAGCATACTTAACAAACGGGCTAGACTAATGAGATGATCTGGAGCACACAACCCCTGCTGTTGTGGGGTGCAGGTAGCTATGTGAATCTAGGGGAGATGCTGTGATTCTGTATTCTGGGCACTGCCCTTCTAAATGGAAGGAGATTCTCTGCCCCTCTGCTGGGAGGGTGGAAGAAAGGGATAGTGCTGTGAATCCTGCACTGAGAGAATATCACCCGGTGCACATAATCTCTCACTAGGCTTTTTTCCTAAAATAGGCAACATATTATTATTTATTATTTGTATTATTGCAGGCCCAGATTCACAAAAGGCCTTAGGTACCTAACTCCTACTTTAGGCACCTACATTGAAAATAGGGGTGTCACTGAGATCCTCCAAACCCCTGCTCCTCTGCTACTTAATCCTGTAAATGCCTAAACTCACAACAAAATTCCCTAGATGTCTAAATTTCTGCCCCTGGGCAAGTGAGAATGCCTCACTCTAGGCATCTGGACGCCTACCTTGCACCTAAGCCCCAGAGGCTACGTCTCCTTAGTGATAATGAAACCTGTGACTGGCCTGGGTTAGTTGACTCTGGCTCATGAGACTCAGGCTCCAGAGCTGAAATATTGCTGTGTAAACGCTTGGGCTTGGGCTGGAGCCCAAGCTCTGCAATCCTGCGAGGGTGGGGGTCCCAGATCTCAGGCTCCAGTCCCAGACCAATCACCTACACATTGCAGTGATGTTTAGTCCCGTTGTGACATTCCCCAGGGTACAATCCGGATTGGTGAACAGCTGTGTCTCCTACATTCTCCAGCCTGGGGTGCCTTTTACACTGCTTTGCTATGGGAGCAGCCACTCCTCGTCTGTTCATGCCCAGCTTCCAGCATGTAAATTACTCCCAGCTATACAGTCTGAGTGCCAGCTACTCTTGAATGACAAGAGAAATGGGTTTTCTACGAATGAGGAGAGCTGGAGCTTTACATTAAAGGCTATTGTGTTTTCATGTCCTTACAGATAAAAACATGAGTTTGAAGAGTCAGCTGATAGAAACAAAAGGGGCCTGATTCTTCAGAATGACACTGGTTTGACACTGCCATCACTGCACTATGATAGAGAGACCGCATGGTCCAGTAGATAATGCACTGATCTGAGTTTCAGGAAACCTGGGATTTAATCCTGACTCTACCACTGACCTGCTACGTCATCTTGGACAGGGCACTAAATGTCTCCGTAGCTCTGTTTCCCCTCCTCCACTTTGTCTGTCTTGTCTATTTAGAGAGTCACCGATTCGGCATGCATTGTCTCTTACGGACCACAGTGGAGCTCTGCTCTCAGTTGAGACTTCCAGCAGCTTCTGTAATACAAATGAATAGTAATCAATGGAGCTATTCCTGGTTTAAGCAGAATGGCTGAATGAAAAATCAAGCCAACTGAGTTGTTTAGATTGGTAGCCTTTCAAAAGACAAAAAAACCCATGTTAATGCCTTATTCTTCCTTTGGCACGTCACCCACTCTAGAGTGTTGTGAGCACCCACAGCACTGTATAAACAGTACATCGTTTGTATCGTTGATGGAGTAGTATAAGCGTACACACAGCCAGACTGCACTGATCTCTGCCAAATACCAGGCACCTGGCCCAAAGAAATCTAAAGACAAACGCAAACACTACCAACCGGAATAGCAGGCACATATAGTGAGACATGACGACTCTAGCTATCACATCTTAATGAAGAGGTGGGGATTGTTTTGAGTAGGGAGAGAGAGGTCTCTTGGTGTATACTAGGGCAGGTCTACACTACCCGCCTGAATCGGCGGGTAGAAATCGACCTCTCGGGGATCGAATTATCGCGTTTCATCGGGACGCAACAATCGATCCCCAAATCGACGCTCTTACTCCACCAGCGAAGGTGGGAGTAAGCGCCGTCGACTGGAAGCCGCAGAGGTCGATTTTGCCGCCGTCCCTACAGCGGGGTAAGTCGGCTGCGATATGTCGAATTCAGCTACGCTATTCGCGTAGCTGAATTTGCGTATCTTAAATCGACCCCCCCCCTGTAGTGAAGACGTAGCCTTAGATAGGAAGCCATTTCTCATGTATGAAAGAAAGCACGGATTAAGGACCTGCAGCAAGGAAACATGCACAGATCATAGGAAGCAGAAGGAAATGCAGGAGGAGCTAAAGGTAGAAATATAAGCAGGGTGAAGTAACAGAGAGCTTTGAACATAAGGAGCTTGAACTTCATACAGAGGGAAAGTGGAAGTTAGTATAGTTTTAGGGCCAATCTGGCAAAACAGACAGGAGTAACTTTACTCATCTGAGTAGTTATTTTAAATAAATAAAGCCATAACGGAGGCTTTAGAATAAAAAGTACGAGGATTGATTTCCCCCCCTCTCTCCTATCCTGTTGAAATTCCCCTGTATGTGATTCTTTTGTCATTTACTTTGACTTGATGTTATATATACTTTTTCTGGAATTGCTGCATCTCTATATTCTTTTCCATACCCCCTTTTCTATTCCTTTTCCCTCTATGTTGATTATAAAAAAGCACTGAAAGTTCTAAAGGTGATAAAAATCACAACTCGTTTCTGCCAAGTTTACGAGCTTATAATAAGTCTTAATAAAAGTAAACGGAGAAGTTCAAAATACCAGGGAGAGAAAAAAGAAGATATCAAGAAGGACAATTTGATTTTAGTTGTGTGGTGAATATTTTCTTAGGGATGCTTTCAACTCATTCCAAGTAAAGGAACTGGCATTGGAGTGTTCTGCAGATGGATGGCTCTCTGTTGGCTGGCATACACACAGCTGGGCATGTCTAACAAACAGGTGCTTCAGTTTGTAGTTGTTAGCAGGCAGAGTGGTGCCAAAAGTTTTGCATGCACTCTCACTGTGTTTGCAAAGCGGGTGGTGGCGGGGGGTGGAATTACTGAAGAGACAGCTGGCAGTGTTATTGTTTGGTTGGTTTGTGAAGTTATCTATGAGTGAGTGAGGTGAGAGGTTGGGCAAGTTGGTCATGAGTTGCCGGGTTTACAACTGAGGTTCTGGTTTGGGTCATCACTAGTGGAAGGCAGAGACAATTTATTGCTCCTTAGGGCAGGTCTACACTTACAATGCTGCATTGGCTCAGGTGCAATGCTTAAGTGAAGATGCTCCTGGGCCAACAGGAGAGCTTCTCCCATCAGTGTAGTTAATCCACCTTTGTGAGAGACAGGAGCTATGTCAATAGAAGAAGATCTCCTGCTGAGAGCACTGTCTACCCGGGGGTGGAGGGAAAGTGAGGTTGGTATAGCAACATCACTCAAGAGTGTGTATTTTTCACATCCCTGAGCGACGTGGTTATACCGATATAAGTGTGTTGTGTAGACCCGGCCTCATTAATTTAGGCTTCAGAGAGCCCAAGAGTAGCGCTGGCTGGGAATTATTTTTTCCATGGAAAATTTTTGATTTTTTTTGTCGAAAGCCCCCAAATCAAAAGCCTTCAGCCAAAACTTAAAAAATCCATTGGGAAAATTGAAATGGAATATTTTTGTGTCAGGTTGACCTAAACAGAAATATTTTCATTTATTGAACTGAATTGAATTGCTTAGTTTTTGGAGTTAGTTTGACATGCTCCCAATTTCCCCTGTATGCCAGGCACTCTGGCCACATTTGATCTTCCATTGTGCACCACAATCTCAACTCATTGTGACCTGTTGCGGTGTATCATAGGACTCATACGGCTGTGATTCATCAAGGAAGATGTAGTCTGGCCAGGGAGCCTGGCCCACAGAACAGAAGGGGGACCTAAGGCTCCCAAACAACAGCTCCCATGAGGGATTATTCAGGAGGATTCATAGATTTATAGACTCTAGGGCTGGAAGAGACCTCGAGAGGTCAGCGAGTCCAGTCCCCTGCCCTCATGGCAGGGCCAAATACTGTCTAGACCATCCCTGATAGACATTTATCTAACCTACTCTTAAATATCTCCAGAGATGGAGATTCCACAACCTCCCTAGGCAATTTATTCCAGTGTTTAACCACCCTATCCGTTAGGAACTTTTAATGTTGAACTGAGCTGGAACTAAACATTTTGATTCAGGAACACTGAAATATTTCATTTTGATCAAAATATTTAAACCAAATGTACAGACATTTCTGAACAGAAATTTTGCTTTTTGTCTGAAACACTAAATACATTCTTATAAGACTAATACCTATTTTGAGCAACACTAACACATAAGTAAACTGGTCTGATCTCCAGCTATGCGTTTATCAATTCTTAGCTAATGCCTGCAGCCTTGGCAAGAGCTGCCATCTGGCCTGCCACACTCCTGCAAGAAGAATCACATGGTCCTCTACTTAGCTGGGATTGAGAGCTAATAATGGATGACATCAAGCAGGCTGAGGTATTTAAGGCCTATTTTGCTTCAATCTTCATTAAAAGGTATATTGTGACCAGATACTTAACACAATTAATATTAACAACAAGGAGGAAAGAACAACACAAGCCAAAATATGGAAAAAGCAGGTTAAAGAATATTTAGATAAGTGAGATGTATTCAAATTGGCAGGAGCTGATGAAATTCATCCTAGGGAACTTAAGGAACAAGCTGAAACAACCTTGGAACTGTTAGTGGTTATCTTTGAGAACTCATGGTGGACTGGTGAGGTCCCAGAGGACTGGAGAAGGGCAAACATAGTACCGATCTTTAAAAAGGGGAAAAAAGGAAGACCTGGGAAATTACAGACCAGTCAGCCTAACTTTGATCTTTCCTAACTAACCTGGAAAGTTACTGGAATTTTTAAACAATGAATTTGTATGCACCTGGAGAATAATAGGGTGATAAGTAATTTGCCAAGAACAAATCATGCCAAACCAGCCTAATTTCCTTGCCTGACAAGGTAACTGGCCTACTAGATAGGGGAAAGCTGTAGGTGTGATATATCTTGATTTTAGTAAGGCATTCTCATAAGCAAATTAGGGAAATGCATCTAGAGGAAATTACTATTAGGTGGTGTCAAGGCTGATTCCCCTTCGAGTGCAGAAGGTGGGGGCCCGCAAGGACTCTAAAAATTAATACAGGCTTGTATTAAACTCCCAAGGTTACAGCTTTTTCTGACCTTGGATTGGTAAATGCTGCCACCTCTCAAGTGCAAAACCCCTTTGAGAACCCAGGAAGGTGTGCTTGGGAATTCCTTCCTGTGGGGTACCCTCAAGCCTCAGCCTCCCCCGCTCTCCCTCCCCCCCAGGGAAGAGCTGAGAAAGAAAAACAAAGGAAATCAGCTGTTGACACCAGCTAATTAAATAATGTGCACAAACTTCTTAGGACACAAAACCCAATCCTGTTCTTAAAAAAGGCAAATTTTATTAAAAGAAAGAAATTACATCTGGAAACTCAGGCTATTACTAGATTTTAAAAAAAAACCCACTTACAAGGATTAATCATCAAGAATAACTTTCTTGAGGTCCAGCTTAAAGGTTACCAGCAAAACAAAAGCATTTGGGGTTAGCACAGAAGAGTCCACAAGCCATAAAGGAATAAAAGGAGGTAAACCTGATTGCATCTTCCTAGACATTTCCTGATCTACTTACATATCTGGGGTTTCAAATGAGTAGTTTCTAGGTATGATACTGATGATTTTTCATACCTAGCCCCAAGTTTCTTACAGCATAGTTGCTCTGTGTCTGCTTCTCCCCAAGAACAACAGACAGACAGATAAAAGGGGAGTCTTGTTTCAATTTTAAAAAGCTCTAGCCTTCCCATTGGCTGTTTTGGCCAGGTGCCCACTCACTTCCTTTTACATATGTATCACAGTGACTTTTAACCCTTTACAGGTAAAGCAAGTAGAGAACAGCTACTAAGAGGGATTTTATAGCTAAGTGGTTGGCTGGGTCCTTAAAGAGAGCTGACCCCCCCCCTTAATTTATCACAGGTGGTATCATGGTTCAGTTGAAAGACTGTACTCAAAGAGTAGTTATCAATGTTTCACTGTCAAACTGGGGGCACATATCTAGAAGGAATGCTCAGGTCCTGGATCTGGTACTATTCAATATTCTCATTAATGATTCGGATAATGGAGTGGAGAGTATGCTAATAAAATTTGCAGATGACACCATGCTAGGAGGAATTATTAGCACTTTTAAAGACAGGAATAGAGTTCAAAACAACCTGGTCTGAAATCAACAAGATTAAATTTAACAAAAACAAGTGCAAAGTAATATACTCAGGAAGAAAAAAAATCAAATACACAACTACAAAATGGAGAATAACTGGTTAGGTGGTAGTATTGCTGAAATGGATCTGGGGGTTATAGAGGATCACAAATAGAACATGAGTCATGAATGTGATGCAGTTACAAAAAAGGCTAATATAATTCTGGGGTGTTTTATCAGGAGTGTAATTGACCTGCGCTACGCAGCACTGGTGAGGTCTCAGCAGGAATATTGTGTTCAGTTCTTTCAGAAAGATATGGACAAATTGGAAAGAGTCCAGAGGAGAGGGACAAAAATTGTAAAATCTTTAGACAAACTGACCTATAAGGAAAGGTTAAAAACAACTGGGCATGTTTAGTATTGCAAAAAGAAGATGGGGGGGGGGAAGAGGGAGGCTGATAACTGTCTTCAAATATTCTAAGAGCCATTATAAAACTATGATCAATTTTTCTCCATGTCCACTGCAGGTAGGACAAGAAGTAATCGGCTTAATCTGCAGCAAGGGAGAATTAGGTTAAATATTAAGAAAAGCTTACCGACTATGACAGTGTTTCTCAAACTGGGGTTGCCGCTTGTGTAGGGAAAGCCCTTGACGGGACGAGACGGTTTGTTTACCTGCCCCGTCCGCAGGTCCGGCCGATCGCGGATCCCACTGGCCGCGGTTCGCTGCTCCAGGCCAATGGGAGCTGCTGGAAGTGGTGCGGGCCGAGGGACTTACTGGCCACCGCTTCCAGCAGCCCCCATTGGCCTGCAGCGGCGAACACTGGACTATGAAGATAAGTAAACACTGGACTAGGCTTCCAGTGGAGGTTGTGGAATTTCCATCTGGTGATAGATATTAAAACACCTACAATTCTTTTATATGTTAACAAAATTCCTATTTATGTTGTGTATCTATAAATTTACTGCCTATACCTATTAAAACTGTAAAGTTCTCCATCCTTCAGCTGAGCCCTTTAGTATGTGAAGGGAAACACGACTCAGAAATGGAATGTGTGTAATCTTTTACCCTGCTCTTACTTATAGCCCAGATGTTCAGGAAAGGAACCCTTAGTGTTAACAAAGAGTGTCTGTCACTACAACATGTTATAATAATTGTTATAATAATCTAGTTATGTTGTGTGATTGATAAGGGATATTTGTTATCTTCGAAGTTTGCTTCATTTTATGAAATAATGTTTTTAACTCGTTAGGACGTGCTTCTTGCAAGAGGTGTTCTGAATAGTAATAACTGAATTAGAAATCCCATTAGCTTATCAATCATGTAAACTGAGATATCATAAAAAACCCTCCGTAAGTAATGAGGTAAACAGATCTTAAGAACAGAACACATAGTGGGATCAATTGTGGGAAAGTAAGGGTATGTCTATACTTACGCGGTAGTTCGACGGCTGGCTATCGAACTTCCGGGTTCGATTTATCGCGTCTGGTCTGGATGCGATAAATCGATCCCGGCAGTGCTCGCCGTCGACTGCGGTACTCCAGCTCGGTGAGAGGAGTACCGCGGAGTCGACGCGGGAGCCTGCCTGCCATGTGTGGACCGCGTCTGAACCGCGGTAAGTTCGAACTAAGGTATGTCGACTTCAGCTACGTTATTCACGTAGCTGAAGTTGCGTACCTTAGTTCGAATTGGGGGGTTAGTGTAGACCAGGCCTAACTTTTCCCTCCACAGAAAGGAATTTCTTTGTCTCACACCCTATGAAGGAAAGAGTTTTTGGGGAGTTAATTTGGGAATGAATAAGCTGCCATCATTCCACCACTTACAAATGAAGGGATCAAACTGCCGTCTCATCACCATTTATGCAGAGTGGTAAATATACTTTTTTTCTGTATTCTGTATAGTGCTGTGTTAATCTTTGACTAATCTCTGATTAAACAATTCCAATTGAGCTGATTATTTTGACATCTTGAATTGTTCTTATTAATTACATTATGATTATTTAATTCGATCATTCAACATATCATTGGACGTTTTTATGAACAGGTTGGACAAACACCAATCAGGGATGGTCTAGGTTTACTTGGTCCTGCCTCAGCACAGGGGCTGGACTAGGTGACCTATCAAGGTCCCTTCCAGCCTGACATTTCTATGATTCTATGGACAGACTTCTGGGGCTGTGCAGAGTTCTGCTAACTTTACTGGGGATCCATGTGAATGCAGGGAACTGCCCAGGAAGTTTTCTTTGCAGGATCAGGTTTTCAGACATTTGTGTGGTTACCATAGACGGGTAACAAAGCTAAAGAAGGTGTGTGTGTGTGTGTGTGTGTGTGTGCGTGGGGGGGGGGGGAGGGGACTGGTTTTCAAAAGATTCACTTTCTTGTCATGGGTTCCTCTTGGGAGCAAAATAGTTTTATCTCCATTTTTATTCTAGCAATACAATTTATAAACAATAGTAATTTGTCATGATATAGCTTATTTTAATGTATTATGTCTGATTTAACAATATTGTAGCAGGTTTCACATTTGTGAGAGCTCAGTGAATAGACAGAAGAACTTTAAGTGCCCAAATGTCGAAAACATATATGCATTTGTAGATTAATAAGAACCTCAAAGGTTTCCATGCTAACTAGTTCTTTATGAGCCATTATTAGAGCAGGTCAGTCATTTTTTCATAATGGAGCTAGCTAAATATTATTGCATATGTGATGTATTCACTTAATTTTGCTATTTATTCAGTAATTATTTTGCATTATTTGACCTTCTGTTAGTTGATCAAATACTATTCATTAAGTGATTCAGTACATATTTTTATTAGATTAGCTCTAATTATGAATCGTGTTTATTCATATTAATTCACTCTTCTTTTTGGTTAGCAAACTATTTGCAAACTGATCATTGTTTACTTTGAACACGTTCACTGATTTTTCCATTTATGGGCTATTTGCAAACTGCTCACTTTGACTGTTTTCCATTGGTTATTCTTGTTGTGTGGTTGGTCACTTAAGTCACGTGATCATTTTTGTTCCCTCTTTGAATGATTGAAACTTTTTAAACATGAAAACAAGTAACAAATAGCAAATAAGGCACTTCCAGTATGAATTCATGGATGAATATTATTTTGTGCTAAGAATCCAGAGAACCAGGAGTTGTCCAAGTTCTTGTGAATAAGAAATAATGTGACACTATGAATCACAAAAGGCTGATTTTTTTTGCTTTTATTTGTGAAAATATTTGCAAATTTTTTTTATTTATTTAGGACTATTTGATCAATTCTAACTGTTACCAGCTAATAACAGATGGGCCCCATCTTGCACTGGGACCCTTCAGTGGATCATAATGAAAAGCTGTACAAGTGACTGCAGAATCAATAGAAAATGGTTGGTTATGGCAATTCAATTAACACTTTCCCTCAGGGCCACAGGGTGCGTTTCCTGGTTGGTATGACTGAAGCATGGGAACTATATCACATTCTCATAATTGAACAAGACAGATCTGTGGATTTACAGCTTTTTCCTATAATTGTAAGGAAACAAAGGGTTAGTTTCAATGCAATGCTCACTATTTCATTTTTAAGACTAGGATTTTTAAAGGAACCTAGAAGAATTAGGCATCCAAACCACACTGACTTTCAACAGGAGTTGGGAGTTCAACTCTTTTGAAAATCCCAACCCAAATAATTGTTTCGAACCATACCCCAAGAAAGAGCCTGCACAGTTCCTAAATAATTAGAATAAAAAACCTGGTCACAGTTTCAGAACCATGGCTGTAATATGGGTTTAAGGAAATAAGGACTTCAGTGAAATTGGTGCTTCAATTTTTTTCTCTCCGATTGTCTTTAGCACGTCATTTACTGGGATATTGTGTTTCCTAATGATGCATGCCATCTGCTTTACTATCCTAGACTTTAATTCAGAGGCAGTGATCACTCTTTCAACCTATTCAGCAGAAAAGTGGTCTTACTGCAGGGTCTTCTTAGCCAGTTCTGCCTGAAGGTCACCCTGAATATCATTAAAATATTTCTCCCTCTTCCTTTGTCAAGTTCTTAGGCTATGTCTACACTGGCGCACACACCTGAATACTGGATTGTGTTCATGCTCGCATGTGCTTCCCTTACTTATGCCTGAGAGCCCACATATGCCATGCTAGGCATGGGTAAATGCCATGTACATGTGTATACCCGCATCCGTGCTGCCTCTGTTGGTATACAATGTTAGTGCTACTATTTCAGGCGTGGTATCCCAGGATTCTGTGCATCACAGGGAGACACTGAAGGAATGAACCTCTTTGTTGTGCTTTGTTGGTACTATTCCCTGCTTTCACACATTTGCAAATGCTAGTTCCTGATCATGTCATGCCACACTGTTATCCCTGCAAAACTGGATGGAAAACGTGGAGCAAATGGATGATGATCTGGTTCCGGTTCTGCTCCTGCTCCTTTATGTGGGAGAAATGGTTATGAAGTGGTGTAGATGCTTGTCAAGATGTTGGATGAAATTTGGGCAGCATTTTCTGACACATCAAAGATGGCTGACCTTGAACTACATGACAATTCATTCAGATCACACTATACAGGTATAGTGAATGCTGGTATTTTCACAGTATGTCCTTTGGTTGACTGTCACTTCTGGTGTAGGAGAACCAGCACAGTGGTGGGATCACATTGTTTTGGACACCTGAGATGACCAGCAGTGGCTTCAGAACTTCTGAATGAGGAAACAGACCTTCATGGAGCATGAACCAATCCTTCAGCACCAGAACACTCAATACAGGGAAGCCATACTTGTGCAGAAGGTGTCTATTGCTCTGTGGAAGCTGGCAACACCGGGCCGCTATTGATCCATTGCAAACCACTTTGGGGCTAGAAATCCATTGTCAGGGTCATGGTTGTGCAGATTTGCAAGGCAGTTAACATTGTGATCTACACATGGGTAGTTGCCATAAGAAAAAGTTTCAGAAATAATAGCTGAATTTCAGAAGATGAGGTTTCCAAACTGTGCAGGAGTCATCGATGGCACAGGCATCCCAATACTTTGCTCACCAAATGGGGCAATCTAATATGTGAACCAAAAAGATTATTATTCTGCAAGGCTTAGTGGACCAAAGATTCATGGATCGCAATGTGGGAAACACTGGAAAGGTTCATGAGCCAGGCTGCTGGGGAGATCAGGATATACTTGAAGGGGGAAGGAGGGACTTTATTCCCCAGAAACAATATGGTTCTCTATGGTGTGGGTCTGTGCCAACTGTATTTTGGGTGACCTTGTATACTCACTCCTAACTTGGCTCATGAAACCATGCCCCAACACCAATGACCCTGGAAAAAGGGAATTGAATTACAAACCGAGTGGCTGCAGAATGGCCGTGGAGTGCACTCAAGGTAGGCTGAAATCTTGTTGGTACTGCACTGTGCTGCTGTAATGTCTCCCATTTTGTTGCTCTATGCTGATGGGAGAGAGCTCTTCCATTGGCATAATTAAACCACCCCCAATGAGCGGTGGAGGCTACGTTGGCAGGAGAACGTCTCCTGCCGACATAGCGCTGTCCACACTGGCGCTTCTGTCACTGAAACTTATGTCGGTCAGGGTGTGTTTTTTCACATCCCTGACTGACAAAAGTTTTACCAACTAAAGTACAGACATAGACTAAGATGCGTCATCTCCTGGACTAGTGGTTTACACGAAACTAACTGCAAGCACTTAGCATTGTACAACCTAGGGAAAGACTATAATGGACCATTAAAATTAATGGAAGACAATGAAACGGAAAAGAAAACCCCAGTACTGGAAAACTAAGGAAGAAGGGAGTTTTCCCTGCTCTGTGTAACCATGAATTACTATAGTCTTAGGGCAAGTCAACACTTAAAATGCTGCATCGGTGCAGTTGCACCAACACAGCTGCACCACTGTAGCGGTTTAATGAAGACACTCCAAGCCGACGGGAGAGAGCTGTCCCGTTGGCATGGTTAATCCACATCCCCAAGAGGTGGTATTCTCCCGATGACATAGCGCTCTCTACACGGGGGTTAGGTCGGTACAACTATATCACTCAAGAGTGTGGATTTTTCACACCCCTGAGTGACCTAGTTATACCAGTATAGGTGTGTAGTGTCGACCAGACCTGAGAGAAAGGGGGGGGGGGGAAATCTTGCAAACTCTTAAAAGGGAAGAGGGTTTGATGTGAAGTTGATCAAGAAACCGAGAGCCAGCACCTAAGCAGAGTGCTGTCCAGTGAAACACTGGATCCCTTATAGGGCAGAAGGCATGCTGGAAAACTGTTCAGAGGCAATAACTTGTATTAAAAGGAGAATTTAGCCAACATAGAATTGTAAAGCCTGCGATTGGATCTTTATGTTTATTTTCTGTGTATGTTGTATGTGTTTGCTTTTCCTTAATATTTCATCTTTGAATCTATGATTTTCTATTAAATACACTTTTTGTTTATTTTTACCCCAGCCCAGTCTCTGGTGTGCAAACTGGTTGGAGTGTGGGTGTGTCAAAGTGAACTGATAGCTGGGAGGCAGGTTTCATTGCGTCAGGGGTGATGAACCAGAAGGGAAAAGTCTGAGCGTCTGGTAGTTAAGAAATTGGGGAGATGGATTTGGGGATCACCCAGACCAGGAAGGGTTCTGTCACCACCTGCCTTGTAACTTTGGGTGCCTTAATGCTCTGCTGTTGTGGCTTAAAGCTCTGACACCAATAGCTAGCCTACAAGCATAAAGGTCTCCACCCTGGCTTCCACATGCCCCGTTAACTCCTTGCAGCATGACCCCACTAGCCCTTCTGGTTCCAAATCCCCTCAAATCCATTTTCCTGAGCTTTTAACTACCTCTGAGACATTTCCCCTCTGGTTCAGCTCTCCTGAAGGAGTGAAATCTGCCCCTAGTTATCAGTTCACTTTACACATGTCACACAGGTTGTGACTGATGTGCTGGTTCTGGGGTCTTGGCAGCAGGTGGACACTACTCTTTTGGTCCCCCGTTCAATTAGCCTCTCCATTGGGAACTATTCCCGTTTCCTGAGGTGTGACTCCATCTCCATTAACTGGTTCCTAAGTGTCTCCTCCTGCTGAAGAGACCACTCTTCCCATCCCCTGAGAAATTCAAATTGCTTCTGGTTTCTCCTATACACCCCTATGAGTAGCAGCTCCTCCATTGTCCTTCTCCATCTGCCTCTGCTGTCTCTGGGGTGCTGCTTCTGCCTCTTGGTGGCATGGTTTCGCTCTCAGGAGCCGAAGGTCCTGCCAATGCAAAGAGAAGGAGATCATTATATTTCTGGCCTTTTGAAGAAGCCAAGATATCCTCCAAACAGGGGTGCTGGAACAATTTGTATAGCGTGGGTGCTGAGAGCCATCGAACCAAACTGTAAACCCTGGATATGATGGAAACCACTTAAAGCCAGGGGGTGCACCAGCAGCCCTAGCACCCCTAGTTCCAGCACCTATGCCTCTGTAAGTTGGTCGTGGAAGGCCATAATTCTGATACTCTTCAGCATTCCAGAAATGTAACTGTCCTACTATCTTTGGTTCAAGATAATTTTTGCAACCCATGAGGCATGAGCAGAGGCTGGTAATGGTAAGAAAACTGTATTCATGTTTTTAGTAATGTACAATGTTCATACTTACTCAACAGGGATAGGGGGAGATGGAGCAATTCTTTAAAATGTTACCCATTTACAATTTCTTCCCTGAAAGTCGGCCAAAACTCGGAGAACATAGCGGTCTTCAAAGTACCAGAATGGAAAAGAGAAGTGGCTTACCACGCCTGCAGAGGAGATCAGTAATCTGTGCCAGAAAGATGTTTCTTCTACTGGTCACCCTACTGCATATGGCTGAATGGATTGGTCTGGTCAGCTGTGAAGGTGGACAAGGCAGATTTGCACTGTGGGTAAACCTGAAGAACCAGCAAAAAGAACAGGAGTACTTGTGGCACCTTAGAGACTAACAAATTTATTAGAGCATAAGCTTTCGTGGGCTACAACCCACTTCTTATGCTCTAATAAATTTGTTAGTCTCTAAGGTGCCACAAGTACTCCTGTTCTTTTTGCGGATACAGACTAACACAGCTGCTACTCTGAAACCTGAAGAACCAGGTGGAGTTTTGCTGCAACAGAAATTTGCTGAAATATGCTTTCACGATTGGGAGGTAGTGCAAATGGAAATTGACTACATTGTCAGCTACCATATGGAAATTTCATGCAGAAGGAGATCTGAACCACCAACCACCACCACCTCTGGGTTTACCAGAAATTCTTGTGCCTGCATGTGGACAGGAAAAGAGAGACATGCTGCAGCTTCATTTGGTTTCCTGAAGATTCAGCTCAGTATCACAACCCTCACCTTACACAACTGGAAAGTGACACTGTTTTGTTGTCGAAAGCAGGCTCAGCAAAATGCGGTGGGCGGGACATGTGGCCCGACTCAGTGACAACAGTTGGACTGCAGCTATATCTGAGTGGTATCCGCGAGATCTGAAACGGCCACTCGGTCAGCCTCCAAAGAGGTGGGATGATTTCTTAACGAGGAGATAAGGACAAACATGGCAAAGGATGGCCAGAGCGAGAGAAGATTGGAAGACGTGTTGTGATCGGCTCAGTATTAACTGATGAAGGACCGACAGTCTACGCAGCCAGACTGGATCTTTCTCCCACCCCTGCTACAGCTGGTTTACATAGCACGGCTCTGTGAAGGCAAAGAGACAGAGAAAGACTCTGTAATCTTCCAAGGGAGAAAAGACTGCTGTAGCTAACTTTTCCTTGGACAACCAATTTGTAGGTTTTCTACAACTGCGTTCTGTTCCCTTTCTCATCTGGGACCTTCCCTCTCCCACCCCATCCCCTGTTCTATGTGGCTCTTGTTTGGAAGGAGACAGGTAGATCAGGGGTGTGGGAGAAGCCCTGAAACTGTGATCGTTAAAGGGAGAAAAAAAGACTGCTGTAGCTAACTTTTCCTTAAACAACCCACTAAGTTTTCTACAAGTATATTCCCTACCGCAACTGGGATCATTCAAAACCCCAACTCCCCATCTGTGCGGCCTCAGAATCAACACTACCTGACTGCCGGCTGAAAAATGCACAGACATGGGCTCACTGGTTGTTTTTCTTTTATAAAGTGTTTGGAAAAAATAGTTTTAGTTATGTAATGCTGTGGTTCATCAGAAATAAATAAAGTCATTGATTTATAACTGTCTCCCTTGAAGGACCATTTCGGGGTGGAGCAGTATGGGGGCCAAATGAAGGAAGAAAACCTGAATGAGTTTGGTAAGAAGATGGAGCTTAACAAAGTACTGGCTTCAGCACTGCATGGCATATTATCCAGGGAGGAAATGTCAGAGTACAGTACTTCAAATACCCTGGATCTTAAGATCAGGAATTTAGCACCAGTGCAAGAGGAGATATTGGTGTGAGTGGGAGGTTGGGACACCATTGTAACATACCAACCTCGAGTTCCTTCTGCAGTGTAGGGTTCTCCTCGGGGGGGCTTCTTCAACTTGCTCCTCTGGATAAAGGAGTAGAATGACATGCTTCTCCTTCTCCAGGTCTGGGGCACCCTCCATGGTCCCTTCTGCCTCCTTGCCCATGTGCCCTGATCAGTGTCCTGTCGGCCAATAATAATAATATAATATATGGAGATATACCTGTCTCATAGAATTGGAAGGGACCCTGAAAAGTCATTGAGTCCAGCCCCCTGCTTTCACTAGCAGGACCAAATACTGATTTTTGCCCCAGATACCTAAGCAGCCCCCTTAAGGATTGAACTCACAACCCTGGGTTTAGCAGGCCAATACTCAAACCACTGCACTATCCTTCCCACCAATGAGGGAGGTGGGGCTGAGGAAGGGATCATAAGTCACTCCAAGTTGTGTATTGGGACCTTGATAGCACCGGTCAAGCTCCTTGTAGAAGTGGCATGCACGATGAGCCCTTCTGGACCAACTGTTGGAATCTTTGACCTTCCTACATAGGTTCAGTGCATTGTGGTGATGGGGTTGGAGGACTATTGAAACTTGACAGCTGGTACACTCCTGTTACCCCCGTTCACACTGCAGACTGGCATGGGTATGCCGTCATGCCACAGCTAAGTCATGGACTTACCCACACCTCTCAGGCATGCTAGCTTACTCGCCCTCTACTCTCCCTGAGACCTGTTTTAGGGGTTTAAGTGTGGATCACAGGAGGGTTCTGGCACAAGCCCACTCAGGGACATGTGTACAGTTGATAGTGTAGACATACCCTTAGTTTGACTAACTCAAAGGCTCAGCTGCCTGCCTCTGCAGTAAAACCCCAGGGAAGGGGTTGAAGCAGACAACATCTCTGTGTGGGTCTCCTTGTGGAGTTTTCTGCCCACTCGTTCTGGTGCAAGAAGCAGAGTTTACCTCCCTTGGTGCCCGATTGAAAAGGTCCTGAGGCCATTCTCCAAACCCCACAATTGGATTATAGGAGATCAGTTGGAGTCTAGGGCCACTCACACTGAGGCCCTGTACCTCCACACCGGCTCCAAGTCTCTGGTAGAAATTTAAGCAGAGACAAAATGTAGCTGTGCTGACATTCCATATAGCCATGCTGACTGTAGCGATCCTGCAGCCAGAGGTTGCCGCAGGAATGCCTTTTAAGGGGACTTGCCAACATGGAAGGGCAGCACAGACTTCTTATTCAGCCTATGGCTGTATTGTCTTTTTGTCCACAAGGCTGATGGGTGGGAAACAACAGGCATTTTTCTCTGTGGTCACCTAGGCTACTCCTGACTCTCCCCGTCCCATTGCATGACCCTTAGGACCTACAGAATGGATCCCTCTGGCATGTCTTAATGAAAAACACTGACATCTCCCTACTCCTCCCCTCCCCAAAGCCAGACACCGTCCTTTCTGAATGGGAGCAAGACTACTAGACAGTATGATCAGGCCCTGAGTAAAGAACAGGTTTTTAGTTGGCAAAACGATGCCCTTTCTAGCTATCTTGAAATTATTGCACTCAGCATTCGCAGCTAGTCATACACGTATGATGTCCTGGTCCCCAACGTCCATGAATATGAATTGCACCAGTTTCACCAGGACAGTGAATAAAGCTAACACTGTTTCAGTTCCCTTACTGGTGACCGTGCTATCGCATTCATACACTGTGTCTCTTTACACTTTATCATGCTGGCTGTCATTTTATGCTCAATCAGAATATTCAAGCAATGGAAGAGGAGGAGAAAAGGGGTTCACAAGCACTTGAGGATACCAAGCAGACATGTTATCACAGGGAGCGGAGAAAGTGTCAGGGATAGGTCCTGTGCTGAACATGTTTGTCAGCAAAAGCTGCAGCATCACAGAAAAGACACAGCATCTGGCTCTCTATATAAGAATACCAAACTTATACAAGGACATTCCCGAACATGGCTCTAGGGGATAAACTCAAACATTTAGGAATCTAGGTGACAGAAATTGTAATGTGCAATGACATTTTGCTTAACATGTATCTAAAACAGTACAGTTGGGAGAAAGATTAAAACATATAGTGGAGCATTCTCATCAGGTAAATAGCTTGCGGCAAATAAACCGAACAAGAGTTTCCACCAGTTGTGTTCATTTCCTTTGAATATAGGACACATGAATAAAAGAGAGATTGCCTATGTGTATTCCACCTGTGCTTACCACCTTCCCCAGTGCCCTGACTGAGTGAGGGCATAGTCACAAATAAGAGCCCAGAAGACAGATTGCCTTGCTGCAATCAGGCAATGGGCAAGTGACAAGTTTATTGAAACTACCATGATCCAGAACTGAAATTGCCTGCAACAACAAGGAGGCTTATGTAGTTATGCTGAACTTCAAGTGGCTCAGTTCTCTCTGGACAAGCACCCCAAAATACAGATTCTTATTCAAAACTCTTTGTTCTGGAAATCAGTCTGGAAAGCTTGTGAGAATAGGGTTTCTAGGGAATTGCTAATCACTTGCTGAATTCATCTGGGCTAATAAAATAGGCGCTGTGACATTATTTTAGTATTTCCTGTCCTGAAAAAGAGGGCATGCAGAGGTACATAGAGATGTGAAAAAAGGATGTGATTTTTTTAAAAGAAAATTTAACCCAGAATCCTTTCTCAGCAGCAATTTGCAAATATGCAAATATTTGCAAGTGCAAATGAGGGCATCAACTGTAGATCTCTAAGTAGCTGATCTGCATGCACAATCAGGTTGTTAGAAGTCTTTTGTGTCTTCATTTGTCTTGGCAAATAGTTGCACTTATAAGATTGTGCTGGCCATTTGGGATAAAAATTCTGGGTCTAAAAAGGAAATCCAGTTTTTGAAAACAGAGTCCAAAAATTTGCTAACCTGTTTCTACCTAAAAAAGGGTGCTTGTTTCAGATTAAAGCATAAACTGAGGTTCAGACTTCATTCTTATTTTATTCTAGCAAGTTCACACTTCCTTCAACCTGTCCAGCATTCCAAACAAAATTATGTTTTCTCTTTAAGGCAGTGCCTACTAAGGTCTTTCCCCAAAGCGAGGCTGTCACAACTCTTTTGACATGAATTTGGTTCATTCTTCAGTACATCATCCTGGAAGGTTTGTATTGTAATGGGACAGACTGTATGTATTCAAAGGAAGACTGGGATTAGAGGAAAGCACCATAAGTGAAGAGAGATTCTTTTATATCTCCTGAATAAGGATTAAGCAGTGAATTTACAGAAGGTTCTGGTGACTTTGCAGTCAGGGTACTGCAGCTGAATGCAATACCTCTGTATTTAAACATTATTACAGGTCTGTCGCATCTTACACGCATTTAACATGCGCAATTTCAACTTTACGTGGTCGGCAAAAACAAAAAAAAAAAGAGAAAAATAACAATTTTAATACTATACTGTAGTGCGGGCGATTTCGCCCGCCATTGAACTCAATGGAATTTTGGCTATCAGCGGTTTTCGCTTTACGCGCTAACCGTGGAATGGAACCCCCGCGTAAGATGAGACAGACCTGTATTGGAATGGAACCAAATTGTTTGACTTTCAACAACAACCATCATCAAAAAATCCACCCTGATTTAAAGTATCTCTTCAATATTTAATCTTTTTCTGGTGCTTTTATTGCCTGATGATTTCAGTTCCTATTAATTCATTAGCATTAATGGAAAGAATCTCTTTAATTTTTAATTATTAATTTTTCATTGGCCAAATTCTGTTTGGGATTGCAGCAGTGTACATTGAGAGTAACTGTAAATAATCTAGAATAATCTAGATTATCTCAGTGGAGTTATACTAGATTTACACCGGTGTAACTGAGAACAGGATTTGATCCCATATTTCCAGATCCATACCAACTACATGATTTTTATTTTTCAGATCTGCATATATTTCAAATATAAACCTGGATTATATTAGCACTGCAGACCTAGAGCCTTCCATGTAGTTCATTCTTTTTTAGTCCACATGAGAATTTAGTGCTGAGAAGGAACGAGTATCACTGAACTATCCTCACATGTCTGCCTTTTCATTTCAATTCTGCCCCGCCACACCAATGCTCTTTTAGTCCTGGGCTATTCTTGAATTTTTTGATGTCAGACGTTATAAATTCTCTCATCTGTTAAATCTATAAGGGATCCTATACATTTTCATCCTTTTCTTTCTTAGGCTGCTTTTCTATATATGGGTCTCCAAGTCTGTTTTGTTTCTTTGTAAGTCATGTATAGTGTGATATGAACAAATAAATATACTCAAAAGTGTTAAAGGCTTTCTCAGGTCAGTCATGGTAGTTAGATGAGTTACATTTAGAAGGAAAATGATATAGTCTTAACTTATTATTATTTATTAATGTGTATTACATAGCACCTAGAGACCTAAATGAGACCACCCCCACTGTACTAGGTGCTGTGCAGACACAAGTAAAAGACAGTCTCTTTCCTGAAAAGATTACAGTCTAACAAGACAAAGGGTGGGAGGGGAAAACAAAGGCACAGAGAAGTTAAATCACTTGCTAAGATTCTCACTGTGACCCTTTACCCCATATTCTTCATAGAGTTATTGTTATGATATGAATATAGCATAACTAAGATGTATTTTATGCAAGATGGGTCATATGTGATATCATTGGAAAGGTTATAATTTACTGAATATCATTATTCTATTTGTATGCATGTATCATTTATGTATCAGAAGTTAGAAATATGGACTATGTATCAATTACAAGAGGGTTTGCACCTGGGGAATTCCCACCAGACAAAATGCACTGGTTCGTTAATACACCACTAGAGAGAACAATAGGACTTTGAAGATGCGAATCTCCCTCCTTGCTGAGAAGTTTCCTGGGATGCTGCTTTGACACTGCAGGGTCAGGCGATCATGTCACTTGGTACTGGACACCATCATGGACTTCTAGTGTTTTTCCATTAAGAGGGGGTGGGGTCAAACTGGGATTCCCGCCATATGCAAATCCTATTTCAGGCTGGGGTGTCAGTTAAACTTGGTTCATTTTTCACTGAATCCCCACCCCGGATGACTGCTGGAAACAGCTAAGAAACAAAGACAAAAGGGGTGGGGTGGGGGGGGGAGTACTGAACCCAGGCTGGGAATTTTAAACTGTAAGCAAGAGCAGTTTGTGCACAAGAAATTCTGCAACCTGCCTAAAACAACAATTAGGGTGATAAATTACTAATTGTAGCCAATTTCTTTAGTGTATTAAGCCTAGTTTGCGTGTTTGTTTTATTTGCTCAGTAACTGCTTTAATCTGTTTGCTATCCCTTATCATCACTTAAAATCTACCTTTTGTAGTTGTTAAACTTGTTTTTGTTTATTCTAAAACCAGTTTGTGTAATTCATAACTGTGAGGGGGGGGAAAGCTGTGCAAATCTTCCTCTACATTGAGGGAGGGGGCGGATTTCATGAGCTTACGCTGTACAGATTTCTGTGCAGCGCAAGGCAATACAATTTTGGGTTTACACTCCAGAGGGGGCGTGCACTTGAGTGCTGGGCAATCCCTGAGCTGAGTCATCCCACACAGAGCTGATATCAGTGTCTGTGTCCTTTTGCAGCTGGGTGTGGCCCTACCTGGGTGTGTGCTGCTTGAGGAGGCTTGTGAGCCTGGCGCAGCAAGACAAGGTGAGGGATCCCAGGCTGGTGGAACGGGCGGGCTCAGTGGGACCCAGTACATCAGGTGGTACCCCAGAGTGAGGGGGTAGCCCATCACACCCACCACTAATACCCACACCTTCATCTTGGTGCACTAAGTCTTTATTACACATACATCTATCTTAGGTACTTATATGGCTCCCATCACCACAGTATATGAACATCTCACAGTCTTGAATGTAATGTTATCACATTACAGATGGGGAACTGAGGCACAGGTAGACTAAGTGATTGGCCAAATGTCATACAGGAAGTCTGCCGTAGATCAGGGAATCCAAATCAGGTGTCTCAGGTCCCAAGAAAACACTCTAACCATTGGCTCATCCTTCTTCCCCCTCACTATTTGGCTAATTATGTATACATTGTCCTCTGGGTGCTTGATAATAGCTTCCCTGGTACATGTCCCCTCCCACTCTCAGGCATACTTGCAAATGGCCTATTTGCAGCCAGCCAATAGGATAACTGAACTGAAAAAAAATAATTTGCCTGAGCAGACCTACAACTCTTTATATTACTGTGTGCCTCACGACATGGTAAGAAACATTCTTACTGTAACATCATTTGTATGGGAAACTTTAGGCTAAAAAACAATTTCTAAAAACTGATGGGGTTTGACTGGCTTTACAAAAATGGCTGTGCTTGTTGCATGAAATTGGATCATTTCTTCTACTACTTAATGAGAAAGGTACAATGGAACCTTTTGAAATTATGGGATACTTGTGGAACTGTTACCCTTCTCTATTACACCCATGTAACAACTAAAGTTGATCAACTTCTGTCATGCAGAATAAAGAAGACAGTGGGCATATTTTTTAGGCTTGTGAGGAGATATTTTTCAAAGCAATCCAGGGGACATAGAAACATGTAATCCATTAAAACTAATGAGAAGGATGCGTTTAAATTCCCTAGACTATTTTGAAAATCTCAGCTGATAGCTGCATAAAAGTTTTCTACAAGAAATAGCCTTGTCAATAGCCTGAACGTTTTTTTTTATTTTTATAATTTTGAGCTGAGCTGTCAGAGTTCAGAGATCAACTGAATTAAGTCTAAAATAACTCAAAAATTTGAAAACTATCAGTGGGAGCCCAATTTTCCCAACGGTCTGTATTCCTGAAAATCTAAGAATAGCTGTGTAAGACAATTTTCTGCATCGGTAACAGGATTTTAAATAACTCTGCTAATGAACTATCTTTTGTTGCTGCAATAATGAAGCAAGTCTTTTGTAATGTGGTAAAAAAATACCACAAAAACAGTTTGGTTCAATTGCAAAGTAAAATATTTAACTTGTTGAGCTGGAGTTTGACTCTATAATTCTAATGAAAAATAGTTAAATTTGGGTATGTAAAAGGCCATTTTCATCAGCATTGTCTTCATAAAATGAACTGACAGCTGGTAACATTTAGCTATACCTTCAAAATTAATATGCAGCTTTGACAGAAAGTTTGGTTTTGTGATTATAATACGATCATTAACAACCCTGTCTGCTGTTAACAAAGGACTGAGATTAAAAAAATTCTGGAACAATATTCACTACAGACTGGACTTTTCTTTAGTTATAGGACAAGGATCACAGCCAAGATCTTCATTCAACTCTCCCCAGTTCCCATTAGCTTCAGCCACGTTGACCTGCACCTGCCATTTCAATGGAATACCAGAAATCATTCGGTTAAACAATGTGATCCTATGAAGAGAACAGTTGGAGTAATGGTTGCGACTTTGGTTCAAAGTGTATGGCAGACATTTCTGAGTGAAGGTTGTGGTGTTAGCAAAATATAATTGGAACAGGAGAATGGAAAAGTTCTATCCACTTTAATCATTCACTATTATTCTCCACATTCAGTCTATATATGCAACCCACCTTTCAGCATTTGTTACACATCCCTATCTGTGCCTGACCCACAGCAGATCTTAGTCTGTTATGCTCTTAGCTAGAGGAATTTGACCTTTACCTCAAGCTGAAGAAGCTCTGTTTCAGGATCAATCCCTAGTGACAACATGGATAAACAGTTAAGGGGTGGACAGGGAGGTATTTTCTCCTCTCCTCTTCATCGCAGGCTAACCATGTGTACATATGCACACCATTGCCTTATACTAGATGGAAAAATGATGCAAGCAACAAAGACGACTGGTGCCTAAATGTAACACGCTGACTTCATTGGGATAAAAAGGCTGAAAACCAAGATACAGCAAACTCAGATTCATCAGAAATTCAGTCAAAATGACTCCTTGTTCAACTATACATCAAATAAATAATGCAGATTTTCTGATTCCCCTCATGCTGCTGACTGTATTTGGACACTTGCATGTAGGAATTCTATTGAAGCCTGACAAAAATCTAATTTTTGGTTCAGTTCAATGCCTGTATTTAGCACATGAGTAATACATAGGGTTCCTCTGACTACAAAGCTGAAGAGAAACAAAGTGTAGCTATATAGTATACATAGAAAAATAAAAGAGTTGAAACTGAGGCCTGGCCTACATTACAAAGATAGGTTGACGTAAGCCTCCTTGCATCAACCTAGTTGTCCATGTGTCTACACTTAGATTTGTCTCCCATTGATGTAAGATCTCCATTACACCAACATGGTAACACCACCTCCCTGAGTGGTGTTGAGCTATGGTTGATGTATTAAGGTCAATGCAATGCAAACGTGGACATTGCGCTACCTATGTCAATCCTAACAGTCCTCCAGCAGCTGTCCCACAATTCTTGACACTGACCGCACTGGTCACAATTGTGAATTTTGCAAGTTTTAGAAATGCCTTTTCCTGATTATCCAGCACACCTAGCAGTTCTCCATTGCCGTGTGCAACTGCCCAGCTGACCAGGCCAGCTACACGCTCCAGATGTGTTCCAACTTGGAGTTGACAGGAGATATTGGATCTCATGGGTGTACGGGGAGAAGATGCTGTGCAAGCACATCTCTGGACTAGCCATGGGAATGTGGACATCTACAAGCAGATTGCATGGGGGATGCATGAGCAGGGGTACAACAGGAATCAGTAGCAGTGCCACATGAAAGTGATGGAACTGCAACAGGCATATCACATGGCCAGGGAGGCCAACAGTTGATACGGGCCTGAACAACAGAACTTTTACAAAGAGCTGCATGCCATACTTGGCAGAGACCCTATCCCACCCCCACAGCACTATGGATACCTCTTGAGTCACAGGCCCTAGATGTGAACAGTGAGAAGAAAGAGGAGGTGGAGGAGAATGGGGGACATATGACCAAGGGGTCCAACTATGCTGTGAGCCAGGACCTGTTTGAGACTCCACTGCAATATAGTGCGTTCCAGACATCAACCACGAATGAGCCTGATACAGAGAAAGGAACTTGGGTAAGTGTGTACATTTATTTCCCATTATAGCGATGGCACCCCAAACTTAGCAGGACACAGCTATTGACTTTTCATTAATTTACTCATACTAGAAGAGGTGTCGGTACAACAAAGATAAGTGGAGCTGTTGTCTACTTTTCATTCCCCTGTAGAGTTAGGCAGTGGAGGCATGTGGAGCAGTTTGTTTTTGTACACAGGGATGTCACTTGAATCCTCCTGAGAGATTTCAATGAAACTTTCATGGAGATACTCTGCAATCCTCTCCTGAAGGTTTCTAGGAATGGCAGCCTTATTTCTTCCACTGTGGCAGGACACCCTCCCATGGCAGTTGGCGATAATTTCAGCAGTCAGCATTGCAGTAAACAGGCTAGCAGCATATGGGCCAGGGCAGTTCAGGACGCCACCAGCAGCTGCGCTCGTTGTACCTTTGTTACCCTCAGGAGTGAGCGAGTAGCTAAAATCACCACCGCCTGCATAAAATTATGCCAGTATTCAGTTCCATCACCCAGTACTCATAGTTGCATGCAACCGAGCAATTTCCTCCTCATTTCTTCCTCCCTGGTGGGCCATACTCACTATGACTGAAGCTGTGACTGATGCTGTAGTGTGCACAAGCTCTCCAAAGCAGAGGTGTCAGTAAGCCTGTCTTGTTTAAACCTTTAGGGGAGCATGAGAAGGGAGTTCTGAATCTTAACTTTTGCTTTCCATTGTGAATATACTGACAATGGCACCTCTGTGTGTTTTATCTGTAGCTGCTGTTGTTGAGACCTTGAGGGATTTCCCCTCCACACTCGTGGAACACCTGAGCCAGGTAAGGAGAGGAAAGAAGAGGACTTGGGATGACATGTTCAATGAGATCCTGCAAGCCAGTGCTGCATCAGACAGTGAACAGTGGGCCGGAAGGATGACTATTGTATACTGAATGGAGAAGGAAAGAGTGGACAGGAGAAAGGCCCAGGAGTCGGAGTGGGAGATGCACCAGGACATTATGGAGCTTCTCTGGCCTCAAACACAGATACTTCAGACTCTTGCAGACCTCCACGTTCAACAATCCTGGCCTTGCCTCCCTTTGTGGTCCATGGAGAACTTAAATAAGCACCTTCCTGCTCCCCATCAACATTCCATGTGGCATCAAGGGCCACATCCCTACCCCATCACTCCACACCAGGGGACATTAAGGACAGCCACAGCTTCGCATACACTGGCCTATGAGAGCCATGGTTGATGTATGTGTAGCTAAAATGGACATGAATATTCCTTCCCCTTCTTTAAGCTCTGTTCCATACATTTGTTAAGGATTTAATGTATTTGCT
This sequence comes from Terrapene triunguis, assembly GCF_002925995.2. Classification (NCBI taxonomy): domain Eukaryota; kingdom Metazoa; phylum Chordata; order Testudines; family Emydidae; genus Terrapene; species Terrapene triunguis. Next base: position 12,087,337 of record NW_020664420.1, on the reverse strand, counting down.
TCTAACTTGCAAAGATTTTATTTGAAGTGTTTTTGTTACTCAGTAAAAGTCTATTGTTTGGAAAATAATTCACCTTTGTTAGTTTTTAACATATGCTACAGAATGCCTAGCAGTAGTGAAAGCACCCACTTAGTTGTTATTGTACATTGTGACACAACTCATAGAATCAGTGACAAACACAGTGTAGTAATCATCAATGTACAGCAAGCACCACAAAATTAATAGTTGCATTATCAGTGTTATATTCATAAATGTGCACCAAGCACCACACAATTCCTAGCAGGACTCCAAACTGCAGGACCAGGTAGAGAATAGTACAACACATGACCATGGCTTATTGTTAAAGTGCTCTTTCAAAGCCTCCCGGAGCCGTACAGCTCCACATTGAGCTCTTCTGATAGCTCTTGTGTCTGGCTGTTCAAACTCAGCGGACAGATGCTCCATCTTTGCCCCTCCACCACGGTGGCAACTTTTCCCTTTGCTTCACAGATATTATGTGGGACACAGCAGGCACCTATAACCATTGGGATATTTTTCTCACTGAGATCCAATCTTGTAAGTAAACAATGCCAGCATCCCTTCAATCTACCACAAGCACATTCAAGTGTCACTGTGCACCTGCTGACCCAGTACTTGAATCTTTCCTTGGTGCTGTCGAGGTGGTCGGTGCATGGCTTCATAAGCCAGGGTAGTAAGGGATAGGCTGGTTCCTCAGGTTTAGGATTGGCACCTCAACAGCGCCAATGGTAATCCATTGGTCAGGTAAGAGAGTCCTGCTTGTAGCTCTCTGAACAGTTCAGTATTCTTAAACATGCGAGCGTCATGCACCTTCCCTAACCAGCCAACACTGATGGTGGTGAAGTGTCCCAGGTGTTCCACACACTCTTGCCTAGCCATAGAAAAGTAGCCCTTTCTATTGATGTACTCTGGGGCAAGATTCTCTGGCACCAAACTAGAGATATGTGTGCTGTCTATTGCTCCACCACAGTTCAGGAACCCCATTGCTGCAAATCCATCCACTCAGTGGCGGATTAATAATTTTGCCGCCCCTAGGCTGGGAAATAATTGCTGCCCTGGCCCCGCCCCGACTCCGCCCTTTCCCCGCCCCCATTCCAACCCCTTCCCCAAAGTCCCCGCCTCAACTCCACCCCCTCCCTTCCCCTATTGGATCCCTTCCCCAAATCCCCACCCCCGGCCCCGCCTCTTCCCCCAGCGCGTGGCGTTCCCCCTCCTCCCCCTCCCTCCCTGCCCGGCAAAACAGCTGTTTCGTGGCTCAAGTGCTGGGAGGGGAGAGAAACAGGACGCCGCGGCGCGCTTGCAGAGGAGGCGGAGGTGAGCTGGAGCAGGGGGGCGGGGCGCGGAGGGGAGCTTCCGCCCCTGAAAATTTGCCGCCCTAGGCCTAGGCCTTGTCGGCCTAGGCAATAATATGGCGCTGCATCCACTATGTCCTGTACGTTGGTGCCCTGAAGTGGAGGGCTGGGGCAAGCTCAGCACACAGATCCAGGAATGTGGCCTTTCTTATCCAAAAGTTCTGCAGCCACTGCTCGTCATCCCAATCCTGCATTATGATGCAATCCCAGCAGCTCATTTCTCAGGCCCAGAAACAGCACACCACCATTTGCAACTGCTCCGTGAACAATCTTGAATTCTTTCTTGCTATAGCCACAGCACTCTGACCTCGAGCAAATCATTGTGTTGCCCACGGCTTTTCTTGTGGCTCTGCAAATAGTGGAGGATTGTGTGTCCCGTGCATGCGATGCTCTTGACAATAGTGCTGTGTATGCGCCATGCTTCTGTCAGAGATGGTGGACAGCAACAAGTGCCTCACAGGTTTGTGGGATTTTCAAAATAGGCACAAACATTATGGGATAGAGATGGCGTTATGCGGTGGAGAATATCGCATGATGGGAACTTGACCCTGCAGCACCAGTCACCCCTGCACAACTCATTTCTGCACCACCATGCATTGCCAGAACTTCCCAAAAGACTGGACAGTGGTATGTTGCATGGTGGGATACCTACACATGGTGCACTGCATTGTGCATCAAAGCAACCACTCCTGGGGATTACACACAGTACCGATGCAAGGAGCTAAGTATGCCCACGCACAAACTGTGGCCGCTTTATGCCAATGTAATTGTGTCAGCAAAAGTTAGTAGTGTAGACACACCCAGAGGCAGAATTCAGTAGCGTCAAGGTAAGGAATGCATTTTCAATACACAAAGAGATAAAGACTTAGTTACAGTGCTGTAAAGAGATTCATACAAATTACCAAGGCCTTAAAGAAAGTGTGGTAACAAGTAATCAATGTGTGCTGTGAGGACGAGCAAACAGCACAAAAAACAAGCTTAAGGATATAATTGGATAAAAGATGAGTGTCTGTGATGTGTCATTAAATATAGTGAACAGTGAAACACTATGCTGGAAAAAAGATCAGAAATGCTGTCTGAAAATAGTATATTGACATGATTTAGTGTGCAGTGTTCTCCACAGAAACAAAGTGCTACCAGACACATGGAATGAAGCATCTGAGAGGCACTGAGTATAGCTACCAGCACCCATTTAAAAGCTAATACTGCTTTCAGGAAAGTTTGTTGAATAGCAGTGTTGCCAAATAGCAATTTGATTGTGAGTCTCACAAAAGGCTGAAATATTCAGGAATAAGTTAGTTCTCATGAGACTTTCAGCCCAGCACCTTACAGAGGTTTGGATAAGGTTCAGATGAACATCTGAAATTGTGAGCACTGAACTTAACACCCTATTCTGGTTTGACTTGACCAGAGAGAAAGGGATGAGATTTTACCCATCAGTACCTGGGAGAAAGCATAATCTAGTAATCAGAACATGGGGATTTGGTTTCAAGAGTTCTAGGTTTAATTCTTGGCTCTGCCATTGACTTGCCAGTGTTGTTGAGTTAATCCATCTGTAAAATGGTTGAAAGAATACTCACCTACCATATGGTGGATTTGTGAGACCTAGTCAATCAGTGGTTGTTAGAATGCTTTGAGATCCTTGGATGAAAATTATTATAATTGGGGTTTTCATAATAGATTAGTTATAACCATGCAGAACAGTATTTGATTTAGTGGCAACTAGCCAAAGAACCTTTCAAGAACATTACTAACTTTATTCCAAGCTTTTTGGTACATGTTTCCAATGCAAACAATGCAGAAACTGGTGATGTCTGAAAGCCAATAGGTAAAAAGGTTACACATATGGAGAATCAGTTTTAGCAGTGGGTTAAGATAATGGATTAAATGAAAATGGAATGCCTAAAATTAGGCACTTAAATCTACATTTAGGCATCTAAATAAGGCCTGGTCTACACTACGGGATTAATTCGGATTTAGCAGCGTTAATTCGAATTAACCCTTCACCCGTCCACACAACAGAGCCATTTAGTTCGAATTAAAGGGCGCTTTAAATCGATTTCTGTACTCCACCTCGACGAGCGGAGTAGCGCCAAAATCGATTTTGTTAATTCGAATTAGGGTTAGTGTGGCCACAAATCGATGGTATTGGCCTCCGGGAGCTATCCCACAGTGCACCACTGACCGCTCTGGACAGCAATCTGACCTCGGATGCACTGCCCAGGTAGACAGGAAAAGACCCAGGAAAATTTGAATTTCATTTCCTGTTTGCTCAGCGTGGAGAGCACAGGTGACCACAGATACCACAGATACCTCAGCTCATCAGCACAGGTAACCATGCAGGCTGATAATCGAAAAAGAGCACCAGCATGGACCACACGGAAGGTACTGGATCTGATCGCTGTATGGGGTGAGGATTCAGTGCTAGCAGAACTTCGTTCAAAGAGACGAAATGCCAAAACTTTTGAAAAAATCTCCAAGGGCATGATGGAGAGAGGCCACAATAGGGACTCAGATCAGTGCCGCGTGAAAGTGAAGGAGCTCAGACAAGCCTATCAAAAAACAAAGGAGGCAAACGGTCGCTCCGGGTCAGAGCCGCGGACATGCCGCTTCTACGCAGAGCTGAATGCAATTCTAGGGGGGGCCGCCACCACTACCCCACCTGTGATCGTGCAAACCGGGTCTGGGATAGTCTCTACACCTGAGGATTCTGAGGATGGGGAAGAGGAGGAGGAGGAGGAGGATCTTGCAGAGAGCACCCAGCACTCCGTTCTCCCCAACAGCCAGGAGCTTTTTCTCAGCCTGACTGAAGTACCCTCCCAAGCCTCCCAAGCCAGTAGCCAAGACCATGACCCCATGGAAGGGACCTCAGGTGAGTTTACCTTTTAAAATATAAAACATGGTTTAAAAGCAAGGTTTTTTAATGATTATTTTGCCCTGAGGACTTGGGATGCATTCGCAGCCAGTACAGCTACTGGAAAAGTCTGTTAACGTGTCTGGGGCTGGAGCGGAAATCCTCCAGGGACATCTCCATGAAGCTCTCCTGGAGGTACTCCAAAAGCCTTGCCACAAGGTTTCTGAGCAGTGCCGCTTTATTCCGTCCTCCATGGTAGGACACTTGTCCACGCCATGCTTGCAGCAAGTAATCTGGTATCATTGCCTGACAAAGCCTGGCAGCGTATGGTCCCGGTGTTTGCTGGCATTCAAGCAACATCCGTTCTTTATCTCGCTGTGTAATCCTCAAGAGAGTGATATCGCTCATGGTAACCTGCTTGAAATATGGGAACTTAATTAAGGGGACAGAGGTGGCCGTTCCTACTGGGCTGTTTGCCTGTGGCTGATAAGAAATCCTTCCCTGCAGTTAGCCAAGCGCGGGGGGGGGGGGGGGA